>NC_086376.1:68023788-68340832 GCF_036588685.1 Mytilus trossulus | reverse complement strand
AAATTGTCAAAAGCAAAGTTTCATATGTGTTCTCGTACGAATACTGAATAACAGTCTTAGTCAGACGGACGTCCACACAACAACCCCAAATACTGAAACTTTCGATCAGAAATCCGGAAAATGACAGATATATCACGTATCATGATAACACTGTTAAAACTGTAAACTTGTGTTGTTTATTATATAAATTCAAGTTCTTAGTGAACACATTGTCAATATTTCATTTTATTTAATACTTCCTAAAAAAGAATTTGGTGTCGAAAATTCAGGGGGCAGTTGCCTCCCTTGTCCCATATGTAGTTACGGCCCTGTATAAGTTTGTTTTCGGTTGAATGTGTTTTATTGTGATCCTATTAATAAATTATTTGACTAAACTCTTTACTACATTCACCAGAGTCATACGGTTTATCACCTGTATGTGTTCTCATGTGTATCTGTAAGTTACTCTTTTGAATAAACCCTTTACCACATAAAGCAGTCATAAGGTTTATCACCTGTATGGGTTATCATATGAATGTGTACATTACTCTCTCGGATAAACCCTTTGGCACATATATCACAGTCTTGAGGGTTTATCTCCTATATGCACTCTCGTGTGTCTTTGTAAACCAGCAAGCCGACTAAACCGTATACATGTTTATCACCTATGTGAGTTCTCGTATGATTCTGTAATTTATCTTGCTCAAGAAACCGTTTCCCACATACATCACAGTTATGAGGTTTGTCACCTGTATGTGTTCTCATGTGACTTTTCCCGTAATTAGTCATAATATCTTTAGGTTGCAGTCTTGTAATTGACTGCTCCATAGGTTTACATGCAAAACAGCCGATCTTTAAAAAAGAATTGCTACATAGGATTTGTTTTCATGTTCATATCATGTATGTACTTATGTGAAATTGTAGTTTAATCGGAAAAAAGTGGGTCATGCCACGAAGAATAAAAGTAAACCTGAAGTCAAAATTTTTTTCTTTCTCTTTTCTGTTTGCTGTTTTAACTAGGCAGTACCACTTCCAGTAAACCTGATATCCTTCCACTTTCCTGGATTGATACCCCCCCCCCCCCCCCAAAAAAAAAAAAAAGATGTAAGAAAGTCTATATATATATATATATATCAGTCTAAAGATTTGCACAACGGTACTGATATAAGGTGTTATTAAACGAAAATGTTGTTATAAAATATATATATATGTTTCAATTCAGCATAAACCTATAATAAAACATAAAAAAAATAGTTCAGTAAAAAATCTGAAAAAATGCATTATTTTGTTTTCCTCTATGTTTTGAACTGGGGTTGTAATTATTATTTATTTATTATTATTTCATAGCTTTTATATAGCGCCTATCTAATAGACATAATACTCTAAGCGCTTATCATATAAAATTGAAGGAAAATATATATCACAATGCATACAATAATAGCAATTATATATATATGAACATAAGAATAAAACAGAAATTAAATAGAATAATGATGGAAATTAAGAGCATTGACAGGGGAAATATATATCACAATGAATACCATAAAACATATTAAATATAACAGTCAATAAAAGAATAATGATGAAAATTATAAGTATTTACATTCCAGTAAAACACAATGAAAAGATAAATAAAACTGTCTATTCAATAAAATCGTCAAAACTAAAAATTTAAATAAATTAAAAATAAAAAAGGTCCTATCACTTAAACTTTTTAGAATAATAATAAATTATCACATTTCTTACACATCACAGTACGCCAGTCTAGATTGGCCAGTCTAAAAATATGTGTCTTTAAACCTTTTTTAAAACGAAGAAGCGATTGTTCTCTCCGTAAATGAATTGGTAGGTCATTCCACAATGTAGCTCCAGCTCGGTCGAATCGTCTTTCACCGTATGTTTTAGTGCGGACATCTCTTGGATTCGTTATGAGTCCTTCATTTTCTGACCGAAGTGTTCTAATAGGAGCGTATGGTACAATCAGTTCTTTCAAATATTTAGGTGCTTTATCGTGTAATGCCTTAAAAACGTAAAGTAAAAGTTTAAAATGTGATCTAAAATACAAGACTGATAACTATAACAATAATGACATGTCTTAAAAATTAAATCATTTACTTATTTTCATTAAGTAGCCATATTTGAACATAACAAAAATCTCATTCTGCTCTATCTTTATGAATGTTTTCTTATTATTTGGATACTGTGAAGCTAGAATAGTATTCTTATCTACTATCTTTATGTTTCCCCTTCTGTTTGATTGAAGCACATTCGATAGTTTACCCTCCCCCTTTTTTCAATGAAATCTACCCAAGTGGGCCTCTTGTTTAAGTCAAAATTGAAAAAAAAAATAACCAAAACTTTTCCATATTGAAGAATTTGCTACACTACAACTATCTGAACACAAGAATATACCTTTATCGTGATTCGTCATAGCTTTCAAATAAATATTGTTACCGTCAGTTTTGGAAAAAAATTAACTTCATTCGTCAAAATCATTCGATTTTGTACTCTGCAATTTTCTTTTTTTCCATTTTTGCTTTTTGTCTAATAACTTTTGCTTTTTGACCGTTTTGCTTTTTGTACGATAATTTTGCTTTTTATCCGACACTTATGCTATTTGATCTGCTGATATCGGTGACAACTTTCACTATACGTGTATATTATGTCATGTAGTGCTCTCCCAGAAGAGTGTAAAAAAACTGTTGTAACATTAATGCTTGAGTCCTAAATTTAACAAATTCAAGCAATGAATGAGCTGAAATAACCATATCATTCTTTAACCAGATGCTCCACAAGGCGTAGCTTGATACGAAAACAGGGGTTAAACCCTGAACAGTTGGGGCAAGTATTGACACAACATTCAAGCTTGATACAGCTCTGAATTTGGATTGTGATTAAAAAGTCGACACAGAATAGCGTTCTAGCACAGAATGAATGTTGTCTAATCTTTGAAAAAAAATGGACATTTACCTATCATGGTCCAATATCCAAAATCTATACATACTGTGTATTTAGATTCCAAAATAAAAGTTAATTTGATTTTAACAAAAAAAGGAATTATTGAGGTTCTTTGATATGCTTAATCTAAACTTGCACTTAGATTTTTGATTATGGGCCCAGTTTTCAAATTGGTCCAAATCAGGGTCCAAAATTAAACTTTGTTTGATTTTCACAAAAAATGAATTTATGGGGTTCTTTAATATGCTGAATCTAACTATGTGTTCAGATTTTTGATACTTGAGCCCCTTTATCAAATTGGTCCACATTGATTTCTAAAGGGTCTAAAATTGAACTTTATTTGAATTCTTGGGGTTTTTTATATGCCGAATCTAACCATGTATTTTGATTTTTTTCTTCAGAATTTTACACTATAAGGTATGAGGGGAATTTGAATCCAGAATTATTTTTTTTGTCATTTGCTTGGCCAGAATATTTTTTTCTCATCAAAACCGGGATATGATTTTTTTTTAGAAAGAAATAATCTTTATCCAAAAAAATCACCTCTGGAGAACAATGTCTCTCTGGACGTTATAATAGAAATGGTAAATTGGTCAAATATATGTTATTCATGTTTTGCTATGTTACACATGTATTCATAATATCATATTTCATATGTCATATTTATCATTATATCACAGTGATGCTTGACGCATGACAAATTATAAATCAAGCACACCTTTTTACCTGCATGCTTTCTAGTTACCGCCAAAAAAATCCCTGGTTACCTGTAATATATATCCGTACCTGTAGATTTATATTCAGGCGTTTGATGTGTTGCGCCATTATATATATTTTTACAGAAAAGTAAGTTAGTAAATATGTAGTTTATTATAGTGTCACAATTTGTTATACACAGAGGCGGATTTAGGGGGGCCAGGGGGCCCGGCCCGCCCCCCCTTTTTGGGAAAAAAATTGGTTGCTTATATAGGGAATCACTGAAGCGTGACTGCAGCGGGCCCCCTCTTAGGTCAGTCAGTGGGCCCCCACTTATGAAAATTTCTGGATCCGCCACTGATACATCATCATATACAATGTATTAAACTTAAAAACCATCATGAAAAATGCAGCAGTTTCCAAAAGATGATTATCCCAATCTTGATTTACCGAGAAGATACACCCACAGCTGCCACTATATGTAATGCTAAAATTGAAAGAAAAAAATTGTTTCCGACTTGTCGCCAAAAAAAAAGATTGTTTTTCGCCACAGGAAGTTTGTCCGGAAAAAAATCCATAGCCCCCCCTCCCCCCGAAAATCAAATGGTTGCTGCCTTACTCAAACGAGGGATTGTTACTCATTTGGGGAATAGTTCCCAAATTGGCGGGTTGTCCCCAACCTGTTTATTAGACCAGACTTCGTGAAATTTGCCGTATATTTCATTTTTATGAGAAAATTCTTTTTTGTTGATAAAGATATTATTTCGCTCGTATTTACTGTAATATAGGTACATGTATTGATTATGTCAAAGTTATGTGATTCTCGCTACGGTGGAGTCGAAAAAACGTCACTCAGTCATTTTCAAATTCAAATTACAGCAACACATTTGCTATATAGGCTAATGGTGACAAGCATGACGCATTCAAAGCATTGAGCAAGAAAGTATTGACTTCTATTAAAAAATTCCACCCAACAGAAAGTAATACTCTTTTACACTCTCGTGAACAAAAAGTTCCACAGCAATATCATTTACCTACGAACATGTTTAACCCCACACGCCCTATCCCATTCATTGCATTACTGAATAGCGATACCAAGTCAGTAAACTCTAGATAATATAGATTAAAAGTCTAAGGTACGGACCATTTGATTGAAGGGGGCAGTCTGAGATAGTTAAGAGAAAAAATTCTGATCCTGATTTTTGCATTAACAGATTAAGGATTGTTACCCCTTCTGTGGCCTGTGAATTATGAACTTTTCAAATGCAATTATCAAATATCAAAAGCTAAGATAATGAATGATAAAGATTGGCCATTGTGTATATATACCGAGGGGAAACTTCATGCAAAGAGTAATTATCTATAGTTACATTGCGTTTAAACGAAAAAGGGAATTTGATCAAATAAAGAGTTTTGAATAAAATCCAGACTTTAATACAGATATTTTTGTTATAAAATTTTAAACATACACTCACTTGTTTTACTATGATCAGCTACTAGCGTTTATTATTTACAAAAAATCCTAAACAACCTTTAAATTCCAAAACACCTCGTGCTGAGTCTGTAAAGTCGAGCGCACCCTAGAAGGTGTAATTTGTCCATATTTTTATCTTTTTCAACTAATACGTAAATTTATAAACTTGTTTGCATGCAATAATATCTATCAAGTTCAAAATTTCCATATGTGTAAGCATTGAAGCAACACAAGGGTACATTATTCTTAAAAGTTCTGGCCGTATCTGGATTAAAAACAATAATCTTGTTCACTTATTTACTATTGGAAAAAATATTGTTCAACATAATTATCTAGCATAATATGGACATGATAAATAAAAACTGGGCGTAATTTATATATAATTTTTTTTGTGGGGGAAAGGGGTGGTGCATATGAATCGCATATTTGACCAGAATGTCTGTTTCGCCAACTGATATACTGAATATTTTTTTCAAGGCCCGACTGCAAACTTCCTGCTGGGTGTGGCCTATATATATCTCTACATGTGTCGATCGTTATTCACTTTCCGACTCATTCGTAGCCTTTGGTTGATTTAGAACCACTCACTTCCATTTTTGGTGGAACGTTCAATTTGGATAAAAATTGCATGTTCGTAATTCTTCGTGTCGGTCGTATTGTAAATTTCATTGAATAACAGTATATCTTGTTTACAACAAGAAATCTGTGAGGTAATGCTAACTAACCATACAACTAACGAGAATTATCCATTTCCATTAATCACTGATAACCACATCAATAATATATTAGTACATCTTTGGATCCATCCAATCATTTTATAATAGACAATTAATGTAGAGAATACAGCACCAAAAATGTCCAACCCCTGCTCTTTAGAATGCATTTTACACTTATTTCTATGTGTTTTAGTCAAAAGGTTCAAACAAAGTATCGCCCCGCTCCGCCAGGCGAAATTTTATATTACGACCCTCCCCCTTTTCCTATATTACATCTCTAGGCCTTATAAAACACTTTAATCCATTTCAAAATAAAAAAATATATACATGTAGGACTCTAAATTGCGATGGTCTACGCGATATGTGTTTGCTTTTTAAGTGCGATCAGATAACAGGCTAACTTCCGATGGTGTCACGTGGATGTGGTACAGGCAATGGTTTTCTTTGATTGTTAAGTTTCTAGTACATTTTCGTTTGTTTCATTTATATATCAAGTCGTAGTCTTTTTCCGGTTTGAATTGTTTTACACTGGTCATTATATAACCCTATATATCTTGTTATGCGGAATGGACCGTGACTTTACGTTGACGACCGTATGATTATTAGTTGCATACATGCATGTGATTAGGGGTTAGATGGTATATTTCATTTTTGCCGTTGATTTTTTTTTTTATATAAATCGGGTTGCTATTTTTCAATGTTTTGGATTGTTTTGCATGTTTTTTTAGGCCCATTGATTATTATAAAATAACCATAACATGCTGTATAAAACAATGCTCTGTGTTAAAAATTATAAGTTGCATACATCAATGACATTAGGCCGTGGATATTATGATGATGATCTGTTGACTTATATTCATTATGATTATTAAACAGAAATAATAAACAATACTGTATAGTATTATTTTTTTATATAAATTAATTCAATTAGAGAGTAAAAAAGACGACTTTTTTTACATCCTGGCTGTTTTGATCTAAGTTCTTTTTACATTTATTTCAAATTAAGTTAACCTCTTCCAGCAACGACCAAAAATGTCCTTCATTGTGATCATTTGTTTCTCTCTTCTTTCTTTTCTTGTTTAAAAGAATCCTCGATCAAGATTGACAAACATTCTCGTCATATCAAATACTGTCTAATACGGAAGTCGACAAGGGTCATGTTATTTTAACGACAACCTTAGAGTTTAACTTTTCACTTTTTGAGTCCATAGGAAGTTTAATAGTCGTCAGTAAAGTTCTTTTTGAGAATAATGATAACTTAGTCTATTACTGTATATATGCAATCAAGCTCAAATTTGGTCATTTAAGGTTCATCATAATAGTTGCACAAAACAATAATCTGTTTACAGATTTACATGTACTGTTTGCAAAGTTTTAAGGCCTAGCATCCACTTAATACATAAATTAAAGTTAGTATTTTGTGTTTGAAAACTGAGATAAAATCTTTTTTTTGGTTTTTGATAGGCATTTTTTTCCTTTATGCAGAAGGTGTAAAAATAAACAAACACCTGAATTACTTTGATTCTTTCCACTCTGATAAACTCTTTAACTCGCCTATAGTTATAAAGATACCTATTGTCCCGGTGCTTTGCTTTTGCGCCAATTGGCATTTCATTTGCGCCAAAAAAAATATCTTTCATTTGCGCCACAAACCTTATTGCATTTGCGCCAATATTACAGGAAAAATAGGTAAAGACAGGTAGATACAGGTAAACATAGAATTTGTCAAAAAGGCTTTTAATAATAATGACAGTTTTAGACATATTCCTCACAAATCAATACATGTACAAGCAATGCTAAAACCTTGATAAAATCATTCTACATGTACTTTCTGCTGGTTTACTCTATGGCGTTTAAAGTTTTTATAATTGTTTTGCTGTCAGTATCAGTCGTAATCCTGGCTTTACAAGTTTGTTTGATGCACATGAAGGATTTGTCTCAATTTTTTAAAACATTTGATAACCTATATTTCAATTATTACAGACTTATTTCCTCTGTTTGTATAATCTGAACTGACAATGTCTATCTTGACACCTCAAACTTGACTTGTGAACACTACATAACTATAATATTAGTGACTCTCAGTTTTGTATTAGAAATGAGAATGAACTCATACAAGTATCCAGGGGTACTTATGTACAAACAATAAGCAAATCGTAAAGAGCAATGCATAAAACTTTTCCGTTATATATTACCCTTCTTACCTGTAAAATGGCGCAAATGAAATACAACCTTGTAGCGCAAATGAAAAGTTTGATTACTTAAAAATTGTCACAAATGCAATGCCCATGTCAATTAAGGACATTCAAAACAATACAAACCAGTTTTTACCTATTGCAAACATAAGAAGGGATCGAATCAGGACACTTAGTATCCTAATATAGCTCCATCTATTAAACATAAGTAGGGATCGAATCAGGACCTTTAGTATCGGCTGTATAGCCAGTCAAGGTCGTTAAAAACTTCCATTTGTTGTCCTTTAATATCATTACAGTCTCACCGTTTCAGCACAAGCAGGAATTGAGTAATGACTCCTGCTACAGTTTCACCTTTTAAACACCAGTAGGGATTGAATCAAAACTACATACGGAATAAAGCAAATTAATGTGCCCTTTTCTTCTTTCATGATTAAAAATAACAAAATCTACTTAATAACTAGTTATGTTTTTTTTTATTCTATATTGTTATTCGAAATAGGTATAGAATAAGCAATTGTTGGTATCATTGTATAAGAAACAACTATCAACCAGAGACTAAATATTCTTTAAATATACGAAACTTGATAGAAATTTCAAAAGGCAGGATAATATTTATGTCATGATTTCAATCAAATGTGTTTAATAATAGGGAGGAGGATAACATTAGTCCTGATTCGATCCCTACTATAGTGTTTAATAGGACGGACTGTAGGAGGATAACATAAGTCCTGACTCGATCCCTACTTGTGTTTCAGAGGTGGGACTGTAGGAGGATAACATAAGTCCTGATTCGATCCCTACTTGTGTTTCAGAGGTGGGACTGTAGGAGGATAACACAAGTCCTGATTCGATCCCTACTTGTGTTTCAGAGGTGGGACTGTAGGAGGATAACACAAGTCCTGATTCGATCCCTACTTGTGTTTCAGAGGTGGGACTGTAGGAGGATAACCTATAAGTCCTGATTTGATCCCTTCTAGTGTTTCAGATTCGGGACTGTAGATAGATAACATAAATCCTGATTCGATCCCTACTAGTGTTTCAGAGGTGGGACTGTAGGGGGATAACATAAGTCCTGATTCGATCCCTACTAGTGTTTAATAGGAGGGACTGTAGGAGGATAACAAAAGTTCTGATTCGATCCCTACTAGTGTTTAATAGGAGGGACTGTAGGAGGATAACAAAAGTCCTGATTCGATCCCTACTAGTGTTTAATAGGAGGGACTGTAGGAGGATAACAAAAGTCCTGATTCGATCCCTACTAGTGTTTAATAGGAGGGACTGTAGAAGGATAACATAAGTCCTGATTCGATCCCTACTAGTGTTTAATAGGAGGGACTGTAGGAGGATAACATAAGTCCCGATTAGATCCCTACTAGTGTTTAATAGGAGGGACTGTAGGAGGATAACACAAGTCCTGATTCGATCTCTACTAGTGTTTAATAGGAGGGACTGTAGAAGGATAACATAAGTCCTGATTCGATCCCTGATAGTGTTTAATAGGAGGGACTGTAGGAGGATAACAAAATAAATAACCAATCCAAAACAAATCCTCTTGCCCTCCCCACCCCAAACCCCAGAATATCAAATGGTCGTCCTTGAATATATCCTGATTGCTGTTTCATTGAATATTACACATCTACATTATTAATATTCAGAATGCTTTACAATTGTTTTTAAAATCAAAGAAAAAAAACTTGAATTGTGTTTTGTGTCTTACTAATTGTTGACTGAAGAAGAATATCCAGTCTTTATATTTCTGTGCTCTATGGGAGCTACATTATAAGTAGGAGAGATCGGGGGTTATTAAAAATTTTGGGTATTTTTTCGATTGATTTTGATTTTTTGTTCTAAAATTAATTTTCTCTACAAATTCGCATTTTTGATATTACAAAGGTATGCAACTATAATGTAAGATATCAACAACCTGAATTACACAATTTTCGAGGAAAATGATTTTGATACTTTGTTAAAAATGAGGAAAAAGTTTAAGATATCAAGGGGAATCCACTTAAATGATTTGAGAATATATTTTTCCAATTTTTATTCATAGACAAAGGGGGGGGGTTCCAATGACATGTCCCCATTCAAATGCATTGATCGTCTAAAAAAAGGGGAACCCCCCTCTGGATCCGCGCCTGGTAAAAATATTTGTATTTACACATAATTTTATTCCAGTATATAATACAGCAGAAAACCAAACAAAACTAAGTACATATATGCTATCAGTATGTGATTTACAGCTATATATACAAATATTTCAATGTTTCAAACGAAAAAGCAATTTACTGTAGTCTCATTATAATAGTGTTTACCTGCTACTGATACATTATGATATAATTGCTATGCTATCTCTTCTGTTTGTTACTGTTGTTATTCGTTATTTTTTAACAAAAAGTCACCATTCAGTTTAGTTTAAACATATTTCATTTGTTCAAGTACAATTTTGATAATAAACAAGTCACACAGAATAATGAAGTCCTCTCCATTCAACATTTATAGCAACAATTTGGAAGTGATGGGAGTTCATGTGTAAATCGTTGATTGGCACTGAATTTAAAAAGCATTTAAATAAAATATAATTATTGATATGAACAGTCTCTTTTAATTTCATAATAATTCAGAGAAAAATGCAGGCTGGTGAGAGCTTACAATGCAATTTTCAATAAATTATTATTTCCAAGTGGCATAACTCCAATTAAATATTTTTTCACTAATGTTAAAATATCAGATACATTGCTTACAACATATTTATGAGGTCAAGGTAAGATGACATAAGACCTAACAAGGATCCCATACACCAAATATATTTATCCTTTTACTCATAATCAGTATTTCACATGATAAAAAATCATAATCTTTTTCAACCAGTCACTGAACCATGAAAATGAGGTCACAGTCAATATAACAAACAAAATCATAATGTATCTACATACAAGGTGTTCTACCTTCTGAACTACCAATAAATCCCAGTTTATCTCATTGCAAAACATTGGAGAAAACTTATACTATATAATAACTTAAACATGTTAAGGCAGTAACCATTTGATTTTCGGGGGGGGGGGGGGGGGGGGCTATGGATTTTTTGGGAAAAAAAAGTTTGTTTCCAGTTTTTGGAGAAAAAAAATGATTTGTTTTTTACCCTGAGAAAAAAAATTGTTCGTTACACCCTCACCTGCCACTATATGTAATATGTAATGCTAAAATTGAAAGAAATTTTTTTTTTCGACTTGTCCAGAAAAAAAATCCATAGCCCCCCCCCCCCCCCCCCGCGAAAATCAAATGATTGCTGCCTAAACAAAACTACAAACACATATTGACACTTAATATATATATAATAAGTTAAGTTTTACCTGCATGATTTGCAATATTTATGCTTAACTTTTTGGCTTGCTCTTTAATTTAATACAACTTGTATGCCACCATAACACAGAAAAGTCACATTCAACAGCATCATCATTTTCTGTAGTAATAAAAACATTACGGTATGTACAAAGAATTATATCTACCCTTTTGTTGTTTTTCTTTTACAATAGATAATAAAAACAACCATGCAGATGAAGTGAATTTTTTTTTGAACAATTGTCAAATCAACATAATCATCTAAACTTCAGTAAGGTAACGAGTCCTCCGATAATCCAACCAAATCTTCTTCATCCAGTAATGTCCCTCCTGATGCCTTCATTAGACTATCTACACTACCTAACCAATTAAGTATTTCTGAAGAAAAAAATAAGTAAGTTATACATAATGCACAATACATATACAAAAGGCAACATGAGGTTCAATGAGAGTAAACAATCTTTACAACAACTATTTCAAGAGCATTAAACCAAAAAGCTTTTATCCACTTTATTTGAACAATGGTGGATAGTTGTCTCACTGGCAATCATACTACATCTCCTTATTTTTAGTTTGTTATTAAGCCCTGATGTCTTCTTGTTTGTGATTATAACTTTTTGCTTGTCGTCTTCTACGTCTGTTTTAACTATGAACAAAGTATCTTGATTTTAAAAAAAATGGACATTTAAATACAATTGGCAAATTTCTAACATAATTTAGTATTGATAGGTGAAGAAAACAAACCTCTTTCTTTTTCATCAACTGTTCTCTTAAAGAAAGGAACAAGTTTGTTCTTTCCTCTTTTTTGGGTCTCCCTTTTCTTTTTAGTTTTGTTGGCATCTATAAATCACTATTAAAGGCTTCCATCTAAAACAAAACAAAAATTTGAAAACAACTATATAAGTACATAAATAAATACATTAATCAGAATGGATATAAGAAAATGTGGTGTGAATGCCAATGAGACAACTCTCCATCCAAATAACAATTTACAAAAGTAAACCATTACAGGCCAGTGGCAGATCCAGAAATTTTCATAAGTGGGGGCCCACTGACTGACCTAAGCCGAGGGGGCCCGCTCCAGACACGCTTTAGTGATTCACTATATAAGCAACCAAGTTTTTTCCAGAAAAGGGGGGGAGGTGGGCCCCCCCCCCCCTAAATCTGCCTCAGAGGGTCAATGTAGTCTGTTTAAATGGACCCAAACAGTTAATACTTACATTTGTTATTGTCAATTGTAAAAAGTATGCAAGGATCATAGGTCATAAGCAGCACAATAGACAAAAATCAATATAATCTCCATTTCGATCAGGAGTCGATGACCATATCAAAATTTTTACCTGGAAGAATGGTTCTTATGTTATGGAACATGGAGGAAGAATATATTTGTTTAGGGGCCAGCTGAAGGATGCCTCCGGGTGTGTGAATTTCTCGCTACATTGAAGACCTGTTGGTGACCTTCTGCTGTTGTTTTTTTCTATGGTTGGGTTGTTGTCTCTTTGACACCTGGTCCAAGGACACAGTTATCGTCCTTTGGTTTTCGTTGTCTACGAATACAGTCACTAGTGTAAACAGAGTATAACTTGCATGTTTTATTTAATACACTTTTCCAATTTATTTCTTTATATTAAATGCATGAAATATTAAGAATGGGGAATGTAATTACATGTCAAAAAAATTTGGGTGCTGAAACTTTATGTTAAGTAGTGAATTGGTCCAGTTCTAAAAGGTCAAATTTTATCATGTCTGAAGCTGTCAAACTGAATTTTACACCCCCTTAACACAGAATTGTCAATATTTTGAGTTAAATTTGGTAGAAGTTTCTATAATTTTGATATTATTTGTCTCACTGGTAGTACACTACACTGTAAAAGTATTTTTGAGAAAGAGCAGGTGCGTATTTTTTTAATTTGAATTTATTGTCTAAAAGAAATGCACTACAAAATAACTGTGTTCTCGGGCCTAAAAGATGGATTCCTGAAATCTGGATTCTGTACTTTGGGAACTTTCCTGAATGATTTGCTGGTTTCAATTTGTCAAACTCAATAAAAGTAAAGGATATACATCTTTGGTTTACCAAAATTCTGTTAAAAAGTGCCATTTTGGCGTTCTACGGCTATAATAAGCATCTTAAAGCAGTTTACATTTTATGCCTAAGAGTCATGCTGACTTTCTATCTGACAGCTTTTTTGTAACTGAAATTTTTATTTCTATGCTTAAATCAAAATTAAATTAACCATTTGTGAAAACTGAATAAAGAGAAAAGTAGATTATCACAGAAAAAAGTGCAGCATATTTTGTATTCATTGCCCTGGTTAAAAGCCCGAATTGCTGTATGTAAAATGTGAAGCGCTTTGTACATCAAATCTGTAGTCCATCACAAATATTTCACTAAATCTGTAACAAGAGGCTGTCACAACGACAGCAAACCGGATTTATTAGCATTTATTTGTGTCCTGGCAATACATTTTGTATCACAAGAACCATTACTGATGATTGGTGAAAGTGAAAATTGTCAATATCAAATTTGACCTCTATTTTGTCATCAGTATCAACATATTAAAATTTGAAAAGCTAAGATTGAATGGTTTGTGAGTAAATGCAACAACGTGAATGGAAACACCATTTTACGATCTTTCAAGAACCATAACTCCTGAACAGTAAAAGTCAAAATCGTCATTATTGAACTTGATCTCTATTTTGTCATCAGTAACAACATATTAAAATTTGAAAAGCTTTGGTTGAATGGTTCATGAGAAAATGCACAGACACGACTGGATTCACTGGAAACACCATTTTTCAATCTTTCAAGAACCATAACTCCTGAACGGTAAAATTCAAAATCGTAATTATTAAACTTGACCTCCATTTTGTCACCAGTAACAACATATTAAAATTTGGGAAGCTTTGGTAGAACAGTTCATGCGTAAATGCACGGACACGACTGGAAATGCCATTTTTCAATCTTTCAAGAACCATAACTCCTGAACGGTAAAATTCAAAATCGTCATTATTGAACTTGACCTCCATTTTGTCACCAGTAACAACATATTAAAATTTGGGAAGCTTTGGTAGAACAGTTCATGCGTAAATGCACGGACACGACTGGAAACGCCATTTTTCAATCTTTCAAGAACCATAACTCCTGAACGGTAAAAGTCAAAATGGCCATTATTAAACTTGACCTTCATTTAGTTGTCAGTAACAACATATTAAAATTTTAAAAGCTTTGGTTGAACGGTTCTTGAGTTAATGCACGGACAACATTTGATTGCCGCCCGACCGACCGCCCGCCGAGCATCACCAATTTAATAACCGACATTTTTGTCACAAAAATCCGGTTAATAAAAGTATTTAACTATATTCGGTACACCTTACTACTTTAAAGGCTACCATATTTTTTTTCCTGTATGATAGTAAGTGGTCAAAATTTATGCCTATTGAGACTAAAACTAAATGCAAGTTTTCAATCGAAAAGTGAAAAACTGGCCCTCAGACCATATTGTCTTTCAAAAAATTTAAATACAAGTGTCCTTTTATATTTAGACTTCTTGTATCATAACACCTTAGCATAGAAATCAACAAAAAGTAACACATTTTCACATCTGATGGCTTCTGTGTGCATTTTTATATGTCAATATGGACTACCGCCTCAATTGACTCTAAATAATTCTCAGTACTACATGCTCCAAGACCATTTTTACTCATGTGGTATACTTTTTGTAACTTTTCTATACATTGAAAGTACATTTAATATATATGAAAGAATAATTTAAGCTTAAAAAACTTCAAAAAATTCAAATTGGCTGAGAAAAATGAATATTTATATAAGGCTTCCCTGAATTGGAAAATCTCTATTTTCAGGCATAGGCGCATATAAATTTGACTTTGGAATAAATACAATACATCTGATAAATAAAATGAGTGTGCAGATGGTTTTGATACTTAATATCTAATATTCAAGAGCATTTAAAAGCAAATTTTTGCAAAATTTCAAGTTTTTAGGCCAAAATCTTGACAGTTGAAGATATTTAATTTATACGTCAAAAATAAAGATCCAAATGTCAATACTAAAATGACCATAGTTTCTGTCATATATGACATATGGCCATAAAACTTGTCAAACTATCTCATTATTGTCTAAGCTGAGGTAATGCAAAGTTTTATAAAGATTGGTCAAGTCTTTCTGTCCTTTTAGGTCCAAGGACACAGTTATCGTCCTTTGGTTTTCGTTGTCTACGAATATAGTCCCTAGTGTAAACAGTGTATAACTTGCATGTTTTATTTAATACACTTTTCCAATTTATTTCTTTATATTAAATGCATGAAATATTAAGAATGGGGAATGTAATTACATGTCAAAAAAATTTGGGTGCTGAAACTTTATGTTAAGTAGTGAATTGGTCCAGTTCTAAAAGGTCAAATTTTATCACATCTGAAGCTGTCAAACTGATTTTACACCCCCTTAACACAGAATTGTCAATATTTTGAGTTAGAGCTGGTAGAAGTTTCTATAATTTTGATATTATTTGTCTCACTGGTAGTACACTACACTGTAAAAGTATTTTTGAGAAAGAGCAGGTGCGATTTTTTTAATTTGAATTTATTGTCTAAAATAAATGCGCTACGAAATTACTGTGTTCTAGGGCCACCCTCCCCATTCCCATTCTCAATTTTATTCTCATGTTATGGAACAGAAATGATGAACAACATTTAACTTTGAAATGGATGAGGTAAACTTTTTTCACAAATGATTTTTAGCCTGCCACCCCGCAGAACAAAATGAGTTATACATTCATGATAAAGTGCTCAAATAATACTCATTTAATCTGAGAAGAGTGCTTTGCTCTATTCAAATGTTATACATACTGTTCTGATGAAGATCATTTTCTGTTTTTCTTTTGATAGTAAACTCAATGAGGCTTTGGACGAGACTGGCATTATCTATATGAGACAATGATCGAATTTCTTGGAAAGTACATAAATACTGAGTAATACTGTCTCTTTGATCATCGCTCAAACTTCTAGATCCATCATGGTATTTGAACACTGTATTTATAGGATTTCCTACTCGAGGCAGAACTTATTTGGGGTCATACATTCTAATGAAATCAATAATTTCTCCTCTCAAGCCATGGTTTCCATTAATACATCAGGAAAGAAAGTAATAGTGCCATCATTATCATTACAAATGTTGTCTTCAAGATCTGGTATGTACATCTCTTTTCCTTTTCCTATTATTTCCTTCACTTTCTATACCTTTGGTTGGAGAACATCTTTTTCTTGAAGTTTTTTTGCCTATGAAAAATAAAATACTCAAAAATCAATTAAATATAGAACCAGGGTTTCCGCTGGCGGTCGCCAATTTCGCAACTTGCGAAAAAATAATAATTGTGGCGATAAAAATTCGTCATTTGCTAAAGAATTTGGCGAAAGAAATATATAGAACGATTTATTTTTCCCCATCTTGTTTATTTACTTTTTTCGAGTTTCTCGGACATTACCCGATCAGACAATACTCGGAATTCACCTTGACCTCATTAAGATTTGGACAGAAAATCAATAATCAGCTGATTGTATTTTTTACATGTTAGCTATCACAACAAAGGATTAATCAATAAAGGTGTTAATTGACAAAATGATATGGTTAAATGTCACATACATAATTTATTTTAATACCACTTTGCGACGCACGTGTTTGAAGAACTTTTTTGACGTCTCCTGTCCTGTTAAAGACAGTTTAGAAAAGAATGCTGTTGTTGTGACGAAAAAAGTTCAAAAGCAAGAAAAATCTCTGATTTAAAACTTTAATTATCATTTAACTTTAATAAAGGTAATTGAACAGGGATACTACTTTAAAGTCGTTTGAGTGACACGCTTGTTGCAAGCATAGTTTTACGTCTCAACCTTTTCATTTACGATGGTCAAAAAAAGAAAACTGTCGTTATAAAGAAATCTATCCAAAAGGTTGGGAACCACTCGAATGAGAGTAGCCTTTCAATGTTATGACTACACATGAAATGAGGGATCAATTTCATGTGATAAAAGCTTTTCTTTTGTTGTTAAAGCCACTTCTTAGTACAAAAGGGCACATCAGTATTTTTCTTTTACAAATAACTTTCCCTACGAACTATACTGGTATTATATTTAAGGACAAAAAAGGGGGGGTAGAAAAAAGGTAAATTTTAGACAAAAAATATAGTTATGCTACTTGGCGAAAAAAATAATGAAGTGGCGAAAAATATATTGTTTTGGCGAAAGAGGTGGCGAAAAAAATAATTAACCCAGGGGAAACCCTGTATAGAACTAAAGATGAATAACTCTTGTTAGTGAAGTATATGGAGAAATTTCAGAGAGAAAAAAATGATTACAATAATCCTTGATTTTTGAAAGCAATGGAGCCAAAAATATCTACAGGAGTAGGTCCAAAGACACAATTATCGACCTTTGGTTTTCGTGTTTACGAATATCATAAGTCCCTAGTGTAAACAGTGTATAACTTGCATGTTTTATCTGATACACTTTCCCAATTTAATTCTTGGTATTGATTGCATGAAATACTAAGTAGGGGGATGTAATCACATTTTAACAAAATTTTGGTGCTGAATCTTTATGTTAAGTTGTGATTCGGTCCAGTTCAAAAAGGTCAAATTTTATCACGTCTGAAGCTGTCAAACTGAATTTTACACCCCCTTAACACAGAATTGTCAATATTTTGAGTTAAGAGTTGGTAGAAGTTACTATAATTTTGATATTATTTGTCTCACTGGTATTACACTACACTGTAAAAATCTTTTTGAGAAAGAGCAGGTGCAATTTTTTTAATTTGAATTTATTGTGTAAAAGAAATGCACTACGGGCCAATTATGTTTACAGATTTGTCTATATTTATAAAAAAAAAAGTGTGCATTTAGAACACTTCATTAAATGAAAAATATGTTAAATGACCATCACTAAATTATTCTTAAAATAGTTATAAGTCACACAGTCTAAATTGTTTGACAAATTCTTTTGCAATTTATGGTTCGACTGTTTTACAAAGGTGAAATTTCTTTCACATGAATTCATAGTTGGGTCTTATTTACTGTTGCTTCTGAAACTGATTAGATGTCAACATGTTATAAAATACCTTTTCCTTTCTTTTGTGAAACATTGGATGGAAACTCTTTCCTTTTTATTTGCTTCAAATATTGATCTACAAATAATAATTATGAAATGTTCAAGTATATAAGCCATTAGAACAAATGAAATATAATTGAAGACTATTTATGGGTAGTTTCAATCAAAGATCTTGATCCTTGCAATGATAAAGAAATTATTTTTTCCATATCATCTGTATACTAAAAGTTTATTCACAGTTCTTAAGGGGGCTCCTGGGTATAAATTGATTTTTTTTTTTATCTAATATAGGATTTCTCTATATTTTTCTATAAATGAACTTTATCATATACTTTAAAGAAAAAAGAAATAAAAAGATGTGGTCACCGTTCATTTGAGCTCACAATCTGCCTCTGGAAAAAGCATACATTTTTGTAAATGTCCTTTTTTTCTGTTGACCTAATAGGAAAAATAGATGTAATATCGACATAAAAAACTTAACAATTATTTAGTTTATATACAGCTTATTTGAAAACAATAATAAAACAAGAATGTGTACATAGTACCCGGATGCCCCACTCGTACTATCATTTTACATGTTCACTGGACAGTGAAATTATGGGTCAATACTTTAATTTGGCATTAAAATTAGAAAGATCATATCATAGTTAAAATGTGTACTAAGTTTCAAGTTGATTGAACTTCAACTTCATCAAAAACTACCTTGACCAAAAACTTTAACCTGAGCTTCACACTATCTTTTTCTTTGTTCAGTGGACCATGAAATTGGGGTCAATTCTATAATTTGACATTAAAATTAGAAAGATCATATCATAGGGAACATGTGTACTAAGTTTAAAATTGATTGGACTTCAACTTCATCAAAAACTACCTTGACCAAAAACTTAAACCTGAAGCGGGACGAATGAACGGACTAAGGAACGAACGAACGGAGGCACAGACCAGTAAACATAATGCCCCTCTACTATCTTAGGTGGGGCATTATAAATATAGGTCACTGATGAGTTAAAAATGATATTTCAAATTTAATGCCAAATAATGGCATTTTTGCACCAAGGGAGATAATTTGGAGCTTTTTCAATGATATAAACATTTTAAAAGACATCTGGGGCCAAACTGAATCATTTTTTGCGCTGCTTTTTGTACCATATCATAAAGTAATAACTAATAGTGTAATAAATAAAACTTGTAATGAAAAAATAAAGGTCTAATTTTTTGCTAAAATTTTTGTACCCAGGAGCCTCCTTAAATGACTTCTGATTTTTTTTTATACATAACAATATGTACCAAAATTTCTGACAATAGAACATGCATAAAATATCACAAAGTGATAGTAGTTTTATACATTCAATTATTCTTAATATACTTTCTACTGTCAACCAGTCCTCCTATGGTTTGGCTGCTGCCTGATTATTGAGATTTAATAACATTTCAGCTGAAGGTAGCAATTCATCCAAACAATTTTTCACTTCATCTCCATAGATTCTGCATGTACCCTTTTCAGCACAAAGAGCAGCTGATTGGTCAGCTATAGTATAATTATTGGTCAGTTATTGTGTGAATAACTTCTGAAAAATATTTCAATTACTTTAATCATGTATTTCACCAAAGAGATGTTTATTACATAATATTATTATAATACTAAAGATACTTATAAATTATAAATAATAAATAAAATCATTCTTTTGTAAATTTTACAGATGCCATCACCAGTTCGTTGAGTGGGTCTCATAGGGGTCTAAGTGTGACGCGGGATTGCTGATTTTTTGGAAGCGTGACACGTGAAAGTCAAATTATTGTGGCTTGAAAACGGGAAATGAGGTCTTGCGGGACCCGGGAAATGACAAAAAAATGAGAATTGCTTACGTACATAGTGTAAGTGGGATACAGGAATCTGACAAAACAGTAAACGGGATCCGGGATCGGGACCCCCCAATGAGACCCCCGGTTGACTGTTTTGAAATAACTGTTTTTAAGCGTAACAACAATCCCAATAAGATTATTTACCAGATTTGTTATAACATGAGCAACATGACAGGTGCCACATGTGGAGCAGGATCTGCTTACCCTTCCAAAGCACCTGAGATCACCCCCAGTTTTTGGTGGGGTTCATGTTGCTTATTCTTTATAGTCTAGTCAATCTAGCATAAATTTGACCTTAACCCGAAAGTAATTGCAACAGAAGATTTTTAAGTTTTAATCTTTAGCATTAACACCCAAAATATACTCAGAAAAAGTACCATAAAATCTAACTTGAGGAAGACTAAAAATATCACCATTTAAAACTCTTATGAAGATTTGCATTGAAAAGGGAGATAACTCTTGCAAAAAAGGCAGAAATATCAATTAAAATTTATACAAAATTATATTTTTACCGCTTCTGTTCATCAGAATGTATTTATTCTTGATTTTTAAGCAGTCTTTAGAGTATAACAAACAACTCTAATGGTGTTTTCATATCTTTTATCAAGCTATAATCTCTATTTCGTAATTCGTTAGTACACTATTTATTGAATTTTTCAACATGTCAAGGTAAAGAATCGCAAATTTAATCAAAATAATTAAGCATGTATTCTTCTTTTTGTGGTTTAAAGTTCCTTAAGATAGGAAAGTTGCTGAAAAAATATAATATTCAGGTATAAACAATACATAAATTTTCACATTATTTTTTCAAAATGGTCACAAAGCTTCAAATTTGCAATTTCTTTAATGAAAATAATAAAACTACCCATAACATTTTGGTTTTGTACATTTCATGAGTAGAAGCTTATTAAGTATAGTCAAATACAAACTTACAACCCCATCAAAGTATCATACTATGCCTAAATTAAAAAAAAAAAAAAACCAAAAAACTTACAAAATAAGACTCATTTTTGTAAGAGTTATCTCCCCTTCCAATGTTAATTTCCTATTAAAAATGTTGATTTTGAGTTTTCCTCAAGTTAGATTTTATGGGACATTTTTCTGTGTATATAAAGGGCATAATACTATAGATTAGAACTAAAACATTTTCTATTGTAATTAGTTTGAGGTTTAATCTTAGTTTGACTGGACTATTAGTTTTTTATTTTGAGTCATGTGTAGTGATGGTCACTTTGTTTACTTGTTTATTCTATCTATTTGGGGAAATTAGTTTTAAAACTTAATTATTACTTATAGTTCCATAAATCTTTCTCCCGAGACAGGCCATGTAATTATTCTTGTCAGGACTTCTCGCTCCCTGCACGTGCCGGCCGTGCTCGTTGTCCTTAGGAACTATAAGTATGACGTCACTCACCCAGTTAAGGGCAGTCTACACTTAGGATATGAAATGAGCAGACACTCATATCGTTTGGCTTTCAAATATGGAATGTTATAAGGACAAGTAGACTAGCCACCACCTTATAATTTATACACATTAATTCACGAATGCACATAGTGCATTAGTTAATTATAAGTGTTATTCGATCACAAGTTGAATATTTTTGGATATTTAAATACACCTTATCGCTATTTGTTCACCATTACTGGATATCACAAAGGTTCCTGTAAAATTTTGATGTCATACTTGAGTTATCTCCCATGAAAATGACGTCACAGACATAAATAAACAAAATGGCAGCGTTAACGTTACATTGGAAGCCCATCGAGTAACGAGGAAATAAGGTATCAGACATTAATAGAGTGCCAGCAGCTGATGAAAGCTTTTATAGAGTAACGATCCTTTTCAGGGCCATCAATATTTTTACAAAAAAATTCTACCTTTGCTGTACATTCTAGAAATTCTAGAACACAAATGTTTTTCAAATGTCAGCTTGTCTTTGACTTAATTATGTAAAGTAAAAATAGAAAGTGTTTGAAAGGCCTTTCCACTGTTAGTTCAGTATAATAAAACAATTGTGGCCCCTTAATATATGTAATAGAATGGATGAATATCCAAAATTGTCAACCCTTAAAAGTTTTTCACTTCGGGCTGCGCCCTCATTTAAATAACCTTCTCGTGTTGACAATTTTTGATATTCAACTTTTCAAGGGGCCATGATAATTGTATGTTGTTGTATGATGTCAGAGAGTGAAATAACCATGTTTATTATACCTTACATATACTATAACCAATTCTATCGCATAAAAACTTATCATGTGACATGGAATAATTTTATGGGTCAATTTTCATTTGATTAATTGCCTTTTCATTTGATTGCAAGTGAGGACGAATCTAATAACCCTTAAAGGGGCACTATCAGTCAAATTCATGGTCACTGGTTTGACTCAAATTCTCATATTTGATTTATAACAATGTAAAACATTTATCCAAACTTATTATCAAAAGTCTAAAATAAACAGAGCATGGGGTAGATAATATATAGGTTCTTTTCGTGTGTACTTTAGTCCAGACGTCATCTAATTAACTATCGATTTGAGCATGGGGTAGATAATATATAGGTTCTTTTCGTGTGTATTTTAGTCCAGACGCCATCTAATTAACTATTGATTTGACCTCAGATGACCATATAAGTGATGTAAACATAAATAAAGATATGAATAGATTAAACCAACAAGTGCAATTGTATTTTTATAGGTCTGTTTGATTATATTCTATAGATTAAAAATAGATGTTTCTCATTGCTTTTAACCGTATAAGAATGATTTTATGTGCATCCAATTTAGTAATCAAATGATTTACGGTAGTTTCACTTTCATTGTTGACATTCTTTTTCTTTAAATAACCAGTACACGTACAATGCATGCTTTGTCAATCTCTAGCTAGGGGTTAAATTGAAGTTCACATGAATACGAATTTAATGAGGTCGACTCATTCACTTGCAAGTGAATCACTAATTAGCAATGTTTCATAGCGTAATTTGACAAAATTGATGCAAAAAGTGAATTATTATTTCACTATTTCACTTTCATTATTGATAGAACAAAAAAAAATCAAACTTTAGATTTTTTACATATCTCGTAGCTTGTGCCTTTTTAAATTTTACACCAGCTATTATTCACCGGCGAATAACATTTTTAGTGTCTACATTTGCACTCAACTTACCTCCCATGAAAATGACGTCACAGACGTAAAAAAACAAGATGGCAGCGTTCACGTTACACTGACAGCCCATCGAGACATGTGCAAATAAGGCTTTGAATAGAGTGCCAGCAGCCGATGATTTCTCTTATTAACTGTCCAATTTTCAGGGCCATTGATATTTTACAAATTTTTTTTTACCTTTGTTGTACATCCGAGAAATTATTGAACACAAACATGACAATTGTATTTTCTTGAGCTATTTTCAAACGTCAGCTTGTGTTTGTTATGTAAAACATAAGATAAGTGTTCAAAAGAGGCCCTTCCACTGTTAGTTCGCTATAATAAAACAATTGTGGCCCCTTAGAATCGTGAAATTATCGATTTTTATCTTACTGGGAAATCAATGTTATTCATTGCAACCAATGTGATAAATATATTTATTGAAGAATATATTATAGCAATTTCAATTCTACTTGTTTTGTTGATCAGTTGCTGTGCCACTAATGTTTATGAAAATATTTGGTTGTTCATTGTATAAAAGTGAACTTTTAGCTTTTATTTTTTTTCTTAATTTAATTGTTATTATCATAATAGCCTTATTCATATTCAATTACCATTTGAGACTGCATGGACTTCATCAATATACACTGGTACTTGTTATCCATATCCAAAGCAAACACAGGCTCTGATTTTGCTGTGGATGCTGGAATATAAAAAAAAATGTTATAAATTACAATTGTGATGAAGTAGAGCCAAATATAATGGTTACAACAGTGCCAGGGTTCTGGAGATCCCAAGCTATCCATGAGGGGGGATAGGAGGGGTCCTAATCCCAAAATCACGGGCTTAAAAACACGAAATCCTGAAATCCCGAATAAGTTAATCCCGCTGTTCGGAAATCCCAAAAATAAAATTCCCGGATCCCGGGAGGGTAAATCCCAAAATCCCGAGCTTAAAAACACCCGATCCGGGAGTCCCGATAAAGGTCCTATCCCCCCTCATCCATAGTTCCATTAATTCACTGCAAATATTTATAAACTATTTCCTTTAAAATGTACACAACTGGAACTTTTCTTGCCTTTCTTTTTTTTCTTTTTCTTTTTAGACAAGAAAGTGCAGCTGAAGGTAAACAACGTGAAGATTAAGGATATACGCCTAATGCTATGTTACCTATAGGTAGATATCCAAACACACACCTAATACACCAGGTATATGTATATATCAACCTGTGCAAGGACTATTCTCCTCAATATTTTAAGTAAATACCTTTACATGCGTTTTGTGTTTCAAAATGGATAAAGACAATGGAAGTATATTCTTAGTGCAAAAAAAAAACGAAGAAAGTGATGCCATTATAAGTGATTGTGTTGCTTCAAACTAGTGTGGATTAAAATCAAATGTGTGTTCAGATATATTCCATTTCATTGTTGATTAAATAAAATTGTGGATTAAAATCAAATGTGTGTTCAGCTATATTCGACTTCATTGTGGATTAAAATCAAATGTGTGTTCAGATATATATTCGATTTCATTGTGGATTAAAATCAAATGTATGTTCAGCTATATTCAATTTCATTGTGGATTAAAATCAAATGTATGTTCAGCTATATTTGATTTCATTGTGGATTAGAATCAAATGTGTGTTCAGATATATTCGATTTCATTGTGTATAAAAATCAAATGTGTGTTCAGCTATATTCGATTTCAATGTGGATTAAAATCAAGTGTGTGTTCAGATATATTCAATTCCATTGTGGATTAAAATCAAATGTATGTTCAGCTATATTCGATTTCATTGTGGATTAAAATCAAATGCATGTTCAGCTATATATTCGATTTCATTGTGGATTAGAATCAAATATGGTTCAGATATATTCGATTTCATTGTGGATTAAAATCAAATGTATGTTCAGCTATATATTCGATTTCATTGTGGATTAGAATCAAATATGGTTCAGATATATTCGATTTCATTGTGGATAAAAATCAAATGTGTGTTCAGCTATATTCGATTTCAATGTGGATTAAAATCAAATGTGTGCAGCTATATTTGATTTCAATGTGGATTAAAATCAAATGTGTGTTCAGATATATTCGATTTCATTGTGGATTAAAATCAAATGTGTGTTCAGCTATATTTGATCTCATTGTGGAATAAAATCAAATGTGTGTTCAGCTATATTCGATTTCAATGTGGATTAAAATCAAATGTGTGTTCAGATATATTCGATTTCATTGTGGATTAAAATCAAATGTGTGTTCAGCTATATTCGATTCCATTGTGGATTAAAATCAAGTGTGTGTTCAGATACATTGGATTTCATTGTGGATTACAAAGATGATATTGTTATAGCAGCTAATAATGGTAAGTTTTATGAATATCATATTTTAAAATGCAGTCCTCTGCTAAAAGTTTCTTGTATTCTCAGGTATTATTTCTTACAAGGTGAATGATTAGAAGAATGGACAAACTTTCAAAGTACAAAACTATAGTACCTAACAAGATTTTGTGAGGTAGACGAAGTTGACTTTAAAACGATGGTATTACTTTTGATGTCCAAAAATTGGCAGATTGGACACATCTTGACTTCAATTACTCACTACTTAAGTTTGGGATTAATTGTAATTAACATATTCTAATGAGACTGAAAAATGTTTTTTTGTTATGATAAATAATAATTCTACCTGCCGTAGCCGTGCATAAAATGTATTTCGGCATTTCTCTTAAGAAAATGACTTGTTTAATGGAACAAAACGTCTTACTGGTAAACTTTCTCTTTTATCTCCACAATTGTCTTTTACAAAATAATCTATCAACTGTGTATTCGGTAAATTTTGTGAAAATAGAAGGAGTGGCAATTCTTACCTTTCATACCTTAAGTTTCATTGATAAATAATAATATTGACTCGTCCAGTGTCCAGTTTGAAGGTCAATTTAATTATCGTACACATGCCTGCATGTTCTTATTATCAATAGTCATGTATGAAAGCATAAACAAGTTTGAAGGTAAACTAATAATAAGTTAATCCAATCAAATTGCCTACAAATTAATAACAATGACCAGTCTACATCATAAAAAAATAATAGGGGTAAACTGGGTAAGGAGAAAATGTCAGATATTTTAAGTTCATTATTTTGCAATAACAAATAAAAATTTGTAAACCAAAAAATTGCTATAATTCCATAAATATGTCGTTCAGTACTGGTATATTTTTTTTATCTTTTATTTGCGTATTTAAGGCTGTAGAAAGTTTCAAAAGTCAACATAATTCTTGACTTTATACAGAAAACTTGCCTTTTTAAAACATTAAATGTTTCACAAATAATAAGCGATAACAAAGTACAATCAATTTTTAAACCACTACAAAAACATTCATACAGGTACAACGATTTCCCGAGAAATACGAGAAAAACGTAATATCCCGAAAACAAGATTATATATCCCGAAAACAAGATTATATATCCCGAAAACAAGATTATATATCCCGAGAACAGGATTTTTAATGGTGTTATATGTGGTTTTTTTTTGCTTAAATTAGTGTAAAAGCATACAATGATTAAGGTTTATGCCGTTCATAATTAATAAAAGTACATGCAATCTTCAGAAAATCGATTTTTATGTCTTGTTACTTATATGCAAATTCTTTGTTGAAAACAATATGGCGGACGTTATATTTTGTAACTCGACTTGAAAGCAAAGTACTGTAGTACAGTTTTTATATGAATGTTTAAAATTTTTGTTTGTTTTAATAGAATCTATGCTTTCATTACATTTGATACTTTTCTCTTCTGTCAGTTCTTTTAATACTTTGATTTTCTTAAGTTGTCTACGTTTAGAATGTCCGCCATATTGTGTTCAACAAGGATTTTGCATACAAGACATACAAATCGAATTTTGACCTGAAATTGCATTTTTATTGAATAAAAACGAGTAATATCTCTTATTAGTATTCTTTATTATTGTAAAAAGTACTAAAAACAAAATAAAAACACCTATAACACAATTAAAAATCGTGTTTTCTGGATATATAATCTTGTTTTCGGGATATTACGTTTTTCTCGTATTTCTCGGGAAATCGTGGTACCGCAGATTGATACCAGTGGTATTGTCATAAATTGTGTTGGAGTGGACAGTGGTACAGCAAACGTCGAATTCCCTCACACAATGTTATCACTCACTATAACATAAAACTAACATGGTAAAAGCTTACCTGAGGTTTGAATTGCACATATATATGTAGGCACATATGAACTACCAAACTGCACACATGAGCAATCTGATTTGAATACAATTCTTACTTGCATTTCATGTGCTTCAAATATGAAACCTGTGTGCTTTTGTAAGCAATTTCTGTACGGGAGTAAACAGAAAATATTTTTTGCATTTCCTCATCTTGGAAGAAAACTCCTTGTACCAATCATTCAAATGGTTATTGAAATCATGAAACTTCAACAACAGATCCTGAAAAGACAAAAAAAAGATAAACTGAGGTGCAATGGTCAATTCTCCATCATTATCAAAAGCAATATATACAGGTACACGATTAATATAATTTATGCTTTCCTAGCAGATATAATTAAATGACAAATTGTCTTTTATTTTCTACTGTTTTTTTGCATTTTCTCAAATACAAACTAGACATGATTTTAAACTCAACATATTTCACATAAAATGCATAACTGAGTGGATTGTCATTAATAGATAAAACATGAGTGAAAAGCTTAAATCATATTCACACTTGATCTGTTCTTGATAACTATTTATAAGTATTCTCATTTATATAATAAAATTAAACAAAATGGGTTAGTAAAACAATGTCCCAATAAATGTCATCTTCAGTTATTTGTCTTCTTTAATTTACTGACAAGACTTTCAATGTTATCTGACTTCTTGCTGGCATTGACTTTTGAAATTGTTGCTGATGTCTTTTTTTCCAGTTTTATCCTGCAAGTGGTTTTATCCTGCAAGTGATCCCTCATTAACTTGTTGTTTACCTGTAAGGAAACCAGTTTTTCTGCTCCTTTTAGCTCCTCTTCTGGAAGTCTCCTCCCACAAGGGAGCATTTTAAACATACACGAAAAACCAAGATTTCTACACTAGTTTATAAATACATGTAATCTGATTTACAGTGGTTGTCGTTTGTTTATGTAATATATAAATGTTTCTCGTTTCTTGTTTTTTAATATAGATTATACCGCTGGATTTCCCGTTTCGTTAGAATGTGGTTTTTTTTCTAAATTGTTATTTGGATGGAGAGTTGTCTCATTAGCACTCACACCACATCTTCCTCTATCTTATTACATTTTGTATTTAAGCTGGGTCAGTATCTTGAAACAAGTCTGATTCCTGTATCAGGCTTATAAGCACTTATATACACTATTTGAAGTATATTAAAAAAACAGAGTGCACATTAGTTCCACGTTAATAAGACAATTTTGGAAAAAGGGTCCACTAACATTAAGGTCTACTTAACTGGTGAGCTGTGGAGTCTGCGCAGTGGCGGTCTGGACCCCTCCCGTCTTGGTCTGTAGGTCTATCTGCAAGAAAAAACCAGAGTGCACATTAGTTCCACATTAATACGACAATTTTGGAAAAAGGGTCCACTAACATTAAGGTCTACTTAACTGGTGAGCTGTGGAGTCTGCGCAGTGGCGGTCTGGACCCCTCCCGTCTTGGTCTGTAGGTCTGTATCTGCAAGAAAAAACCAGAGTGCACATTAGTTCCACATTAATACGACAATTTTGGAAAAAGGGTCCACTAACATTAAGGTCTACTTAACTGGTGAGCTGTGGAGTCTGCGCAGTGGCGGTCTGGACCCCTCCCGTCTTGGTCTGTAGGTCTGTATCTGCAAGAAAAAACCAGAGTGCACATTAGTTCCACATTAATACGACAATTTTGGAAAAAGGGTCCACTAACATTAAGGTCTACTTAACTGGTGAGCTGTGGAGTCTGCACAGTGGCGGTCTGGACCCCTCCCGTCTTGGTCTGTAGGTCTGTATCTGCAAGAAAAAAACAGAGTGCACATTAGTTCCACATTAATACGACAATTTTGGAAAAAGGGTCCACTAACATTAAGGTCTACTTAACTGGTGAGCTGTGGAGTCTGCACAGTGGCGGTCTGGACCCCTCCCGTCTTGGTCTGTAGGTCTGTATCTGCAAGAAAAAACCAGAGTGCACATTAGTTCCACATTAATACGACAATTTTGGAAAAAGGGTCCACTAACATTAAGGTCTACTTAACTGGTGAGCTGTGGAGTCTGCGCAGTGGCGGTCTGGACCCCTCCTGTCTTGGTCTGTAGGTCTGTATCTGCAAGAAAAAACCAGAGTGCACATTAGTTCCACATTAATACGACAATTTTGGAAAAAGGGTCCACTAACATTAAGGTCTACTTAACTGGTGAGCTGTGGAGTCTGTGCAGTGGCGGTCTGGACCCCTCCCGTCTTGGTCTGTAGGTCTGTATCTGCAAGAAAAAACCAGAGTGCACATTAGTTCCACATTAATACGACAATTTTGGAAAAAGGGTCCACTAACATTAAGGTCTACTTAACTGGTGAGCTGTGGAGTCTGCGCAGTGGCGGTCTGGACCCCTCCCGTCTTGGTCTGTAGGTCTGTATCTGCAAGAAAAAACCAGAGTGCACATTAGTTCCACATTAATACGACAATTTTGGAAAAAGGGTCCACTAACATTAAGGTCTACTTAACTGGTGAGCTGTGGAGTCTGCGCAGTGGCGGTCTGGACCCCTCCCGTCTTGGTCTGTAGGTCTGTATCTGCAAGAAAAAACCAGTGCACATTAGTTCCACATTAATACGACAATTTTGGAAAAAGGGTCCACTAACATTAAGGTCTACTTAAGGGGGTTCGCGGGTCTAAATCATTTATATAGGATTTCTCTATATTTTTCTATAAATGAACTTTATCTTATAGTTAATAGAAAAATAAAATAAAAAAGTGGTGTCACCGTTCATTTGTGCTCACAATCTGCCTTCGAAAGAACCATACATTTTTGTAAATGAGGGTTTTTTCTGTTGAAGTAATAGGAGAAATAAAGTTAATATCGAAATAAAAAAAGAAATTTATTACAGAAATCGCTCAAATTTTACAATAATTTAGTTTAAGTACAGCTTATATAGAAATTGTATTAAAAAATATAGGTCACCGGTGAGTTGAAAAAGATATTTCAATTTTAAAGCCAAAAAATGGCATTTTTCCACCAAAGGGAGATAATTTGGAACTTTTTCAATGATGTATACATTTCAAAAGTCATCTGGGGCCAACACGACTTGATTGTTTTGAATGATTTTTGTACCATATGATAAAGTAACAATTACAAAAGGTAACAAATACAATTTGTAATGAAAAGCAAATGTTTAAAAGTTTTTCTAAAATTTTTATACCCTCGAGCCTCCTTAACTGGTGAGCTGTGGAGTCTGCACAGTGGCGGTCTGGACCCCTCCCGTCTTGGTCTGTAGGTCTGTATCTGCAAGAAAAAACCAGAGTGCACATTAGTTCCACATTAATACGAAAATTTGGAAAAAGGGTCCACTAACATTAAGGTCTACTTAACTGGTGAGCTGTGGAGTCTGCGCAGTGGCGGTCTGGACCCCTCCTGTCTTGGTCTGTAGGTCTGTATCTGCAAGAAAAAACCAGAGTGCACATTAGTTCCACATTAATACAACAATTTTGGAAAAAGGGTCCACTAACATTAAGGTCTACTTAACTGGTGAGCTGTGGAGTCTGCGCAGTGGCGGTCTGGACCCCTCCTGTCTTGGTCTGTAGGTCTGTATCTGCAAGAAAAAACCAGAGTACTCATTAGTTCCACATTAATACGACAATTTTGGAAAAAGGGTCCACTAACATTAAGGTCTACTTAACTGGTGAGCTGTGGAGTCTGTGCAGTGGCGGTCTGGACCCCTCCCGTCTTGGTCTGTAGGTCTGTATCTGCAAGAAAAAACCAGAGTGCACATTAGTTCCACATTAATACGACAATTTTGGAAAAAGGGTCCACTAACATTAAGGTCTACTTAACTGGTGAGCTGTGGAGTCTGCGCAGTGGCGGTCTGGACCCCTCCCGTCTTGGTCTGTAGGTCTGTATCTGCAAGAAAAAACCCGAGTGCACATTAGTTCCACATTAATGCGACAATTTTGGAAAAAGGGTCCACTAACATTAAGGTCTACTTAACTGGTGAGCTGTGGAGTCTGCGCAGTGGCGGTCTGGACCCCTCCCGTCTTGGTCTGTAGGTCTGTATCTGCAAGAAAAAACCAGTGCACATTAGTTCCACATTAATACGACAATTTTGGAAAAAGGGTCCACTAACATTAAGGTCTACTTAACTGGTGAGCTGTGGAGTCTGCGCAGTGGCGGTCTGGACCCCTCCCGTCTTGGTCTGTAGGTCTGTATCTGCAAGAAAAAACCAGAGTGCACATTAGTTCCACATTAATACGACAATTTTGGAAAAAGGGTCCACTAACATTAAGGTCTACTTAACTGGTGAGCTGTGGAGTCTGCGCAGTGGCGGTCTGGACCCCTCCCGTCTTGGTCTGTAGGTCTGTATCTGCAAGAAAAAACTAGTGCACATTAGTTCCACATTAATACGACAATTTTGGAAAAAGGGTCCACTAACATTAAGGTCTACTTAAGGGGGTTCTCGGGTCTAAATCATTTATATAGGATTTCTCTATATTTTTCTATATATGAACTTTATCTTATAGTTAATAGAAAAATAAAATAAAAAAGTGGTGTCACCGTTCATTTGCGCTCACAATCTGCCTTCGAAAGAAGCATACATTTTTGTAAATGAGGGCTTTTTCTGTTGAAGTAATAGGAGAAATAAAGTTAATATCGAAATAAAAAAAGAATACTACAGAAATCGCTCAAATTTTACAATAATTTAGTTTAAGTACAGCTTATATGGAAATTGTATTAAAAAAAATAGGTCACAGGTGAATTGTAAAAGATAGTTCAATTTTAAAGCCAAAAAATGGCATTTTTCCACCAAAGGGAGATAATTTGGAACTTTTTCAATGATGTATACATTTCAAAAGTCATCTGGGGCCAACACGAATTGATTGTTTTGAATGATTTTTGTACCATATGATAAAGTAACAACTACAAAAGGTAACAAATACAATTTGTAATGAAAAGCAAATGTTTAAAAGTTTTTCTGAAATTTTTATACCCTCGAGCCTCCTTAACTGGTGAGCTGTGGAGTCTGCACAGTGGCGGTCTGGACCCCTCCCGTCTTGGTCTGTAGGTCTGTATCTGCAAGAAAAAACCAGAGTGCACATTAGTTCCACATTAATACGACAATTTTGGAAAAAGGGTCCACTAACATTAAGGTCTACTTAACTGGTGAGCTGTGGAGTCTGCGCAGTGGCGGTCTGGACCCCTCCCGTCTTGGTCTGTAGGTCTGTATCTGCAAGAAAAAACCAGAGTGCACATTAGTTCCACATTAATACGACAATTTTGGAAAAAGGGTCCACTAACATTAAGGTCTACTTAACTGGTGAGCTGTGGAGTCTGCGCAGTGGCGGTCTGGACCCCTCCCGTCTTGGTCTGTAGGTCTGTATCTGCAAGAAAAAACCAGAGTGCACATTAGTTCCACATTAATACGACAATTTTGGAAAAAGGGTCCACTAACATTAAGGTCTACTTAACTGGTGAGCTGTGGAGTCTGCGCAGTGGCGGTCTGGACCCCTCCCGTCTTGGTCTGTAGGTCTGTATCTGCAAGAAAAAACCAGAGTGCACATTAGTTCCACATTAATACGACAATTTTGGAAAAAGGGTCCACTAACATTAAGGTCTACTTAACTGGTGAGCTGTGGAGTCTGTGCAGTGGCGGTCTGGACCCCTCCCGTCTTGGTCTGTAGGTCTGTATCTGCAAGAAAAAACCAGAGTGCACATTAGTTCCACATTAATACGACAATTTTGGAAAAAGGGTCCACTAACATTAAGGTCTACTTAACTGGTGAGCTGTGGAGTCTTCGCAGTGGCGGTCTGGACCCCTCCCGTCTTGGTCTGTAGGTCTGTATCTGCAAGAAAAAACCAGAGTGCACATTAGTTCCACATTAATACGACAATTTTGGAAAAAGGGTCCACTAACATTAAGGTCTACTTAACTGGTGAGCTGTGGAGTCTGCGCAGTGGCGGTCTGGACCCCTCCCGTCTTGGTCTGTAGGTCTGTATCTGCAAGAAAAAACCAGTGCACATTAGTTCCACATTAATACGACAATTTTGGAAAAAGGGTCCACTAACATTAAGGTCTACTTAACTGGTGAGCTGTGGAGTCTGCGCAGTGGCGGTCTGGACCCCTCCCGTCTTGGTCTGTAGGTCTGTATCTGCAAGAAAAAACCAGAGTGCACATTAGTTCCACATTAATACGACAATTTTGGAAAAAGGGTCCACTAACATTAAGGTCTACTTAACTGGTGAGCTGTGGAGTCTGCGCAGTGGCGGTCTGGACCCCTCCCGTCTTGGTCTGTAGGTCTGTATCTGCAAGAAAAAACCAGTGCACATTAGTTCCACATTAATACGACAATTTTGGAAAAAGGGTCCACTAACATTAAGGTCTACTTAAGGGGGTTCTCGGGTCTAAATCATTTATATAGGATTTCTCTATATTTTTCTATATATGAACTTTATCTTATAGTTAATAGAAAAATAAAATAAAAAAGTGGTGTCACCGTTCATTTGCGCTCACAATCTGCCTTCGAAAGAAGCATACATTTTTGTAAATGAGGGTTTTTTCTGTTGAAGTAATAGGAGAAATAAAGTTAATATCGAAATAAAAAAAGAATACTACAGAAATCGCTCAAATTTTACAATAATTTAGTTTAAGTACAGCTTATATGGAAATTGTATTAAAAAAAATAGGTCACAGGTGAATTGTAAAAGATAGTTCAATTTTAAAGCCAAAAAATGGCATTTTTCCACCAAAGGGAGATAATTTGGAACTTTTTCAATGATGTATACATTTCAAAAGTCATCTGGGGCCAACACGAATTGATTGTTTTGAATGATTTTTGTACCATATGATAAAGTAACAACTACAAAAGGTAACAAATACAATTTGTAATGAAAAGCAAATGTTTAAAAGTTTTTCTGAAATTTTTATACCCTCGAGCCTCCTTAACTGGTGAGCTGTGGAGTCTGCACAGTGGCGGTCTGGACCCCTCCCGTCTTGGTCTGTAGGTCTGTATCTGCAAGAAAAAACCAGAGTGCACATTAGTTCCACATTAATACGACAATTTTGGAAAAAGGGTCCACTAACATTAAGGTCTACTTAACTGGTGAGCTGTGGAGTCTGCGCAGTGGCGGTCTGGACCCCTCCCGTCTTGGTCTGTAGGTCTGTATCTGCAAGAAAAAACCAGAGTGCACATTAGTTCCACATTAATACGACAATTTTGGAAAAAGGGTCCACTAACATTAAGGTCTACTTAACTGGTGAGCTGTGGAGTCTGCGCAGTGGCGGTCTGGACCCCTCCCGTCTTGGTCTGTAGGTCTGTATCTGCAAGAAAAAACCAGAGTGCACATTAGTTCCACATTAATACGACAATTTTGGAAAAAGGGTCCACTAACATTAAGGTCTACTTAACTGGTGAGCTGTGGAGTCTGAGCTGTGGAGTCTGCGCAGTGGCGGTCTGGACCCCTCCCGTCTTGGTCTGTAGGTCTGTATCTGCAAGAAAAAACCAGAGTGCACATTAGTTCCACATTAATACGACAATTTTGGAAAAAGGGTCCACTAACATTAAGGTCTACTTAACTGGTGAGCTGTGGAGTCTGCGCAGTGGCGGTCTGGACCCCTCCCGTCTTGGTCTGTAGGTCTGTATCTGCAAGAAAAAACCAGAGTGCACATTAGTTCCACATTAAGACGACAATTATTGAAAAAGGGTCCACTAACATTAAGGTCTACTTAACTGGTGAGCTGTGGAGTCTGCGCAGTGGCGGTCTGGACCCCTCCCGTCTTGGTCTGTAGGTCTGTATCTGCAAAAAAAACCCAGAGTGCACATTAGTTCCACATTAATACGACAATTTTGGAAAAAGGGTCCACTAACATTAAGGTCTACTTAACTGGTGAGCTGTGGAGTCTGCGCAGTGGCGGTCTGGACCCCTCCCGTCTTGGTCTGTAGGTCTGTATCTGCAAGAAAAAACCAGTGCACATTAGTTCCACATTAATACGACAATTTTGGAAAAAGGGTCCACTAACATTAAGGTCTACTTAAGGGGGTTCGCGGGTCTAAATCATTTATATAGGATTTCTCTATATTTTTCTATAAATGAACTTTATCTTATAGTTAATAGAAAAATAAAATAAAAAAGTGGTGTCACCGTTCATTTGCGCTCACAATCTGCCTTCGAAAGAACCATACATTTTTGTAAATGAGGGTTTTTTCTGTTGAAGTAATAGGAGAAATAAAGTTAATATCGAAATAAAAAAAGAAATTTATTACAGAAATCGCTCAAATTTTACAATAATTTAGTTTAAGTACAGCTTATATAGAAATTGTATTAAAAAATATAGGTCACCGGTGAGTTGAAAAAGATATTTCAATTTTAAAGCCAAAAAATGGCATTTTTCCACCAAAGGGAGATAATTTGGAACTTTTTCAATGATGTATACATTTCAAAAGTCATCTGGGGCCAACACGAATTGATTGTTTTGAATGATTTTTGTACCATATGATAAAGTAACAACTACAAAAGGTAACAAATACAATTTGTAATGAAAAGCAAATGTTTAAAAGTTTTTCTGAAATTTTTATACCCTCAAGCCTCCTTAACTGGTGAGCTGTGGAGTCTGCACAGTGGCGGTCTGGACCCCTCCCGTCTTGGTCTGTAGGTCTGTATCTGCAAGAAAAAAACAGAGTGCAACTTAGTTCCACATTAATACGACAATTTGGAAAAAGGGTCCACTAACATTAAGGTCTACTTAACTGGTGAGCTGTGGAGTCTGCGCAGTGGCGGTCTGCACCCCTCCCGTCTTGGTCTGTAGGTCTGTATCTGCAAGAAAAAACCAGAGTGCACATTAGTTCCACATTAATACGACAATTTTGGAAAAAGGGTCCACTAACATTAAGGTCTACTTAACTGGTGAGCTGTGGAGTCTGCGCAGTGGCGGTCTGGACCCCTCCCGTCTTGGTCTGTAGGTCTGTATCTGCAAGAAAAAACCAGAGTGCACATTAGTTCCACATTAATACGACAATTTTGGAAAAAGGGTCCACTAACATTAAGGTCTACTTAACTGGTGAGCTGTGGAGTCTGCACAGTGGCGGTCTGGACCCCTCCCGTCTTGGTCTGTAGGTCTGTATCTGCAAGAAAAAACCAGTGCACATTAGTTCCACATTAATACGACAATTTTGGAAAAAGGGTCGACTAACATTAAGGTCTACTTAAGGGGGTTCTCGGGTCTAAATCATTTATATAGGATTTCTCTATATTTTTCTATATATGAACTTTATCTTATAGTTAATAGAAAAATAAAATAAAAAAGTGGTGTCACCGTTCATTTGCGCTCACAATCTGCCTTCGAAAGAAGCATACATTTTTGTAAATGAGGTTTTTTTCTGTTGAAGTAATAGGAGAAATAAAGTTAATATCGAAATAAAAAAAGAAATTTATTACAGAAATCGCTCAAATTTTACAATAATTTAGTTTAAGTACAGCTTATATGGAAATTGTATTAAAAAAAATAGGTCACAGGTGAATTGTAAAAGATAGTTCAATTTTAAAGCCAAAAAATGGCATTTTTCCACCAAAGGGAGATAATTTGGAACTTTTTCAATGATGTATACATTTCAAAAGTCATCTGGGGCCAACACGAATTGATTGTTTTGAATGATTTTTGTACCATATGATAAAGTAACAACTACAAAAGGTAACAAATACAATTTGTAATGAAAAGCAAATGTTTAAAAGTTTTTCTGAAATTTTTATACCCTCCAGCCTCCTTAACTGGTGAGCTGTGGAGTCTGCACAGTGGCGGTCTGGACCCCTCCCGTCTTGGTCTGTAGGTCTGTATCTGCAAGAAAAAACCAGAGTGCACATTAGTTCCACATTAATACGACAATTTTGGAAAAAGGGTCCACTAACATTAAGGTCTACTTAACTGGTGAGCTGTGGAGTCTGCGCAGTGGCGGTCTGGACCCCTCCCGTCTTGGTCTGTAGGTCTGTATCTGCAAGAAAAAACCAGAGTGCACATTAGTTCCACATTAATACGACAATTTTGGAAAAAGGGTCCACTAACATTAAGGTCTACTTAACTGGTGAGCTGTGGAGTCTGCGCAGTGGCGGTCTGGACCCCTCCCGTCTTGGTCTGTAGGTCTGTATCTGCAAGAAATTACCAGAGTGCACATTAGTTCCACATTAATACGACAATTTTGGAAAAAGGGTCCACTAACATTAAGGTCTACTTAACTGGTGAGCTGTGGAGTCTGCGCAGTGGCGGTCTGGACCCCTCCCGTCTTGGTCTGTAGGTCTGTATCTGCAAGAAAAAACCAGAGTGCACATTAGTTCCACATTAATACGACAATTTTGGAAAAAGGGTCCACTAACATTAAGGTCTACTTAACTGGTGAGCTGTGGAGTCTGTGCAGTGGCGGTCTGGACCCCTCCCGTCTTGGTCTGTAGGTCTGTATCTGCAAGAAAAAACCAGAGTGCACATTAGTTCCACATTAATACGACAATTTTGGAAAAAGGGTCCACTAACATTAAGGTCTACTTAACTGGTGAGCTGTGGAGTCTGCGCAGTGGCGGTCTGGACCCCTCCCGTCTTGGTCTGTAGGTCTGTATCTGCAAGAAAAAACCAGAGTGCACATTAGTTCCACATTAATACGACAATTTTGGAAAAAGGGTCCACTAACATTAAGGTCTACTTAACTGGTGAGCTGTGGAGTCTGCGCAGTGGCGGTCTGGACCCCTCCCGTCTTGGTCTGTAGGTCTGTATCTGCAAGAAAAAACCAGAGTGCACATTAGTTCCACATTAATACGACAATTTTGGAAAAAGGGTCCACTAACATTAAGGTCTACTTAACTGGTGAGCTGTGGAGTCTGCGCAGTGGCGGTCTGGACCCCTCCCGTCTTGGTCTGTAGGTCTGTATCTGCAAGAAAAAACCAGAGTGCACATTAGTTCCACATTAATACGACAATTTTGGAAAAAGGGTCCACTAACATTAAGGTCTACTTAACTGGTGAGCTGTGGAGTCTGCGCAGTGGCGGTCTGGACCCCTCCCGTCTTGGTCTGTAGGTCTGTATCTGCAAGAAAAAACCAGAGTGCACATTAGTTCCACATTAATACGACAATTTTGGAAAAAGGGTCCACTAACATTAAGGTCTACTTAACTGGTGAGCTGTGGAGTCTGCGCAGTGGCGGTCTGGACCCCTCCCGTCTTGGTCTGTAGGTCTGTAACTGCAATAAAAAACCAGTGCACATTAGTTCCACATTAATACGACAATTTTGGAAAAAGGGTCCACTAACATTAAGGTCTACTTAACTGGTGAGCTGTGGAGTCTGCGCAGTGGCGGTCTGGACCCCTCCCGTCTTGGTCTGTAGGTCTGTATCTGCAAGAAAATACCAGTGCACATTAGTTCCACATTAATACGACAATTTTGGAAAAAGGGTCCACTAACATTAAGGTCTACTTAAGGGGGTTCTCGGGTCTAAATCATTTATATAGGATTTCTCTATATTTTTCTATATATGAACTTTATCTTATAGTTAATAGAAAAATAAAATAAAAAAGTGGTGTCACCGTTCATTTGCGCTCACAATCTGCCTTCGAAAGAAGCATACATTTTTGTAAATGAGGTTTTTTTCTGTTGAAGTAATAGGAGAAATAAAGTTAATATCGAAATAAAAAAAGAATACTACAGAAATCGCTCAAATTTTACAATAATTTAGTTTAAGTACAGCTTATATGGAAATTGTATTAAAAAAAATAGGTCACAGGTGAATTGTAAAAGATAGTTCAATTTTAAAGCCAAAAAATGGCATTTTTCCACCAAAGGGAGATAATTTGGAACTTTTTCAATGATGTATACATTTCAAAAGTCATCTGGGCCCAACACGAATTGATTGTTTTGAATGATTTTTGTACCATATGATAAAGTAACAACTACAAAAGGTAACAAATACAATTTGTAATGAAAAGCAAATGTTTAAAAGTTTTTCTGAAATTTTTATACCCTCGAGCCTCCTTAACTGGTGAGCTGTGGAGTCTGCACAGTGGCGGTCTGGACCCCTCCCGTCTTGGTCTGTAGGTCTGTATCTGCAAGAAAAAACCAGAGTGCACATTAGTTCCACATTAATACGACAATTTTGGAAAAAGGGTCCACTAACATTAAGGTCTACTTAACTGGTGAGCTGTGGAGTCTGCGCAGTGGCGGTCTGGACCCCTCCCGTCTTGGTCTGTAGGTCTGTATCTGCAAGAAAAAACCAGAGTGCACATTAGTTCCACATTAATACGACAATTTTGGAAAAAGGGTCCACTAACATTAAGGTCTACTTAACTGGTGAGCTGTGGAGTCTGCGCAGTGGCGGTCTGGACCCCTCCCGTCTTGGTCTGTAGGTCTGTATCTGCAAGAAAAAACCAGAGTGCACATTAGTTCCACATTAATACGACAATTTTGGAAAAAGGGTCCACTAACATTAAGGTCTACTTAACTGGTGAGCTGTGGAGTCTGCGCAGTGGCGGTCTGGACCCCTCCCGTCTTGGTCTGTAGGTCTGTATCTGCAAGAAAAAACCAGAGTGCACATTAGTTCCACATTAATACGACAATTTTGGAAAAAGGGTCCACTAACATTAAGGTCTACTTAACTGGTGAGCTGTGGAGTCTGTGCAGTGGCGGTCTGGACCCCTCCCGTCTTGGTCTGTAGGTCTGTATCTGCAAGAAAAAACCAGAGTGCACATTAGTTCCACATTAATACGACAATTTTGGAAAAAGGGTCCACTAACATTAAGGTCTACTTAACTGGTGAGCTGTGGAGTCTGCGCAGTGGCGGTCTGGACCCCTCCCGTCTTGGTCTGTAGGTCTGTATCTGCAAGAAAAAACCAGAGTGCACATTAGTTCCACATTAATACGACAATTTTGGAAAAAGGGTCCACTAACATTAAGGTCTACTTAACTGGTGAGCTGTGGAGTCTGCGCAGTGGCGGTCTGGACCCCTCCCGTCTTGGTCTGTAGGTCTGTATCTGCAAGAAAAAACCAGAGTGCACATTAGTTCCACATTAATACGACAATTTTGGAAAAAGGGTCCACTAACATTAAGGTCTACTTAACTGGTGAGCTGTGGAGTCTGCGCAGTGGCGGTCTGGACCCCTCCCGTCTTGGTCTGTAGGTCTGTATCTGCAAGAAAAAACCAGAGTGCACATTAGTTCCACATTAATACGACAATTTTGAAAAAAGGGTCCACTAACATTAAGGTCTACTTAACTGGTGAGCTGTGGAGTCTGCGCAGTGGCGGTCTGGACCCCTCCCGTCTTGGTCTGTAGGTCTGTAACTGCAATAAAAAACCAGTGCACATTAGTTCCACATTAATACGACAATTTTGGAAAAAGGGTCCACTAACATTAAGGTCTACTTAACTGGTGAGCTGTGGAGTCTGCGCAGTGGCGGTCTGGACCCCTCCCGTCTTGGTCTGTAGGTCTGTATCTGCAAGAAAATACCAGTGCACATTAGTTCCACATTAATACGACAATTTTGGAAAAAGGGTCCACTAACATTAAGGTCTACTTAAGGGGGTTCTCGGGTCTAAATCATTTATATAGGATTTCTCTATATTTTTCTATATATGAACTTTATCTTATAGTTAATAGAAAAATAAAATAAAAAAGTGGTGTCACCGTTCATTTGCGCTCACAATCTGCCTTCAAAAGAAGCATACATTTTTGTAAATGAGGTTTTTTTCTGTTGAAGTAATAGGAGAAATAAAGTTAATATCGAAATAAAAAAAGAAATTTATTACAGAAATCGCTCAAATTTTACAATAATTTAGTTTAAGTACAGCTTATATGGAAATTGTATTAAAAAAAATAGGTCACAGGTGAATTGTAAAAGATAGTTCAATTTTAAAGCCAAAAAATGGCATTTTTCCACCAAAGGGAGATAATTTGGAACTTTTTCAATGATGTATACATTTCAAAAGTCATCTGGGGCCAACACGAATTGATTGTTTTGAATGATTTTTGTACCATATGATAAAGTAACAACTACAAAAGGTAACAAATACAATTTGTAATGAAAAGCAAATGTTTAAAAGTTTTTCTGAAATTTTTATACCCTCGAGCCTCCTTAACTGGTGAGCTGTGGAGTCTGCACAGTGGCGGTCTGGACCCCTCCCGTCTTGGTCTGTAGGTCTGTATCTGCAAGAAAAAACCAGAGTGCACATTAGTTCCACATTAATACGACAATTTTGGAAAAAGGGTCCACTAACATTAAGGTCTACTTAACTGGTGAGCTGTGGAGTCTGCGCAGTGGCGGTCTGGACCCCTCCCGTCTTGGTCTGTAGGTCTGTATCTGCAAGAAAAAACCAGAGTGCACATTAGTTCCACATTAATACGACAATTTTGGAAAAAGGGTCCACTAACATTAAGGTCTACTTAACTGGTGAGCTGTGGAGTCTGCGCAGTGGCGGTCTGGACCCCTCCCGTCTTGGTCTGTAGGTCTGTATCTGCAAGAAAAAACCAGAGTGCACATTAGTTCCACATTAATACGACAATTTTGGAAAAAGGGTCCACTAACATTAAGGTCTACTTAACTGGTGAGCTGTGGAGTCTGCGCAGTGGCGGTCTGGACCCCTCCCGTCTTGGTCTGTAGGTCTGTATCTGCAAGAAAAAACCAGAGTGCACATTAGTTCCACATTAATACGACAATTTTGGAAAAAGGGTCCACTAACATTAAGGTCTACTTAACTGGTGAGCTGTGGAGTCTGCGCAGTGGCGGTCTGGACCCCTCCCGTCTTGGTCTGTAGGTCTGTATCTGCAAGAAAAAACCAGAGTGCACATTAGTTCCACATTAATACGACAATTTTGAAAAAAGGGTCCACTAACATTAAGGTCTACTTAACTGGTGAGCTGTGGAGTCTGCGCAGTGGCGGTCTGGACCCCTCCCGTCTTGGTCTGTAGGTCTGTAACTGCAATAAAAAACCAGTGCACATTAGTTCCACATTAATACGACAATTTTGGAAAAAGGGTCCACTAACATTAAGGTCTACTTAACTGGTGAGCTGTGGAGTCTGCGCAGTGGCGGTCTGGACCCCTCCCGTCTTGGTCTGTAGGTCTGTATCTGCAAGAAAATACCAGTGCACATTAGTTCCACATTAATACGACAATTTTGGAAAAAGGGTCCACTAACATTAAGGTCTACTTAAGGGGGTTCTCGGGTCTAAATCATTTATATAGGATTTCTCTATATTTTTCTATATATGAACTTTATCTTATAGTTAATAGAAAAATAAAATAAAAAAGTGGTGTCACCGTTCATTTGCGCTCACAATCTGCCTTCAAAAGAAGCATACATTTTTGTAAATGAGGTTTTTTTCTGTTGAAGTAATAGGAGAAATAAAGTTAATATCGAAATAAAAAAAGAAATTTATTACAGAAATCGCTCAAATTTTACAATAATTTAGTTTAAGTACAGCTTATATGGAAATTGTATTAAAAAAAATAGGTCACAGGTGAATTGTAAAAGATAGTTCAATTTTAAAGCCAAAAAATGGCATTTTTCCACCAAAGGGAGATAATTTGGAACTTTTTCAATGATGTATACATTTCAAAAGTCATCTGGGGCCAACACGAATTGATTGTTTTGAATGATTTTTGTACCATATGATAAAGTAACAACTACAAAAGGTAACAAATACAATTTGTAATGAAAAGCAAATGTTTAAAAGTTTTTCTGAAATTTTTATACCCTCGAGCCTCCTTAACTGGTGAGCTGTGGAGTCTGCACAGTGGCGGTCTGGACCCCTCCCGTCTTGGTCTGTAGGTCTGTATCTGCAAGAAAAAACCAGAGTGCACATTAGTTCCACATTAATACGACAATTTTGGAAAAAGGGTCCACTAACATTAAGGTCTACTTAACTGGTGAGCTGTGGAGTCTGCGCAGTGGCGGTCTGGACCCCTCCCGTCTTGGTCTGTAGGTCTGTATCTGCAAGAAAAAACCAGAGTGCACATTAGTTCCACATTAATACGACAATTTTGGAAAAAGGGTCCACTAACATTAAGGTCTACTTAACTGGTGAGCTGTGGAGTCTGCGCAGTGGCGGTCTGGACCCCTCCCGTCTTGGTCTGTAGGTCTGTATCTGCAAGAAAAAACCAGAGTGCACATTAGTTCCACATTAATACGACAATTTTGGAAAAAGGGTCCACTAACATTAAGGTCTACTTAACTGGTGAGCTGTGGAGTCTGCGCAGTGGCGGTCTGGACCCCTCCCGTCTTGGTCTGTAGGTCTGTATCTGCAAGAAAAAACCAGAGTGCACATTAGTTCCACATTAATACGACAATTTTGGAAAAAGGGTCCACTAACATTAAGGTCTACTTAACTGGTGAGCTGTGGAGTCTGTGCAGTGGCGGTCTGGACCCCTCCCGTCTTGGTCTGTAGGTCTGTATCTGCAAGAAAAAACCAGAGTGCACATTAGTTCCACATTAATACGACAATTTTGGAAAAAGGGTCCACTAACATTAAGGTCTACTTAACTGGTGAGCTGTGGAGTCTACGCAGTGGCGGTCTGGACCCCTCCCGTCTTGGTCTGTAGGTCTGTATCTGCAAGAAAAAACCAGAGTGCACATTAGTTCCACATTAATACGACAATTTTGGAAAAAGGGTCCACTAACATTAAGGTCTACTTAACTGGTGAGCTGTGGAGTCTGCGCAGTGGCGGTCTGGACCCCTCCCGTCTTGGTCTGTAGGTCTGTATCTGCAAGAAAAAACCAGAGTGCACATTAGTTCCACATTAATACGACAATTTTGGAAAAAGGGTCCACTAACATTAAGGTCTACTTAACTGGTGAGCTGTGGAGTCTGCGCAGTGGCGGTCTGGACCCCTCCCGTCTTGGTCTGTAGGTCTGTATCTGCAAGAAAAAACCAGAGTGCACATTAGTTCCACATTAATACGACAATTTTGGAAAAAGGGTCCACTAACATTAAGGTCTACTTAACTGGTGAGCTGTGGAGTCTGCGCAGTGGCGGTCTGGACCCCTCCCGTCTTGGTCTGTAGGTCTGTAACTGCAAGAAAAAACCAGAGTGCACATTAGTTCCACATTAATACGACAATTTTGGAAAAAGGGTCCACTAACATTAAGGTCTACTTAACTGGTGAGCTGTGGAGTCTGCGCAGTGGCGGTCTGGACCCCTCCCGTCTTGGTCTGTAGGTCTGTAACTGCAATAAAAAACCAGTGCACATTAGTTCCACATTAATACGACAATTTTGGAAAAAGGGTCCACTAACATTAAGGTCTACTTAACTGGTGAGCTGTGGAGTCTGCGCAGTGGCGGTCTGGACCCCTCCCGTCTTGGTCTGTAGGTCTGTATCTGCAAGAAAATACCAGTGCACATTAGTTCCACATTAATACGACAATTTTGGAAAAAGGGTCCACTAACATTAAGGTCTACTTAAGGGGGTTCTCGGGTCTAAATCATTTATATAGGATTTCTCTATATTTTTCTATATATGAACTTTATCTTATAGTTAATAGAAAAATAAAATAAAAAAGTGGTGTCACCGTTCATTTGCGCTCACAATCTGCCTTCGAAAGAACCATACATTTTTGTAAATGAGGTTTTTTTCTGTTGAAGTAATAGGAGAAATAAAGTTAATATCGAAATAAAAAAAGAAATTTATTACAGAAATCGCTCAAATTTTACAATAATTTAGTTTAAGTACAGCTTATATGGAAATTGTATTAAAAAAAATAGGTCACAGGTGAATTGTAAAAGATAGTTCAATTTTAAAGCCAAAAAATGGCATTTTTCCACCAAAGGGAGATAATTTGGAACTTTTTCAATGATGTATACATTTCAAAAGTCATCTGGGGCCAACACGAATTGATTGTTTTGAATGATTTTTGTACCATATGATAAAGTAACAACTACAAAAGGTAACAAATACAATTTGTAATGAAAAGCAAATGTTTAAAAGTTTTTCTGAAATTTTTATACCCTCGAGCCTCCTTAACTGGTGAGCTGTGGAGTCTGCACAGTGGCGGTCTGGACCCCTCCCGTCTTGGTCTGTAGGTCTGTATCTGCAAGAAAAAACCAGAGTGCACATTAGTTCCACATTAATACGACAATTTTGGAAAAAGGGTCCACTAACATTAAGGTCTACTTAACTGGTGAGCTGTGGAGTCTGCGCAGTGGCGGTCTGGACCCCTCCCGTCTTGGTCTGTAGGTCTGTATCTGCAAGAAAAAACCAGAGTGCACATTAGTTCCACATTAATACGACAATTTTGGAAAAAGGGTCCACTAACATTAAGGTCTACTTAACTGGTGAGCTGTGGAGTCTGCGCAGTGGCGGTCTGGACCCCTCCCGTCTTGGTCTGTAGGTCTGTATCTGCAAGAAAAAACCAGAGTGCACATTAGTTCCACATTAATACGACAATTTTGGAAAAAGGGTCCACTAACATTAAGGTCTACTTAACTGGTGAGCTGTGGAGTCTGCGCAGTGGCGGTCTGGACCCCTCCCGTCTTGGTCTGTAGGTCTGTAACTGCAATAAAAAACCAGTGCACATTAGTTCCACATTAATACGACAATTTTGGAAAAAGGGTCCACTAACATTAAGGTCTACTTAACTGGTGAGCTGTGGAGTCTGCGCAGTGGCGGTCTGGACCCCTCCCGTCTTGGTCTGTAGGTCTGTATCTGCAAGAAAATACCAGTGCACATTAGTTCCACATTAATACGACAATTTTGGAAAAAGGGTCCACTAACATTAAGGTCTACTTAAGGGGGTTCTCGGGTCTAAATCATTTATATAGGATTTCTCTATATTTTTCTATATATGAACTTTATCTTATAGTTAATAGAAAAATAAAATAAAAAAGTGGTGTCACCGTTCATTTGCGCTCACAATCTGCCTTCGAAAGAAGCATACATTTTTGTAAATGAGGTTTTTTTCTGTTGAAGTAATAGGAGAAATAAAGTTAATATTGAAATAAAAAAAGAAATTTATTACAGAAATCGCTCAAATTTTACAATAATTTAGTTTAAGTACAGCTTATATGGAAATTGTATTAAAAAAAATAGGTCACAGGTGAATTGTAAAAGATAGTTCAATTTTAAAGCCAAAAAATGGCATTTTTCCACCAAAGGGAGATAATTTGGAACTTTTTCAATGATGTATACATTTCAAAAGTCATCTGGGGCCAACACGAATTGATTGTTTTGAATGATTTTTGTACCATATGATAAAGTAACAACTACAAAAGGTAACAAATACAATTTGTAATGAAAAGCAAATGTTTAAAAGTTTTTCTGAAATTTTTATACCCTCGAGCCTCCTTAACTGGTGAGCTGTGGAGTCTGCACAGTGGCGGTCTGGACCCCTCCCGTCTTGGTCTGTAGGTCTGTATCTGCAAGAAAAAACCAGAGTGCACATTAGTTCCACATTAATACGACAATTTTGGAAAAAGGGTCCACTAACATTAAGGTCTACTTAACTGGTGAGCTGTGGAGTCTGCGCAGTGGCGGTCTGGACCCCTCCCGTCTTGGTCTGTAGGTCTGTATCTGCAAGAAAAAACCAGAGTGCACATTAGTTCCACATTAATACGACAATTTTGGAAAAAGGGTCCACTAACATTAAGGTCTACTTAACTGGTGAGCTGTGGAGTCTGCGCAGTGGCGGTCTGGACCCCTCCCGTCTTGGTCTGTAGGTCTGTATCTGCAAGAAAAAACCAGAGTGCACATTAGTTCCACATTAATACGACAATTTTGGAAAAAGGGTCCACTAACATTAAGGTCTACTTAACTGGTGAGCTGTGGAGTCTGCGCAGTGGCGGTCTGGACCCCTCCCGTCTTGGTCTGTAGGTCTGTATCTGCAAGAAAAAACCAGAGTGCACATTAGTTCCACATTAATACGACAATTTTGGAAAAAGGGTCCACTAACATTAAGGTCTACTTAACTGGTGAGCTGTGGAGTCTGTGCAGTGGCGGTCTGGACCCCTCCCGTCTTGGTCTGTAGGTCTGTATCTGCAAGAAAAAACCAGAGTGCACATTAGTTCCACATTAATACGACAATTTTGGAAAAAGGGTCCACTAACATTAAGGTCTACTTAACTGGTGAGCTGTGGAGTCTGCGCAGTGGCGGTCTGGACCCCTCCCGTCTTGGTCTGTAGGTCTGTATCTGCAAGAAAAAACCAGAGTGCACATTAGTTCCACATTAATACGACAATTTTGGAAAAAGGGTCCACTAACATTAAGGTCTACTTAACTGGTGAGCTGTGGAGTCTGCGCAGTGGCGGTCTGGACCCCTCCCGTCTTGGTCTGTAGGTCTGTATCTGCAAGAAAAAACCAGAGTGCACATTAGTTCCACATTAATACGACAATTTTGGAAAAAGGGTCCACTAACATTAAGGTCTACTTAACTGGTGAGCTGTGGAGTCTGCGCAGTGGCGGTCTGGACCCCTCCCGTCTTGGTCTGTAGGTCTGTATCTGCAAGAAAAAACCAGAGTGCACATTAGTTCCACATTAATACGACAATTTTGGAAAAAGGGTCCACTAACATTAAGGTCTACTTAACTGGTGAGCTGTGGAGTCTGCGCAGTGGCGGTCTGGACCCCTCCCGTCTTGGTCTGTAGGTCTGTAACTGCAATAAAAAACCAGTGCACATTAGTTCCACATTAATACGACAATTTTGGAAAAAGGGTCCACTAACATTAAGGTCTACTTAACTGGTGAGCTGTGGAGTCTGCGCAGTGGCGGTCTGGACCCCTCCCGTCTTGGTCTGTAGGTCTGTATCTGCAAGAAAATACCAGTGCACATTAGTTCCACATTAATACGACAATTTTGGAAAAAGGGTCCACTAACATTAAGGTCTACTTAAGGGGGTTCTCGGGTCTAAATCATTTATATAGGATTTCTCTATATTTTTCTATATATGAACTTTATCTTATAGTTAATAGAAAAATAAAATAAAAAAGTGGTGTCACCGTTCATTTGCGCTCACAATCTGCCTTCGAAAGAAGCATTCATTTTTGTAAATGAGGTTTTTTTCTGTTGAAGTAATAGGAGAAATAAAGTTAATATCGAAATAAAAAAAGAAATTTATTACAGAAATCGCTCAAATTTTACAATAATTTAGTTTAAGTACAGCTTATATGGAAATTGTATTAAAAAAAATAGGTCACAGGTGAATTGTAAAAGATAGTTCAATTTTAAAGCCAAAAAATGGCATTTTTCCACCAAAGGGAGATAATTTGGAACTTTTTCAATGATGTATACATTTCAAAAGTCATCTGGGGCCAACACGAATTGATTGTTTTGAATGATTTTTGTACCATATGATAAAGTAACAACTACAAAAGGTAACAAATACAATTTGTAATGAAAAGCAAATGTTTAAAAGTTTTTCTGAAATTTTTATACCCTCGAGCCTCCTTAACTGGTGAGCTGTGGAGTCTGCACAGTGGCGGTCTGGACCCCTCCCGTCTTGGTCTGTAGGTCTGTATCTGCAAGAAAAAACCAGAGTGCACATTAGTTCCACATTAATACGACAATTTTGGAAAAAGGGTCCACTAACATTAAGGTCTACTTAACTGGTGAGCTGTGGAGTCTGCGCAGTGGCGGTCTGGACCCCTCCCGTCTTGGTCTGTAGGTCTGTATCTGCAAGAAAAAACCAGAGTGCACATTAGTTCCACATTAATACGACAATTTTGGAAAAAGGGTCCACTAACATTAAGGTCTACTTAACTGGTGAGCTGTGGAGTCTGCGCAGTGGCGGTCTGGACCCCTCCCGTCTTGGTCTGTAGGTCTGTATCTGCAAGAAAAAACCAGAGTGCACATTAGTTCCACATTAATACGACAATTTTGGAAAAAGGGTCCACTAACATTAAGGTCTACTTAACTGGTGAGCTGTGGAGTCTGCGCAGTGGCGGTCTGGACCCCTCCCGTCTTGGTCTGTAGGTCTGTAACTGCAATAAAAAACCAGTGCACATTAGTTCCACATTAATACGACAATTTTGGAAAAAGGGTCCACTAACATTAAGGTCTACTTAACTGGTGAGCTGTGGAGTCTGCGCAGTGGCGGTCTGGACCCCTCCCGTCTTGGTCTGTAGGTCTGTATCTGCAAGAAAATACCAGTGCACATTAGTTCCACATTAATACGACAATTTTGGAAAAAGGGTCCACTAACATTAAGGTCTACTTAAGGGGGTTCTCGGGTCTAAATCATTTATATAGGATTTCTCTATATTTTTCTATATATGAACTTTATCTTATAGTTAATAGAAAAATAAAATAAAAAAGTGGTGTCACCGTTCATTTGCGCTCACAATCTGCCTTCGAAAGAAGCATACATTTTTGTAAATGAGGTTTTTTTCTGTTGAAGTAATAGGAGAAATAAAGTTAATATTGAAATAAAAAAAGAAATTTATTACAGAAATCGCTCAAATTTTACAATAATTTAGTTTAAGTACAGCTTATATGGAAATTGTATTAAAAAAAATAGGTCACAGGTGAATTGTAAAAGATAGTTCAATTTTAAAGCCAAAAAATGGCATTTTTCCACCAAAGGGAGATAATTTGGAACTTTTTCAATGATGTATACATTTCAAAAGTCATCTGGGGCCAACACGAATTGATTGTTTTGAATGATTTTTGTACCATATGATAAAGTAACAACTACAAAAGGTAACAAATACAATTTGTAATGAAAAGCAAATGTTTAAAAGTTTTTCTGAAATTTTTATACCCTCGAGCCTCCTTAACTGGTGAGCTGTGGAGTCTGCACAGTGGCGGTCTGGACCCCTCCCGTCTTGGTCTGTAGGTCTGTATCTGCAAGAAAAAACCAGAGTGCACATTAGTTCCACATTAATACGACAATTTTGGAAAAAGGGTCCACTAACATTAAGGTCTACTTAACTGGTGAGCTGTGGAGTCTGCGCAGTGGCGGTCTGGACCCCTCCCGTCTTGGTCTGTAGGTCTGTATCTGCAAGAAAAAACCAGAGTGCACATTAGTTCCACATTAATACGACAATTTTGGAAAAAGGGTCCACTAACATTAAGGTCTACTTAACTGGTGAGCTGTGGAGTCTGCGCAGTGGCGGTCTGGACCCCTCCCGTCTTGGTCTGTAGGTCTGTATCTGCAAGAAAAAACCAGAGTGCACATTAGTTCCACATTAATACGACAATTTTGGAAAAAGGGTCCACTAACATTAAGGTCTACTTAACTGGTGAGCTGTGGAGTCTGCGCAGTGGCGGTCTGGACCCCTCCCGTCTTGGTCTGTAGGTCTGTATCTGCAAGAAAAAACCAGAGTGCACATTAGTTCCACATTAATACGACAATTTTGGAAAAAGGGTCCACTAACATTAAGGTCTACTTAACTGGTGAGCTGTGGAGTCTGTGCAGTGGCGGTCTGGACCCCTCCCGTCTTGGTCTGTAGGTCTGTATCTGCAAGAAAAAACCAGAGTGCACATTAGTTCCACATTAATACGACAATTTTGGAAAAAGGGTCCACTAACATTAAGGTCTACTTAACTGGTGAGCTGTGGAGTCTGCGCAGTGGCGGTCTGGACCCCTCCCGTCTTGGTCTGTAGGTCTGTATCTGCAAGAAAAAACCAGAGTGCACATTAGTTCCACATTAATACGACAATTTTGGAAAAAGGGTCCACTAACATTAAGGTCTACTTAACTGGTGAGCTGTGGAGTCTGCGCAGTGGCGGTCTGGACCCCTCCCGTCTTGGTCTGTAGGTCTGTATCTGCAAGAAAAAACCAGAGTGCACATTAGTTCCACATTAATACGACAATTTTGGAAAAAGGGTCCACTAACATTAAGGTCTACTTAACTGGTGAGCTGTGGAGTCTGCGCAGTGGCGGTCTGGACCCCTCCCGTCTTGGTCTGTAGGTCTGTATCTGCAAGAAAAAACCAGAGTGCACATTAGTTCCACATTAATACGACAATTTTGGAAAAAGGGTCCACTAACATTAAGGTCTACTTAACTGGTGAGCTGTGGAGTCTGCGCAGTGGCGGTCTGGACCCCTCCCGTCTTGGTCTGTAGGTCTGTAACTGCAATAAAAAACCAGTGCACATTAGTTCCACATTAATACGACAATTTTGGAAAAAGGGTCCACTAACATTAAGGTCTACTTAACTGGTGAGCTGTGGAGTCTGCGCAGTGGCGGTCTGGACCCCTCCCGTCTTGGTCTGTAGGTCTGTATCTGCAAGAAAATACCAGTGCACATTAGTTCCACATTAATACGACAATTTTGGAAAAAGGGTCCACTAACATTAAGGTCTACTTAAGGGGGTTCTCGGGTCTAAATCATTTATATAGGATTTCTCTATATTTTTCTATATATGAACTTTATCTTATAGTTAATAGAAAAATAAAATAAAAAAGTGGTGTCACCGTTCATTTGCGCTCACAATCTGCCTTCGAAAGAAGCATTCATTTTTGTAAATGAGGTTTTTTTCTGTTGAAGTAATAGGAGAAATAAAGTTAATATCGAAATAAAAAAAGAAATTTATTACAGAAATCGCTCAAATTTTACAATAATTTAGTTTAAGTACAGCTTATATGGAAATTGTATTAAAAAAAATAGGTCACAGGTGAATTGTAAAAGATAGTTCAATTTTAAAGCCAAAAAATGGCATTTTTCCACCAAAGGGAGATAATTTGGAACTTTTTCAATGATGTATACATTTCAAAAGTCATCTGGGGCCAACACGAATTGATTGTTTTGAATGATTTTTGTACCATATGATAAAGTAACAACTACAAAAGGTAACAAATACAATTTGTAATGAAAAGCAAATGTTTAAAAGTTTTTCTGAAATTTTTATACCCTCGAGCCTCCTTAACTGGTGAGCTGTGGAGTCTGCACAGTGGCGGTCTGGACCCCTCCCGTCTTGGTCTGTAGGTCTGTATCTGCAAGAAAAAACCAGAGTGCACATTAGTTCCACATTAATACGACAATTTTGGAAAAAGGGTCCACTAACATTAAGGTCTACTTAACTGGTGAGCTGTGGAGTCTGCGCAGTGGCGGTCTGGACCCCTCCCGTCTTGGTCTGTAGGTCTGTATCTGCAAGAAAAAACCAGAGTGCACATTAGTTCCACATTAATACGACAATTTTGGAAAAAGGGTCCACTAACATTAAGGTCTACTTAACTGGTGAGCTGTGGAGTCTGCGCAGTGGCGGTCTGGACCCCTCCCGTCTTGGTCTGTAGGTCTGTATCTGCAAGAAAAAACCAGAGTGCACATTAGTTCCACATTAATACGACAATTTTGGAAAAAGGGTCCACTAACATTAAGGTCTACTTAACTGGTGAGCTGTGGAGTCTGCGCAGTGGCGGTCTGGACCCCTCTCGTCTTGGTCTGTAGGTCTGTATCTGCAAGAAAAAACCAGAGTGCACATTAGTTCCACATTAATACGACAATTTTGGAAAAAGGGTCCACTAACATTAAGGTCTACTTAACTGGTGAGCTGTGGAGTCTGCGCAGTGGCGGTCTGGACCCCTCCCGTCTTGGTCTGTAGGTCTGTATCTGCAAGAAAAAACCAGAGTGCACATTAGTTCCACATTAATACGACAATTTTGGAAAAAGGGTCCACTAACATTAAGGTCTACTTAACTGGTGAGCTGTGGAGTCTGCGCAGTGGCGGTCTGGACCCCTCCCGTCTTGGTCTGTAGGTCTGTAACTGCAATAAAAAACCAGTGCACATTAGTTCCACATTAATACGACAATTTTGGAAAAAGGGTCCACTAACATTAAGGTCTACTTAACTGGTGAGCTGTGGAGTCTGCGCAGTGGCGGTCTGGACCCCTCCCGTCTTGGTCTGTAGGTCTGTATCTGCAAGAAAATACCAGTGCACATTAGTTCCACATTAATACGACAATTTTGGAAAAAGGGTCCACTAACATTAAGGTCTACTTAAGGGGGTTCTCGGGTCTAAATCATTTATATAGGATTTCTCTATATTTTTCTATATATGAACTTTATCTTATAGTTAATAGAAAAATAAAATAAAAAAGTGGTGTCACCGTTCATTTGCGCTCACAATCTGCCTTCGAAAGAAGCATACATTTTTGTAAATGAGGTTTTTTTCTGTTGAAGTAATAGGAGAAATAAAGTTAATATCGAAATAAAAAAAGAAATTTATTACAGAAATCGCTCAAATTTTACAATAATTTAGTTTAAGTACAGCTTATATGGAAATTGTATTAAAAAAAATAGGTCACAGGTGAATTGTAAAAGATAGTTCAATTTTAAAGCCAAAAAATGGCATTTTTCCACCAAAGGGAGATAATTTGGAACTTTTTCAATGATGTATACATTTCAAAAGTCATCTGGGGCCAACACGAATTGATTGTTTTGAATGATTTTTGTACCATATGATAAAGTAACAACTACAAAAGGTAACAAATACAATTTGTAATGAAAAGCAAATGATTAAAAGTTTTTCTGAAATTTTTATACCCTCGAGCCTCCTTAACTGGTGAGCTGTGGAGTCTGCACAGTGGCGGTCTGGACCCCTCCCGTCTTGGTCTGTAGGTCTGTATCTGCAAGAAAAAACCAGAGTGCACATTAGTTCCACATTAATACGACAATTTTGGAAAAAGGGTCCACTAACATTAAGGTCTACTTAACTGGTGAGCTGTGGAGTCTGCGCAGTGGCGGTCTGGACCCCTCCCGTCTTGGTCTGTAGGTCTGTATCTGCAAGAAAAAACCAGAGTGCACATTAGTTCCACATTAATACGACAATTTTGGAAAAAGGGTCCACTAACATTAAGGTCTACTTAACTGGTGAGCTGTGGAGTCTGCGCAGTGGCGGTCTGGACCCCTCCCGTCTTGGTCTGTAGGTCTGTATCTGCAAGAAAAAACCAGAGTGCACATTAGTTCCACATTAATACGACAATTTTGGAAAAAGGGTCCACTAACATTAAGGTCTACTTAACTGGTGAGCTGTGGAGTCTGCGCAGTGGCGGTCTGGACCCCTCCCGTCTTGGTCTGTAGGTCTGTATCTGCAAGAAAAAACCAGAGTGCACATTAGTTCCACATTAATACGACAATTTTGGAAAAAGGGTCCACTAACATTAAGGTCTACTTAACTGGTGAGCTGTGGAGTCTGTGCAGTGGCGGTCTGGACCCCTCCCGTCTTGGTCTGTAGGTCTGTATCTGCAAGAAAAAACCAGAGTGCACATTAGTTCCACATTAATACGACAATTTTGGAAAAAGGGTCCACTAACATTAAGGTCTACTTAACTGGTGAGCTGTGGAGTCTGCGCAGTGGCGGTCTGGACCCCTCCCGTCTTGGTCTGTAGGTCTGTATCTGCAAGAAAAAACCAGAGTGCACATTAGTTCCACATTAATACGACAATTTTGGAAAAAGGGTCCACTAACATTAAGGTCTACTTAACTGGTGAGCTGTGGAGTCTGCGCAGTGGCGGTCTGGACCCCTCCCGTCTTGGTCTGTAGGTCTGTATCTGCAAGAAAAAACCAGAGTGCACATTAGTTCCACATTAATACGACAATTTTGGAAAAAGGGTCCACTAACATTAAGGTCTACTTAACTGGTGAGCTGTGGAGTCTGCGCAGTGGCGGTCTGGACCCCTCCCGTCTTGGTCTGTAGGTCTGTAACTGCAATAAAAAACCAGTGCACATTAGTTCCACATTAATACGACAATTTTGGAAAAAGGGTCCACTAACATTAAGGTCTACTTAACTGGTGAGCTGTGGAGTCTGCGCAGTGGCGGTCTGGACCCCTCCCGTCTTGGTCTGTAGGTCTGTATCTGCAAGAAAATACCAGTGCACATTAGTTCCACATTAATACGACAATTTTGGAAAAAGGGTCCACTAACATTAAGGTCTACTTAAGGGGGTTCTCGGGTCTAAATCATTTATATAGGATTTCTCTATATTTTTCTATATATGAACTTTATCTTATAGTTAATAGAAAAATAAAATAAAAAAGTGGTGTCACCGTTCATTTGCGCTCACAATCTGCCTTCGAAAGAAGCATACATTTTTGTAAATGAGGTTTTTTTCTGTTGAAGTAATAGGAGAAATAAAGTTAATATCGAAATAAAAAAAGAAATTTATTACAGAAATCGCTCAAATTTTACAATAATTTAGTTTAAGTACAGCTTATATGGAAATTGTATTAAAAAAAATAGGTCACAGGTGAATTGTAAAAGATAGTTCAATTTTAAAGCCAAAAAATGGCATTTTTCCACCAAAGGGAGATAATTTGGAACTTTTTCAATGATGTATACATTTCAAAAGTCATCTGGGGCCAACACGAATTGATTGTTTTGAATGATTTTTGTACCATATGATAAAGTAACAACTACAAAAGGTAACAAATACAATTTGTAATGAAAAGCAAATGTTTAAAAGTTTTTCTGAAATTTTTATACCCTCGAGCCTCCTTAACTGGTGAGCTGTGGAGTCTGCACAGTGGCGGTCTGGACCCCTCCCGTCTTGGTCTGTAGGTCTGTATCTGCAAGAAAAAACCAGAGTGCACATTAGTTCCACATTAATACGACAATTTTGGAAAAAGGGTCCACTAACATTAAGGTCTACTTAACTGGTGAGCTGTGGAGTCTGCGCAGTGGCGGTCTGGACCCCTCCTGTCTTGGTCTGTAGGTCTGTATCTGCAAGAAAAAACCAGAGTGCACATTAGTTCCACATTAATACGACAATTTTGGAAAAAGGGTCCACTAACATTAAGGTCTACTTAACTGGTGAGCTGTGGAGTCTGCGCAGTGGCGGTCTGGACCCCTCCCGTCTTGGTCTGTAGGTCTGTATCTGCAAGAAAAAACCAGAGTGCACATTAGTTCCACATTAATACGACAATTTTGGAAAAAGGGTCCACTAACATTAAGGTCTACTTAACTGGTGAGCTGTGGAGTCTGCGCAGTGGCGGTCTGGACCCCTCCCGTCTTGGTCTGTAGGTCTGTATCTGCAAGAAAAAACCAGAGTGCACATTAGTTCCACATTAATACGACAATTTTGGAAAAAGGGTCCACTAACATTAAGGTCTACTTAACTGGTGAGCTGTGGAGTCTGTGCAGTGGCGGTCTGGACCCCTCCCGTCTTGGTCTGTAGGTCTGTATCTGCAAGAAAAAACCAGAGTGCACATTAGTTCCACATTAATACGACAATTTTGGAAAAAGGGTCCACTAACATTAAGGTCTACTTAACTGGTGAGCTGTGGAGTCTGTGCAGTGGCGGTCTGGACCCCTCCCGTCTTGGTCTGTAGGTCTGTATCTGCAAGAAAAAACCAGTGCACATTAGTTCCACATTAATACGACAATTTTGGAAAAAGGGTCCACTAACATTAAGGTCTACTTAAGGGGGTTCGCGGGTCTAAATCATTTATATAGGATTTCTCTATATTTTTCTATAAATGAACTTTATCTTATAGTTAATAGAAAAATAAAATAAAAAAGTGGTGTCACCGTTCATTTGCGCTCACAATCTGCCTTCGAAAGAACCATACATTTTTGTAAATGAGGGTTTTTTCTGTTGAAGTAATAGGAGAAATAAAGTTAATATCGAAATAAAAAAAGAAATTTATTACAGAAATCGCTCAAATTTTACAATAATTTAGTTTAAGTACAGCTTATATAGAAATTGTATTAAAAAATATAGGTCACCGGTGAGTTGAAAAAGATATTTCAATTTTAAAGCCAAAAAATGGCATTTTTCCACCAAAGGGAGATAATTTGGAACTTTTTCAATGATGTATACATTTCAAAAGTCATCTGGGGCCAACACTAATTGATTGTTTTGAATGATTTTTGTACCATATGATAAAGTAACAACTACAAAAGGTAACAAATACAATTTGTAATGAAAAGCAAATGTTTAAAAGTTTTTCTGAAATTTTTATACCCTCGAGCCTCCTTAACTGGTGAGCTGTGGAGTCTGCACAGTGGCGGTCTGGACCCCTCCCGTCTTGGTCTGTAGGTCTGTATCTGCAAGAAAAAAACAGAGTGCACATTAGTTCCACATTAATACGACAATTTGGAAAAAGGGTCCACTAACATTAAGGTCTACTTAACTGGTGAGCTGTGGAGTCTGCGCAGTGGCGGTCTGGACCCCTCCCGTCTTGGTCTGTAGGTCTGTATCTGCAAGAAAAAACCAGAGTGCACATTAGTTCCACATTAATACGACAATTTTGGAAAAAGGGTCCACTAACATTAAGGTCTACTTAACTGGTGAGCTGTGGAGTCTGCGCAGTGGCGGTCTGGACCCCTCCCGTCTTGGTCTGTAGGTCTGTATCTGCAAGAAAAAACCAGAGTGCACATTAGTTCCACATTAATACGACAATTTTGGAAAAAGGGTCCACTTACATTAAGGTCTACTTAACTGGTGAGCTGTGGAGTCTGCGCAGTGGCGGTCTGGACCCCTCCCGTCTTGGTTTGTAGGTCTGTATCTGCAAGAAAAAACCAGTGCACATTAGTTCCACATTAATACGACAATTTTGGAAAAAGGGTCCACTAACATTAAGGTCTACTTAAGGGGGTTCTCGGGTCTAAATCATTTATATAGGATTTCTCTATATTTTTCTATATATGAACTTTATCTTATAGTTAATAGAAAAATAAAATAAAAAAGTGGTGTCACCGTTCATTTGCGCTCACAATCTGCCTTCGAAAGAAGCATACATTTTTGTAAATGAGGGTTTTTTCTGTTGAAGTAATAGGAGAAATAAAGTTAATATCGAAATAAAAAAAGAAATTTATTACAGAAATCGCTCAAATTTTACAATAATTTAGTTTAAGTACAGCTTATATGGAAATTGTATTAAAAAAATAGGTCACAGGTGAATTGTAAAAGATAGTTCAATTTTAAAGCCAAAAAATGGCATTTTTCCACCAAAGGGAGATAATTTGGAACTTTTTCAATGATGTATACATTTCAAAAGTCATCTGGGGCCAACACGAATTGATTGTTTTGAATGATTTTTGTACCATATGATAAAGTAACAACTACAAAAGGTAACAAATACAATTTGTAATGAAAAGCAAATGTTTAAAAGTTTTTCTGAAATTTTTATACCCTCGAGCCTCCTTAACTGGTGAGCTGTGGAGTCTGCACAGTGGCGGTCTGGACCCCTCCCGTCTTGGTCTGTAGGTCTGTATCTGCAAGAAAAAACCAGAGTGCACATTAGTTCCTCATTAATACGACAATTTTGGAAAAAGGGTCCACTAACATTAAGGTCTACTTAACTGGTGAGCTGTGGAGTCTGCGCAGTGGCGGTCTGGACCCCTCCCGTCTTGGTCTGTAGGTCTGTATCTGCAAGAAAAAACCAGAGTGCACATTAGTTCCACATAAATACGACAATTTTGGAAAAAGGGTCCACTAACATTAAGGTCTACTTAACTGGTGAGCTGTGGAGTCTGTGCAGTGGCGGTCTGGACCCCTCCCGTCTTGGTCTGTAGGTCTGTATCTGCAAGAAAAAACCAGAGTGCACATTAGTTCCACATTAATACGACAATTTTGGAAAAAGGGTCCACTAACATTAAGGTCTACTTAACTGGTGAGCTGTGGAGTCTGCGCAGTGGCGGTCTGGACCCCTCCCGTCTGGGTCTGTAGGTCTGTATCTGCAAGAAAAAACCAGAGTGCACATTAGTTCCACATTAATACGACAATTTTGGAAAAAGGGTCCACTAACATTAAGGTCTACTTAACTGGTGAGCTGTGGAGTCTGCGCAGTGGCGGTCTGGACCCCTCCCGTCTTGGTCTGTAGGTCTGTATCTGCAAGAAAAAACCAGAGTGCACATTAGTTCCACATTAATACGACAATTTTGGAAAAAGGGTCCACTAACATTAAGGTCTACTTAACTGGTGAGCTGTGGAGTCTGCGCAGTGGCGGTCTGGACCCCTCCCGTCTTGGTCTGTAGGTCTGTATCAGCAAGAAAAAAACAGAGTGCACATTAGTTCCACATTAATACGACAATTTTGGAAAAAGGGTCCACTAACATTAAGGTCTACTTAACTGGTGAGCTGTGGAGTCTGCGCAGTGGCGGTCTGGACCCCTCCCGTCTTGGTCTGTAGGTCTGTATCTGCAAGAAAAAACCAGTGCACATTAGTTCCACATTAATACGACAATTTTGGAAAAAGGGTCCACTAACATTAAGGTCTACTTAAGGGGGTTCTCGGGTCTAAATCATTTATATAGGATTTCTCTATATTTTTCTATATATGAACTTTATCTTATAGTTAATAGAAAAATAAAATAAAAAAGTGGTGTCACCGTTCATTTGCGCTCACAATCTGCCTTCGAAAGAAGCATACATTTTTGTAAATGAGGGTTTTTTCTGTTGAAGTAATAGGAGAAATAAAGTTAATATCGAAATAAAAAAAGAAATTTATTACAGAAATCGCTCAAATTTTACAATAATTTAGTTTAAGTACAGCTTATATGGAAATTGTATTAAAAAAAATAGGTCACAGGTGAATTGTAAAAGATAGTTCAATTTTAAAGCCAAAAAATGGCATTTTTCCACCAAAGGGAGATAATTTGGAACTTTTTCAATGATGTATACATTTCAAAAGTCATCTGGGGCCAACACGAATTGATTGTTTTGAATGATTTTTGTACCATATGATAAAGTAACAACTACAAAAGGTAACAAATACAATTTGTAATGAAAAGCAAATGTTTAAAAGTTTTTCTGAAATTTTTATACCCTCGAGCCTCCTTAACTGGTGAGCTGTGGAGTCTGCACAGTGGCGGTCTGGACCCCTCCCGTCTTGGTCTGTAGGTCTGTATCTGCAAGAAAAAACCAGAGTGCACATTAGTTCCACATTAATACGACAATTTTGGAAAAAGGGTCCACTAACATTAAGGTCTACTTAACTGGTGAGCTGTGGAGTCTGCGCAGTGGCGGTCTGGACCCCTCCCGTCTTGGTCTGTAGGTCTGTATCTGCAAGAAAAAACCAGAGTGCACATTAGTTCCACATTAATACGACAATTTTGGAAAAAGGGTCCACTAACATTAAGGTCTACTTAACTGGTGAGCTGTGGAGTCTGCGCAGTGGCGGTCTGGACCCCTCCCGTCTTGGTCTGTAGGTCTGTATCTGCAAGAAAAAACCAGAGTGCACATTAGTTCCACATTAATACGACAATTTTGGAAAAAGGGTCCACTAACATTAAGGTCTACTTAACTGGTGAGCTGTGGAGTCTGCGCAGTGGCTGTCTGGACCCCTCCCGTCTTGGTCTGTAGGTCTGTATCTGCAAGAAAAAACCAGAGTGCACATTAGTTCCACATTAATACGACAATTTTGGAAAAAGGGTCCACTAACATTAAGGTCTACTTAACTGGTGAGCTGTGGAGTCTGCGCAGTGGCGGTCTGGACCCCTCCCGTCTTGGTCTGTAGGTCTGTATCTGCAAGAAAAAACCAGAGTGCACATTAGTTCCACATTAATACGACAATTTTGGAAAAAGGGTCCACTTACATTAAGGTCTACTTAACTGGTGAGCTGTGGAGTCTGCGCAGTGGCGGTCTGGACCCCTCCCGTCTTGGTCTGTAGGTCTGTATCTGCAAGAAAAAACCAGAGTGCACATTAGTTCCACATTAATACGACAATTTTGGAAAAAGGGTCCACTAACATTAAGGTCTACTTAACTGGTGAGCTGTGGAGTCTGCGCAGTGGCGGTCTGGACCCCTCCCGTCTTGGTCTGTAGGTCTGTATCTGCAAGAAAAAACCAGTGCACATTAGTTCCACATTAATACGACAATTTTGGAAAAAGGGTCCACTAACATTAAGGTCTACTTAAGGGGGTTCTCGGGTCTAAATCATTTATATAGGATTTCTCTATATTTTTCTATATATGAACTTTATCTTATAGTTAATAGAAAAATAAAATAAAAAAGTGGTGTCACCGTTCATTTGCGCTCACAATCTGCCTTCGAAAGAAGCATACATTTTTGTAAATGAGGGTTTTTTCTGTTGAAGTAATAGGAGAAATAAAGTTAATATCGAAATAAAAAAAGAAATTTATTACAGAAATCGCTCAAATTTTACAATAATTTAGTTTAAGTACAGCTTATATGGAAATTGTATTAAAAAAAATAGGTCACAGGTGAATTGTAAAAGATAGTTCAATTTTAAAGCCAAAAAATGGCATTTTTCCACCAAAGGGAGATAATTTGGAACTTTTTCAATGATGTATACATTTCAAAAGTCATCTGGGGCCAACACGAATTGATTGTTTTGAATGATTTTTGTACCATATGATAAAGTAACAACTACAAAAGGTAACAAATACAATTTGTAATGAAAAGCAAATGTTTAAAAGTTTTTTCTGAAATTTTTATACCCTCGAGCCTCCTTAACTGGTGAGCTGTGGAGTCTGCACAGTGGCGGTCTGGACCCCTTCCGTCTTGGTCTGTAGGTCTGTATCTGCAAGAAAAAACCAGAGTGCACATTAGTTCCACATTAATACGACAATTTTGGAAAAAGGGTCCACTAACATTAAGGTCTACTTAACTGGTGAGCTGTGGAGTCTGCGCAGTGGCGGTCTGGACCCCTCCCGTCTTGGTCTGTAGGTCTGTATCTGCAAGAAAAAACCAGTGCACATTAGTTCCACATTAATACGACAATTTTGGAAAAAGGGTCCACTAACATTAAGGTCTACTTAAGGGGGTTCGCGGGTCTAAATCATTTATGTAGGATTTCTCTATATTTTTCTATAAATGAACTTTATCTTATAGTTAATAGAAAAATAAAATAAAAAAGTGGTGTCACCGTTCATTTGCGCTCACAATCTGCCTTCCAAAGAACCATACATTTTTGTAAATGAGGGTTTTTTCTGTTGAAGTAATAGGAGAAATAAAGTTAATATCGAAATAAAAAAAGAAATTTATTACAGAAATCGCTCAAATTTTACAATAATTTAGTTTAAGTACAGCTTATATGGAAATTGTATTAAAAAAATAGGTCACAGGTGAATTGTAAAAGATAGTTCAATTTTAAAGCCAAAAAATGGCATTTTTCCACCAAAGGGAGATAATTTGAAACTTTTTCAATGATGTATACATTTCAAAAGTCATCTGGGGCCAACACGAATTGATTGTTTTGAATGATTTTTGTACCATATGATAAAGTAACAACTACAAAAGGTAACAAATACAATTTGTAATGAAAAGCAAATGTTTAAAAGTTTTTCTGAAATTTTTATACCCTCGAGCCTCCTTAACTGGTGAGCTGTGGAGTCTGCACAGTGGCGGTCTGGACCCCTCCCGTCTTGGTCTGTAGGTCTGTATCTGCAAGAAAAAACCAGAGTGCACATTAGTTCCACATTAATACGACAATTTTGGAAAAAGGGTCCACTAACATTAAGGTCTACTTAACTGGTGAGCTGTGGAGTCTGCGCAGTGGCGGTCTGGACCCCTCCCGTCTTGGTCTGTAGGTCTGTATCTGCAAGAAAAAACCAGAGTGCACATTAGTTCCACATTAATACGACAATTTTGGAAAAAGGGTCCACTAACATTAAGGTCTACTTAACTGGTGAGCTGTGGAGTCTGCGCAGTGGCGGTCTGGACCCCTCCCGTCTTGGTCTGTAGGTCTGTATCTGCAAGAAAAAACCAGAGTGCACATTAGTTCCACATTAATACGACAATTTTGGAAAAAGGGTCCACTAACATTAAGGTCTACTTAACTGGTGAGCTGTGGAGTCTGCGCAGTGGCGGTCTGGACCCCTCCCGTCTTGGTCTGTAGGTCTGTATCTGCAAGAAAAAACCAGAGTGCACATTAGTTCCACATTAATACGACAATTTTGGAAAAAGGGTCCACTAACATTAAGGTCTACTTAACTGGTGAGCTGTGGAGTCTGCGCAGTGGCGGTCTGGACCCCTCCCGTCTTGGTCTGTAGGTCTGTATCTGCAAGAAAAAACCAGAGTGCACATTAGTTCCACATTAATACGACAATTTTGGAAAAAGGGTCCACTAACATTAAGGTCTACTTAACTGGTGAGCTGTGGAGTCTGTGCAGTGGCGGTCTGGACCCCTCCCGTCTTGGTCTGTAGGTCTGTATCTGCAAGAAAAAACCAGAGTGCACATTAGTTCCACATTAATACGACAATTTTGGAAAAAGGGTCCACTAACATTAAGGTCTACTTAACTGGTGAGCTGTGGAGTCTGCGCAGTGGCGGTCTGGACCCCTCCCGTCTTGGTCTGTAGGTCTGTATCTGCAAGAAAAAACCAGAGTGCACATTAGTTCCACATTAATACGACAATTTTGGAAAAAGGGTCCACTAACATTAAGGTCTACTTAACTGGTGAGCTGTGGAGTCTGCGCAGTGGCGGTCTGGACCCCTCCCGTCTTGGTCTGTAGGTCTGTATCTGCAAGAAAAAACCAGAGTGCACATTAGTTCCACATTAATACGACAATTTTGGAAAAAGGGTCCACTAACATTAAGGTCTACTTAACTGGTGAGCTGTGGAGTCTGCGCAGTGGCGGTCTGGACCCCTCCCGTCTTGGTCTGTAGGTCTGTATCTGCAAGAAAAAAACAGAGTGCACATTAGTTCCACATTAATACGACAATTTTGGAAAAAGGGTCCACTAACATTAAGGTCTACTTAACTGGTGAGCTGTGGAGTCTGCGCAGTGGCGGTCTGGACCCCTCCCGTCTTGGTCTGTAGGTCTGTATCTGCAAGAAAAAACCAGTGCACATTAGTTCCACATTAATACGACAATTTTGGAAAAAGGGTCCACTAACATTAAGGTCTACTTAAGGGGGTTCTCGGGTCTAAATCATTTATATAGGATTTCTCTATATTTTTCTATATATGAACTTTATCTTATAGTTAATAGAAAAATAAAATAAAAAAGTGGTGTCACCGTTCATTTGCGCTCACAATCTGCCTTCGAAAGAAGCATACATTTTTGTAAATGAGGGTTTTTTCTGTTGAAGTAATAGGAGAAATAAAGTTAATATCGAAATAAAAAAAGAAATTTATTACAGAAATCGCTCAAATTTTACAATAATTTAGTTTAAGTACAGCTTATATGGAAATTGTATTAAAAAAAATAGGTCACAGGTGAATTGTAAAAGATAGTTCAATTTTAAAGCCAAAAAATGGCATTTTTCCACCAAAGGGAGATAATTTGGAACTTTTTCAATGATGTATACATTTCAAAAGTCATCTGGGGCCAACACGAATTGATTGTTTTGAATGATTTTTGTACCATATGATAAAGTAACAACTACAAAAGGTAACAAATACAATTTGTAATGAAAAGCAAATGTTTAAAAGTTTTTCTGAAATTTTTATACCCTCGAGCCTCCTTAACTGGTGAGCTGTGGAGTCTGCACAGTGGCGGTCTGGACCCCTTCCGTCTTGGTCTGTAGGTCTGTATCTGCAAGAAAAAACCAGAGTGCACATTAGTTCCACATTAATACGACAATTTTGGAAAAAGGGTCCACTAACATTAAGGTCTACTTAACTGGTGAGCTGTGGAGTCTGCGCAGTGGCGGTCTGGACCCCTCCCGTCTTGGTCTGTAGGTCTGTATCTGCAAGAAAAAACCAGTGCACATTAGTTCCACATTAATACGACAATTTTGGAAAAAGGGTCCACTAACATTAAGGTCTACTTAAGGGGGTTCGCGGGTCTAAATCATTTATGTAGGATTTCTCTATATTTTTCTATAAATGAACTTTATCTTATAGTTAATAGAAAAATAAAATAAAAAAGTGGTGTCACCGTTCATTTGCGCTCACAATCTGCCTTCCAAAGAACCATACATTTTTGTAAATGAGGGTTTTTTCTGTTGAAGTAATAGGAGAAATAAAGTTAATATCGAAATAAAAAAAGAAATTTATTACAGAAATCGCTCAAATTTTACAATAATTTAGTTTAAGTACAGCTTATATGGAAATTGTATTAAAAAAATAGGTCACAGGTGAATTGTAAAAGATAGTTCAATTTTAAAGCCAAAAAATGGCATTTTTCCACCAAAGGGAGATAATTTGAAACTTTTTCAATGATGTATACATTTCAAAAGTCATCTGGGGCCAACACGAATTGATTGTTTTGAATGATTTTTGTACCATATGATAAAGTAACAACTACAAAAGGTAACAAATACAATTTGTAATGAAAAGCAAATGTTTAAAAGTTTTTCTGAAATTTTTATACCCTCGAGCCTCCTTAACTGGTGAGCTGTGGAGTCTGCACAGTGGCGGTCTGGACCCCTCCCGTCTTGGTCTGTAGGTCTGTATCTGCAAGAAAAAACCAGAGTGCACATTAGTTCCACATTAATACGACAATTTTGGAAAAAGGGTCCACTAACATTAAGGTCTACTTAACTGGTGAGCTGTGGAGTCTGCGCAGTGGCGGTCTGGACCCCTCCCGTCTTGGTCTGTAGGTCTGTATCTGCAAGAAAAAACCAGAGTGCACATTAGTTCCACATTAATACGACAATTTTGGAAAAAGGGTCCACTAACATTAAGGTCTACTTAACTGGTGAGCTGTGGAGTCTGCGCAGTGGCGGTCTGGACCCCTCCCGTCTTGGTCTGTAGGTCTGTATCTGCAAGAAAAAACCAGAGTGCACATTAGTTCCACATTAATACGACAATTTTGGAAAAAGGGTCCACTAACATTAAGGTCTACTTAACTGGTGAGCTGTGGAGTCTGCGCAGTGGCGGTCTGGACCCCTCCCGTCTTGGTCTGTAGGTCTGTATCTGCAAGAAAAAACCAGAGTGCACATTAGTTCCACATTAATACGACAATTTTGGAAAAAGGGTCCACTAACATTAAGGTCTACTTAACTGGTGAGCTGTGGAGTCTGCGCAGTGGCGGTCTGGACCCCTCCCGTCTTGGTCTGTAGGTCTGTATCTGCAAGAAAAAACCAGAGTGCACATTAGTTCCACATTAATACGACAATTTTGGAAAAAGGGTCCACTAACATTAAGGTCTACTTAACTGGTGAGCTGTGGAGTCTGCGCAGTGGCGGTCTGGACCCCTCCCGTCTTGGTCTGTAGGTCTGTATCTGCAAGAAAAAACCAGAGTGCACATTAGTTCCACATTAATACGACAATTTTGGAAAAAGGGTCCACTAACATTAAGGTCTACTTAACTGGTGAGCTGTGGAGTCTGCGCAGTGGCGGTCTGGACCCCTCCCGTCTTGGTCTGTAGGTCTGTATCTGCAAGAAAAAACCAGAGTGCACATTAGTTCCACATTAATACGACAATTTTGGAAAAAGGGTCCACTAACATTAAGGTCTACTTAACTGGTGAGCTGTGGAGTCTGTGCAGTGGCGGTCTGGACCCCTCCCGTCTTGGTCTGTAGGTCTGTATCTGCAAGAAAAAACCAGAGTGCACATTAGTTCCACATTAATACGACAATTTTGGAAAAAGGGTCCACTAACATTAAGGTCTACTTAAGGGGGTTCGCGGGTCTAAATCATTTATATAGGATTTCTCTATATTTTTCTATAAATGAACTTTATCTTATAGTTAATAGAAAAATAAAATAAAAAAGTGGTGTCACCGTTCATTTGCGCTCACAATCTGCCTTCGAAAGAACCATACATTTTTGTAAATGAGGGTTTTTTCTGTTGAAGTAATAGGAGAAATAAAGTTAATATCGAAATAAAAAAAGAAATTTATTACAGAAATCGCTCAAATTTTACAATAATTTAGTTTAAGTACAGCTTATATGGAAATTGTATTAAAAAAATAGGTCACAGGTGAATTGTAAAAGATAGCTCAATTTTAAAGCCAAAAAATGGCATTTTTCCACCAAAGGGAGATAATTTGGAACTTTTTCAATGATGTATACATTTCAAAAGTCATCTGGGGCCAACACGAATTGATTGTTTTGAATGATTTTTGTACCATATGATAAAGTAACAACTACAAAAGGTAACAAATACAATTTGTAATGAAAAGCAAATGTTTAAAAGTTTTTCTGAAATTTTTATACCCTCGAGCCTCCTTAACTGGTGAGCTGTGGAGTCTGCACAGTGGCGGTCTGGACCCCTCCCGTCTTGGTCTGTAGGTCTGTATCTGCAAGAAAAAACCAGAGTGCACATTAGTTCCACATTAATACGACAATTTTGGAAAAAGGGTCCACTAACATTAAGGTCTACTTAACTGGTGAGCTGTGGAGTCTGCCCAGTGGCGGTCTGGACCCCTCCCGTCTTGGTCTGTAGGTCTGTATCTGCAAGAAAAAACCAGAGTGCACATTAGTTCCACATTAATACGACAATTTTGGAAAAAGGGTCCACTAACATTAAGGTCTACTTAACTGGTGAGCTGTGGAGTCTGTGCAGTGGCGGTCTGGACCCCTCCCGTCTTGGTCTGTAGGTCTGTATCTGCAAGAAAAAACCAGAGTGCACATTAGTTCCACATTAATACGACAATTTTGGAAAAAGGGTCCACTAACATTAAGGTCTACTTAACTGGTGAGCTGTGGAGTCTGCGCAGTGGCGGTCTGGACCCCTCCCGTCTTGGTCTGTAGGTCTGTATCTGCAAGAAAAAAACCAGAGTGCACATTAGTTCCACATTAATACGACAATTTTGGAAAAAGGGTCCACTAACATTAAGGTCTACTTAACTGGTGAGCTGTGGAGTCTGCACAGTGGCGGTCTGGACCCCTCCCGTCTTGGTCTGTAGGTCTGTATCTGCAAGAAAAAACCAGAGTGCACATTAGTTCCACATTAATACGACAATTTTGGAAAAAGGGTCCACTAACATTAAGGTCTACTTAACTGGTGAGCTGTGGAGTCTGCACAGTGGCGGTCTGGACCCCTCCCGTCTTGGTCTGTAGGTCTGTATCTGCAAGAAAAAACCAGAGTGCACATTAGTTCCACATTAATACGACAATTTTGGAAAAAGGGTCCACTAACATTAAGGTCTACTTAACTGGTGAGCTGTGGAGTCTGCGCAGTGGCGGTCTGGACCCCTCCCGTCTTGGTCTGTAGGTCTGTATCTGCAAGAAAAAACCAGAGTGCACATTAGTTCCACATTAATACGACAATTTTGGAAAAAGGGTCCACTAACATTAAGGTCTACTTAACTGGTGAGCTGTGGAGTCTGCGCAGTGGCGGTCTGGACCCCTCCCGTCTTGGTCTGTAGGTCTGTATCTGCAAGAAAAAACCAGAGTGCACATTAGTTCCACATTAATACGACAATTTTGGAAAAAGGGTCCACTAACATTAAGGTCTACTTAACTGGTGAGCTGTGGAGTCTGCGCAGTGGCGGTCTGGACCCCTCCCGTCTTGGTCTGTAGGTCTGTATCTGCAAGAAAAAACCAGAGTGCACATTAGTTCCACATTAATACGACAATTTTGGAAAAAGGGTCCACTAACATTAAGGTCTACTTAAGGGGGTTCGCGGGTCTAAATCATTTATATAGGATTTCTCTATATTTTTCTATAAATGAACTTTATCTTATAGTTAATAGAAAAATAAAATAAAAAAGTGGTGTCACTGTTCATTTGCGCTAACAATCTGCCTTCGAAAGAACCATACATTTTTGTAAATGAGGGTTTTTTCTGTTGAAGTAATAGGAGAAATAAAGTTAATATCGAAATAAAAAAAGAAATTTATTACAGAAATCGCTCAAATTTTACAATAATTTAGTTTAAGTACAGCTTATATAGAAATTGTATTAAAAAATATAGGTCACCGGTGAGTTTAAAAAGATATTTCAATTTTAAAGCCAAAAAATGGCATTTTTCCACCAAAGGGAGATAATTTGGAACTTTTTCAATGATGTATACATTTCAAATTGCATTTTTCCACCAAAGGGAGATAATTTGGAACTTTTTCAATGCTGTATACATTTTAAAAGTCATCTGTGGTCAACACGAATTGATTGTTTTGAATGATTTTTGTACCATATGATAAAGTAACAACTACAAAATGTAACAAATACAATTTGTAATGAAAAGCAAATGTTTTAAAGTTTTTCTGAAATTTTTATACCCTCGAGCCTCCTTAACTGGTGAGCTGTGGAGTCTGCACAGTGGCGGTCTGGACCCCTCCCGTCTTGGTCTGTAGGTCTGTATCTGCAAGAAAAAATCAGAGTGCACATTAGTTCCACATTAATACGACAATTTTGGAAAAAGGGTCCACTAACATTAAGGTCTACTTAACTGGTGAGCTGTGGAGTCTGCGCAGTGGCGGTCTGGACCCCTCCCGTCTTGGTCTGTAGGTCTGTATCTGCAAGAAAAAACCAGAGTGCACATTAGTTCCACATTAATACGACAATTTTGAAAAAAGGGTCCACTAACATTAAGGTCTACTTAACTGGTGAGCTGTGGAGTCTGCGCAGTGGCGGTCTGGACCCCTCCCGTCTTGGTCTGTAGGTCTGTATCTGCAAGAAAAAACCAGTGCACATTAGTTCCACATTAATACGACAATTTTGGAAAAAGGGTCCACTAACATTAAAGGTCTACTTAAGGGGGTTCGCGGGTCTAAATCATTTATATAGGATTTCTCTATATTTTTCTATAAATGAACTTTATCTTATAGTTAATAGAAAAATAAAATAAAAAAGTGGTGTCACCGTTCATTTGCGCTCACAATCTGCCTTCGAAAGAACCATACATTTTTGTAAATGAGGGTTTTTTCTGTTGAAGTAATAGGAGAAATAAAGTTAATATCGAAATAAAAAAAGAAATTTATTACAGAAATCGCTCAAATTTTACAATAATTTAGTTTAAGTACAGCTTATATAGAAATTGTATTAAAAAATATAGGTCACCGGTGAGTTGAAAAAGATATTTCAATTTTAAAGCCAAAAAATGGCATTTTTCCACCAAAGGGAGATAATTTGGAACTTTTTCAATGATGTATACATTTTAAAAGTCATCTGGGGCCAACACGAATTGATTGTTTTGAAGGATTTTTGTACCATATGATAAAGTAACAACTACAAAAGGTAACAAATACAATTTGTAATGAAAAGCAATTGTTTTAAAAGTTTTTCTGACATTTTTATACCCTCGAGCCTCCTTAACTGGTGAGCTGTGGAGTCTGCACAGTGGCGGTCTGGACCCCTCCCGTCTTGGTCTGTAGATCTGTATCTGCAAGAAAAAACCATAGTGCACATTAGTTTCACATTAATACGACAATTTTGGAAAAAGGGTCCACTAACATTAAGGTCTACTTAACTGGTGAGCTGTGGAGTCTGCACAGTGGCGGTCTGGACCCCTCCCCTCTTGGTCTGTAGGTCTGTATCTGCAAGAAAAAACCAGAGTGCACATTAGTTCCACATTAATACGACAATTTTGGAAAAAGGGTCCACTAACATTAAGGTCTACTTAACTGGTGAGCTGTGGAGTCTGCGCAGTGGCGGTCTGGACCCCTCCCGTCTTGGTCTGTAGGTCTGTATCTGCAAGAAAAAACCAGAGTGCACATTAGTTCCACATTAATACGACAATTTTGGAAAAAGGGTCCACTAACATTAAGGTCTACTTAACTGGTGAGCTGTGGAGTCTGCGCAGTGGCGGTCTGGACCCCTCCCGTCTTGGTCTGTAGGTCTGTATCTGCAAGAAAAAACCAGAGTGCACATTAGTTCCACATTAATACGACAATTTTGAAAAAAGGGTCCACTAACATTAAGGTCTACTTAACTGGTGAGCTGTGGAGTCTGCGCAGTGGCGGTCTGGACCCCTCCCGTCTTGGTCTGTAGGTCTGTAACTGCAATAAAAAACCAGTGCACATTAGTTCCACATTAATACGACAATTTTGGAAAAAGGGTCCACTAACATTAAGGTCTACTTAACTGGTGAGCTGTGGAGTCTGCGCAGTGGCGGTCTGGACCCCTCCCGTCTTGGTCTGTAGGTCTGTATCTGCAAGAAAATACCAGTGCACATTAGTTCCACATTAATACGACAATTTTGGAAAAAGGGTCCACTAACATTAAGGTCTACTTAAGGGGGTTCTCGGGTCTAAATCATTTATATAGGATTTCTCTATATTTTTCTATATATGAACTTTATCTTATAGTTAATAGAAAAATAAAATAAAAAAGTGGTGTCACCGTTCATTTGCGCTCACAATCTGCCTTCAAAAGAAGCATACATTTTTGTAAATGAGGTTTTTTTCTGTTGAAGTAATAGGAGAAATAAAGTTAATATCGAAATAAAAAAAGAAATTTATTACAGAAATCGCTCAAATTTTACAATAATTTAGTTTAAGTACAGCTTATATGGAAATTGTATTAAAAAAAATAGGTCACAGGTGAATTGTAAAAGATAGTTCAATTTTAAAGCCAAAAAATGGCATTTTTCCACCAAAGGGAGATAATTTGGAACTTTTTCAATGATGTATACATTTCAAAAGTCATCTGGGGCCAACACGAATTGATTGTTTTGAATGATTTTTGTACCATATGATAAAGTAACAACTACAAAAGGTAACAAATACAATTTGTAATGAAAAGCAAATGTTAAAAAGTTTTTCTGAAATTTTTATACCCTCGAGCCTCCTTAACTGGTGAGCTGTGGAGTCTGCACAGTGGCGGTCTGGACCCCTCCCGTCTTGGTCTGTAGGTCTGTATCTGCAAGAAAAAACCAGAGTGCACATTAGTTCCACATTAATACGACAATTTTGAAAAAAGGGTCCACTAACATTAAGGTCTACTTAACTGGTGAGCTGTGGAGTCTGCGCAGTGGCGGTCTGGACCCCTCCCGTCTTGGTCTGTAGGTCTGTAACTGCAATAAAAAACCAGTGCACATTAGTTCCACATTAATACGACAATTTTGGAAAAAGGGTCCACTAACATTAAGGTCTACTTAACTGGTGAGCTGTGGAGTCTGCGCAGTGGCGGTCTGGACCCCTCCCGTCTTGGTCTGTAGGTCTGTATCTGCAAGAAAATACCAGTGCACATTAGTTCCACATTAATACGACAATTTTGGAAAAAGGGTTCACTAACATTAAGGTCTACTTAAGGGGGTTCTCGGGTCTAAATCATTTATATAGGATTTCTCTATATTTTTCTATATATGAACTTTATCTTATAGTTAATAGAAAAATAAAATAAAAAAGTGGTGTCACAGTTCATTTGCGCTCACAATCTGCCTTCAAAAGAAGCATACATTTTTGTAAATGAGGTTTTTTTCTGTTGAAGTAATAGGAGAAATAAAGTTAATATCGAAATAAAAAAAGAAATTTATTACAGAAATCGCTCAAATTTTACAATAATTTAGTTTAAGTACAGCTTATATGGAAATTGTATTAAAAAAAATAGGTCACAGGTGAATTGTAAAAGATAGTTCAATTTTAAAGCCAAAAAATGGCATTTTTCCACCAAAGGGAGATAATTTGGAACTTTTTCAATGATGTATACATTTCAAAAGTCATCTGGGGCCAACACGAATTGATTGTTTTGAATGATTTTTGTACCATATGATAAAGTAACAACTACAAAAGGTAACAAATACAATTTGTAATGAAAAGCAAATGTTTAAAAGTTTTTCTGAAATTTTTATACCCTCGAGCCTCCTTAACTGGTGAGCTGTGGAGTCTGCACAGTGGCGGTCTGGACCCCTTCCGTCTTGGTCTGTAGGTCTGTATCTGCAAGAAAAAACCAGAGTGCACATTAGTTCCACATTAATACGACAATTTTGGAAAAAGGGTCCACTAACATTAAGGTCTACTTAACTGGTGAGCTGTGGAGTCTGCGCAGTGGCGGTCTGGACCCCTCCCGTCTTGGTCTGTAGGTCTGTATCTGCAAGAAAAAACCAGTGCACATTAGTTCCACATTAATACGACAATTTTGGAAAAAGGGTCCACTAACATTAAGGTCTACTTAAGGGGGTTCGCGGGTCTAAATCATTTATGTAGGATTTCTCTATATTTTTCTATAAATGAACTTTATCTTATAGTTAATAGAAAAATAAAATAAAAAAGTGGTGTCACCGTTCATTTGCGCTCACAATCTGCCTTCCAAAGAACCATACATTTTTGTAAATGAGGGTTTTTTCTGTTGAAGTAATAGGAGAAATAAAGTTAATATCGAAATAAAAAAAGAAATTTATTACAGAAATCGCTCAAATTTTACAATAATTTAGTTTAAGTACAGCTTATATGGAAATTGTATTAAAAAAATAGGTCACAGGTGAATTGTAAAAGATAGTTCAATTTTAAAGCCAAAAAATGGCATTTTTCCACCAAAGGGAGATAATTTGAAACTTTTTCAATGATGTATACATTTCAAAAGTCATCTGGGGCCAACACGAATTGATTGTTTTGAATGATTTTTGTACCATATGATAAAGTAACAACTACAAAAGGTAACAAATACAATTTGTAATGAAAAGCAAATGTTTAAAAGTTTTTCTGAAATTTTTATACCCTCGAGCCTCCTTAACTGGTGAGCTGTGGAGTCTGCACAGTGGCGGTCTGGACCCCTCCCGTCTTGGTCTGTAGGTCTGTATCTGCAAGAAAAAACCAGAGTGCACATTAGTTCCACATTAATACGACAATTTTGGAAAAAGGGTCCACTAACATTAAGGTCTACTTAACTGGTGAGCTGTGGAGTCTGCGCAGTGGCGGTCTGGACCCCTCCCGTCTTGGTCTGTAGGTCTGTATCTGCAAGAAAAAACCAGAGTGCACATTAGTTCCACATTAATACGACAATTTTGGAAAAAGGGTCCACTAACATTAAGGTCTACTTAACTGGTGAGCTGTGGAGTCTGCGCAGTGGCGGTCTGGACCCCTCCCGTCTTGGTCTGTAGGTCTGTATCTGCAAGAAAAAACCAGAGTGCACATTAGTTCCACATTAATACGACAATTTTGGAAAAAGGGTCCACTAACATTAAGGTCTACTTAACTGGTGAGCTGTGGAGTCTGCGCAGTGGCGGTCTGGACCCCTCCCGTCTTGGTCTGTAGGTCTGTATCTGCAAGAAAAAACCAGAGTGCACATTAGTTCCACATTAATACGACAATTTTGGAAAAAGGGTCCACTAACATTAAGGTCTACTTAACTGGTGAGCTGTGGAGTCTGCGCAGTGGCGGTCTGGACCCCTCCCGTCTTGGTCTGTAGGTCTGTATCTGCAAGAAAAAACCAGAGTGCACATTAGTTCCACATTAATACGACAATTTTGGAAAAAGGGTCCACTAACATTAAGGTCTACTTAACTGGTGAGCTGTGGAGTCTGCGCAGTGGCGGTCTGGACCCCTCCCGTCTTGGTCTGTAGGTCTGTATCTGCAAGAAAAAACCAGAGTGCACATTAGTTCCACATTAATACGACAATTTTGGAAAAAGGGTCCACTAACATTAAGGTCTACTTAACTGGTGAGCTGTGGAGTCTGCGCAGTGGCGGTCTGGACCCCTCCCGTCTTGGTCTGTAGGTCTGTATCTGCAAGAAAAAACCAGAGTGCACATTAGTTCCACATTAATACGACAATTTTGGAAAAAGGGTCCACTAACATTAAGGTCTACTTAACTGGTGAGCTGTGGAGTCTGTGCAGTGGCGGTCTGGACCCCTCCCGTCTTGGTCTGTAGGTCTGTATCTGCAAGAAAAAACCAGAGTGCACATTAGTTCCACATTAATACGACAATTTTGGAAAAAGGGTCCACTAACATTAAGGTCTACTTAAGGGGGTTCGCGGGTCTAAATCATTTATATAGGATTTCTCTATATTTTTCTATAAATGAACTTTATCTTATAGTTAATAGAAAAATAAAATAAAAAAGTGGTGTCACCGTTCATTTGCGCTCACAATCTGCCTTCGAAAGAACCATACATTTTTGTAAATGAGGGTTTTTTCTGTTGAAGTAATAGGAGAAATAAAGTTAATATCGAAATAAAAAAAGAAATTTATTACAGAAATCGCTCAAATTTTACAATAATTTAGTTTAAGTACAGCTTATATGGAAATTGTATTAAAAAAATAGGTCACAGGTGAATTGTAAAAGATAGCTCAATTTTAAAGCCAAAAAATGGCATTTTTCCACCAAAGGGAGATAATTTGGAACTTTTTCAATGATGTATACATTTCAAAAGTCATCTGGGGCCAACACGAATTGATTGTTTTGAATGATTTTTGTACCATATGATAAAGTAACAACTACAAAAGGTAACAAATACAATTTGTAATGAAAAGCAAATGTTTAAAAGTTTTTCTGAAATTTTTATACCCTCGAGCCTCCTTAACTGGTGAGCTGTGGAGTCTGCACAGTGGCGGTCTGGACCCCTCCCGTCTTGGTCTGTAGGTCTGTATCTGCAAGAAAAAACCAGAGTGCACATTAGTTCCACATTAATACGACAATTTTGGAAAAAGGGTCCACTAACATTAAGGTCTACTTAACTGGTGAGCTGTGGAGTCTGCCCAGTGGCGGTCTGGACCCCTCCCGTCTTGGTCTGTAGGTCTGTATCTGCAAGAAAAAACCAGAGTGCACATTAGTTCCACATTAATACGACAATTTTGGAAAAAGGGTCCACTAACATTAAGGTCTACTTAACTGGTGAGCTGTGGAGTCTGTGCAGTGGCGGTCTGGACCCCTCCCGTCTTGGTCTGTAGGTCTGTATCTGCAAGAAAAAACCAGAGTGCACATTAGTTCCACATTAATACGACAATTTTGGAAAAAGGGTCCACTAACATTAAGGTCTACTTAACTGGTGAGCTGTGGAGTCTGCGCAGTGGCGGTCTGGACCCCTCCCGTCTTGGTCTGTAGGTCTGTATCTGCAAGAAAAAAACCAGAGTGCACATTAGTTCCACATTAATACGACAATTTTGGAAAAAGGGTCCACTAACATTAAGGTCTACTTAACTGGTGAGCTGTGGAGTCTGCACAGTGGCGGTCTGGACCCCTCCCGTCTTGGTCTGTAGGTCTGTATCTGCAAGAAAAAACCAGAGTGCACATTAGTTCCACATTAATACGACAATTTTGGAAAAAGGGTCCACTAACATTAAGGTCTACTTAACTGGTGAGCTGTGGAGTCTGCACAGTGGCGGTCTGGACCCCTCCCGTCTTGGTCTGTAGGTCTGTATCTGCAAGAAAAAACCAGAGTGCACATTAGTTCCACATTAATACGACAATTTTGGAAAAAGGGTCCACTAACATTAAGGTCTACTTAACTGGTGAGCTGTGGAGTCTGCGCAGTGGCGGTCTGGACCCCTCCCGTCTTGGTCTGTAGGTCTGTATCTGCAAGAAAAAACCAGAGTGCACATTAGTTCCACATTAATACGACAATTTTGGAAAAAGGGTCCACTAACATTAAGGTCTACTTAACTGGTGAGCTGTGGAGTCTGCGCAGTGGCGGTCTGGACCCCTCCCGTCTTGGTCTGTAGGTCTGTATCTGCAAGAAAAAACCAGAGTGCACATTAGTTCCACATTAATACGACAATTTTGGAAAAAGGGTCCACTAACATTAAGGTCTACTTAACTGGTGAGCTGTGGAGTCTGCGCAGTGGCGGTCTGGACCCCTCCCGTCTTGGTCTGTAGGTCTGTATCTGCAAGAAAAAACCAGAGTGCACATTAGTTCCACATTAATACGACAATTTTGGAAAAAGGGTCCACTAACATTAAGGTCTACTTAAGGGGGTTCGCGGGTCTAAATCATTTATATAGGATTTCTCTATATTTTTCTATAAATGAACTTTATCTGATAGTTAATAGAAAAATAAAATAAAAAAGTGGTGTCACTGTTCATTTGCGCTAACAATCTGCCTTCGAAAGAACCATACATTTTTGTAAATGAGGGTTTTTTCTGTTGAAGTAATAGGAGAAATAAAGTTAATATCGAAATAAAAAAAGAAATTTATTACAGAAATCGCTCAAATTTTACAATAATTTAGTTTAAGTACAGCTTATATAGAAATTGTATTAAAAAATATAGGTCACCGGTGAGTTTAAAAAGATATTTCAATTTTAAAGCCAAAAAATGGCATTTTTCCACCAAAGGGAGATAATTTGGAACTTTTTCAATGATGTATACATTTCAAATTGCATTTTTCCACCAAAGGGAGATAATTTGGAACTTTTTCAATGCTGTATACATTTTAAAAGTCATCTGTGGTCAACACGAATTGATTGTTTTGAATGATTTTTGTACCATATGATAAAGTAACAACTACAAAATGTAACAAATACAATTTGTAATGAAAAGCAAATGTTTTAAAGTTTTTCTGAAATTTTTATACCCTCGAGCCTCCTTAACTGGTGAGCTGTGGAGTCTGCACAGTGGCGGTCTGGACCCCTCCCGTCTTGGTCTGTAGGTCTGTATCTGCAAGAAAAAATCAGAGTGCACATTAGTTCCACATTAATACGACAATTTTGGAAAAAGGGTCCACTAACATTAAGGTCTACTTAACTGGTGAGCTGTGGAGTCTGCGCAGTGGCGGTCTGGACCCCTCCCGTCTTGGTCTGTAGGTCTGTATCTGCAAGAAAAAACCAGAGTGCACATTAGTTCCACATTAATACGACAATTTTGAAAAAAGGGTCCACTAACATTAAGGTCTACTTAACTGGTGAGCTGTGGAGTCTGCGCAGTGGCGGTCTGGACCCCTCCCGTCTTGGTCTGTAGGTCTGTATCTGCAAGAAAAAACCAGTGCACATTAGTTCCACATTAATACGACAATTTTGGAAAAAGGGTCCACTAACATTAAAGGTCTACTTAAGGGGGTTCGCGGGTCTAAATCATTTATATAGGATTTCTCTATATTTTTCTATAAATGAACTTTATCTTATAGTTAATAGAAAAATAAAATAAAAAAGTGGTGTCACCGTTCATTTGCGCTCACAATCTGCCGTCGAAAGAACCATACATTTTTGTAAATGAGGGTTTTTTCTGTTGAAGTAATAGGAGAAATAAAGTTAATATCGAAATAAAAAAAGAAATTTATTACAGAAATCGCTCAAATTTTACAATAATTTAGTTTAAGTACAGCTTATATAGAAATTGTATTAAAAAATATAGGTCACCGGTGAGTTGAAAAAGATATTTCAATTTTAAAGCCAAAAAATGGCATTTTTCCACCAAAGGGAGATAATTTGGAACTTTTTCAATGATGTATACATTTTAAAAGTCATCTGGGGCCAACACGAATTGATTGTTTTGAAGGATTTTTGTACCATATGATAAAGTAACAACTACAAAAGGTAACAAATACAATTTGTAATGAAAAGCAATTGTTTTAAAAGTTTTTCTGAAATTTTTATACCCTCGAGCCTCCTTAACTGGTGAGCTGTGGAGTCTGCACAGTGGCGGTCTGGACCCCTCCCGTCTTGGTCTGTAGATCTGTATCTGCAAGAAAAAACCATAGTGCACATTAGTTTCACATTAATACGACAATTTTGGAAAAAGGGTCCACTAACATTAAGGTCTACTTAACTGGTGAGCTGTGGAGTCTGCACAGTGGCGGTCTGGACCCCTCCCCTCTTGGTCTGTAGGTCTGTATCTGCAAGAAAAAACCAGAGTGCACATTAGTTCCACATTAATACGACAATTTTGGAAAAAGGGTCCACTAACATTAAGGTCTACTTAACTGGTGAGCTGTGGAGTCTGCGCAGTGGCGGTCTGGACCCCTCCCGTCTTGGTCTGTAGGTCTGTATCTGCAAGAAAAAACCAGAGTGCACATTAGTTCCACATTAATACGACAATTTTGGAAAAAGGGTCCACTAACATTAAGGTCTACTTAACTGGTGAGCTGTGGAGTCTGTGCAGTGGCGGTCTGGACCCCTCCCGTCTTGGTCTGTAGGTCTGTATCTGCAAGAAAAAACCAGAGTGCACATTAGTTCCACATTAATACGACAATTTTGGAAAAAGGGTCCACTAACATTAAGGTCTACTTAACTGGTGAGCTGTGGAGTCTGCGCAGTGGCGGTCTGGACCCCTCCCGTCTTGGTCTGTAGGTCTGTATCTGCAAGAAAAAACCAGAGTGCACATTAGTTCCACATTAATACGACAATTTTGGAAAAAGGGTCCACTAACATTAAGGTCTACTTAACTGGTGAGCTGTGGAGTCTGCGCAGTGGCGGTCTGGACCCCTCCCGTCTTGGTCTGTAGGTCTGTATCTGCAAGAAAAAACCAGAGTGCACATTAGTTCCACATTAATACGACAATTTTGGAAAAAGGGTCCACTAACATTAAGGTCTACTTAACTGGTGAGCTGTGGAGTCTGCGCAGTGGCGGTCTGGACCCCTCCCGTCTTGGTCTGTAGGTCTGTATCTGCAAGAAAAAACCAGAGTGCACATTAGTTCCACATTAATACGACAATTTTGAAAAAAGGGTCCACTAACATTAAGGTCTACTTAACTGGTGAGCTGTGGAGTCTGCGCAGTGGCGGTCTGGACCCCTCCCGTCTTGGTCTGTAGGTCTGTAACTGCAATAAAAAACCAGTGCACATTAGTTCCACATTAATACGACAATTTTGGAAAAAGGGTCCACTAACATTAAGGTCTACTTAACTGGTGAGCTGTGGAGTCTGCGCAGTGGCGGTCTGGACCCCTCCCGTCTTGGTCTGTAGGTCTGTATCTGCAAGAAAATACCAGTGCACATTAGTTCCACATTAATACGACAATTTTGGAAAAAGGGTCCACTAACATTAAGGTCTACTTAAGGGGGTTCTCGGGTCTAAATCATTTATATAGGATTTCTCTATATTTTTCTATATATGAACTTTATCTTATAGTTAATAGAAAAATAAAATAAAAAAGTGGTGTCACCGTTCATTTGCGCTCACAATCTGCCTTCAAAAGAAGCATACATTTTTGTAAATGAGGTTTTTTTCTGTTGAAGTAATAGGAGAAATAAAGTTAATATCGAAATAAAAAAAGAAATTTATTACAGAAATCGCTCAAATTTTACAATAATTTAGTTTAAGTACAGCTTATATGGAAATTGTATTAAAAAAAATAGGTCACAGGTGAATTGTAAAAGATAGTTCAATTTTAAAGCCAAAAAATGGCATTTTTCCACCAAAGGGAGATAATTTGGAACTTTTTCAATGATGTATACATTTCAAAAGTCATCTGGGGCCAACACGAATTGATTGTTTTGAATGATTTTTGTACCATATGATAAAGTAACAACTACAAAAGGTAACAAATACAATTTGTAATGAAAAGCAAATGTTTAAAAGTTTTTCTGAAATTTTTATACCCTCGAGCCTCCTTAACTGGTGAGCTGTGGAGTCTGCACAGTGGCGGTCTGGACCCCTCCCGTCTTGGTCTGTAGGTCTGTATCTGCAAGAAAAAACCAGAGTGCACATTAGTTCCACATTAATACGACAATTTTGAAAAAAGGGTCCACTAACATTAAGGTCTACTTAACTGGTGAGCTGTGGAGTCTGCGCAGTGGCGGTCTGGACCCCTCCCGTCTTGGTCTGTAGGTCTGTAACTGCAATAAAAAACCAGTGCACATTAGTTCCACATTAATACGACAATTTTGGAAAAAGGGTCCACTAACATTAAGGTCTACTTAACTGGTGAGCTGTGGAGTCTGCGCAGTGGCGGTCTGGACCCCTCCCGTCTTGGTCTGTAGGTCTGTATCTGCAAGAAAATACCAGTGCACATTAGTTCCACATTAATACGACAATTTTGGAAAAAGGGTCCACTAACATTAAGGTCTACTTAAGGGGGTTCTCGGGTCTAAATCATTTATATAGGATTTCTCTATATTTTTCTATATATGAACTTTATCTTATAGTTAATAGAAAAATAAAATAAAAAAGTGGTGTCACAGTTCATTTGCGCTCACAATCTGCCTTCAAAAGAAGCATACATTTTTGTAAATGAGGTTTTTTTCTGTTGAAGTAATAGGAGAAATAAAGTTAATATCGAAATAAAAAAAGAAATTTATTACAGAAATCGCTCAAATTTTACAATAATTTAGTTTAAGTACAGCTTATATGGAAATTGTATTAAAAAAAATAGGTCACAGGTGAATTGTAAAAGATAGTTCAATTTTAAAGCCAAAAAATGGCATTTTTCCACCAAAGGGAGATAATTTGGAACTTTTTCAATGATGTATACATTTCAAAAGTCATCTGGGGCCAACACGAATTGATTGTTTTGAATGATTTTTGTACCATATGATAAAGTAACAACTACAAAAGGTAACAAATACAATTTGTAATGAAAAGCAAATGTTTAAAAGTTTTTCTGAAATTTTTATACCCTCGAGCCTCCTTAACTGGTGAGCTGTGGAGTCTGCACAGTGGCGGTCTGGACCCCTCCCGTCTTGGTCTGTAGGTCTGTATCTGCAAGAAAAAACCAGAGTGCACATTAGTTCCACATTAATACGACAATTTTGGAAAAAGGGTCCACTAACATTAAGGTCTACTTAACTGGTGAGCTGTGGAGTCTGCGCAGTGGCGGTCTGGACCCCTCCCGTCTTGGTCTGTAGGTCTGTATCTGCAAGAAAAAACCAGAGTGCACATTAGTTCCACATTAATACGACAATTTTGGAAAAAGGGTCCACTAACATTAAGGTCTACTTAACTGGTGAGCTGTGGAGTCTGCGCAGTGGCGGTCTGGACCCCTCCCGTCTTGGTCTGTAGGTCTGTATCTGCAAGAAAAAACCAGAGTGCACATTAGTTCCACATTAATACGACAATTTTGGAAAAAGGGTCCACTAACATTAAGGTCTACTTAACTGGTGAGCTGTGGAGTCTGCGCAGTGGCGGTCTGGACCCCTCCCGTCTTGGTCTGTAGGTCTGTATCTGCAAGAAAAAACCAGAGTGCACATTAGTTCCACATTAATACGACAATTTTGGAAAAAGGGTCCACTAACATTAAGGTCTACTTAACTGGTGAGCTGTGGAGTCTGTGCAGTGGCGGTCTGGACCCCTCCCGTCTTGGTCTGTAGGTCTGTATCTGCAAGAAAAAACCAGAGTGCACATTAGTTCCACATTAATACGACAATTTTGGAAAAAGGGTCCACTAACATTAAGGTCTACTTAACTGGTGAGCTGTGGAGTCTACGCAGTGGCGGTCTGGACCCCTCCCGTCTTGGTCTGTAGGTCTGTATCTGCAAGAAAAAACCAGAGTGCACATTAGTTCCACATTAATACGACAATTTTGGAAAAAGGGTCCACTAACATTAAGGTCTACTTAACTGGTGAGCTGTGGAGTCTGCGCAGTGGCGGTCTGGACCCCTCCCGTCTTGGTCTGTAGGTCTGTATCTGCAAGAAAAAACCAGAGTGCACATTAGTTCCACATTAATACGACAATTTTGGAAAAAGGGTCCACTAACATTAAGGTCTACTTAACTGGTGAGCTGTGGAGTCTGCGCAGTGGCGGTCTGGACCCCTCCCGTCTTGGTCTGTAGGTCTGTATCTGCAAGAAAAAACCAGAGTGCACATTAGTTCCACATTAATACGACAATTTTGGAAAAAGGGTCCACTAACATTAAGGTCTACTTAACTGGTGAGCTGTGGAGTCTGCGCAGTGGCGGTCTGGACCCCTCCCGTCTTGGTCTGTAGGTCTGTAACTGCAAGAAAAAACCAGAGTGCACATTAGTTCCACATTAATACGACAATTTTGGAAAAAGGGTCCACTAACATTAAGGTCTACTTAACTGGTGAGCTGTGGAGTCTGCGCAGTGGCGGTCTGGACCCCTCCCGTCTTGGTCTGTAGGTCTGTAACTGCAATAAAAAACCAGTGCACATTAGTTCCACATTAATACGACAATTTTGGAAAAAGGGTCCACTAACATTAAGGTCTACTTAACTGGTGAGCTGTGGAGTCTGCGCAGTGGCGGTCTGGACCCCTCCCGTCTTGGTCTGTAGGTCTGTATCTGCAAGAAAATACCAGTGCACATTAGTTCCACATTAATACGACAATTTTGGAAAAAGGGTCCACTAACATTAAGGTCTACTTAAGGGGGTTCTCGGGTCTAAATCATTTATATAGGATTTCTCTATATTTTTCTATATATGAACTTTATCTTATAGTTAATAGAAAAATAAAATAAAAAAGTGGTGTCACCGTTCATTTGCGCTCACAATCTGCCTTCGAAAGAACCATACATTTTTGTAAATGAGGTTTTTTTCTGTTGAAGTAATAGGAGAAATAAAGTTAATATCGAAATAAAAAAAGAAATTTATTACAGAAATCGCTCAAATTTTACAATAATTTAGTTTAAGTACAGCTTATATGGAAATTGTATTAAAAAAAATAGGTCACAGGTGAATTGTAAAAGATAGTTCAATTTTAAAGCCAAAAAATGGCATTTTTCCACCAAAGGGAGATAATTTGGAACTTTTTCAATGATGTATACATTTCAAAAGTCATCTGGGGCCAACACGAATTGATTGTTTTGAATGATTTTTGTACCATATGATAAAGTAACAACTACAAAAGGTAACAAATACAATTTGTAATGAAAAGCAAATGTTTAAAAGTTTTTCTGAAATTTTTATACCCTCGAGCCTCCTTAACTGGTGAGCTGTGGAGTCTGCACAGTGGCGGTCTGGACCCCTCCCGTCTTGGTCTGTAGGTCTGTATCTGCAAGAAAAAACCAGAGTGCACATTAGTTCCACATTAATACGACAATTTTGGAAAAAGGGTCCACTAACATTAAGGTCTACTTAACTGGTGAGCTGTGGAGTCTGCGCAGTGGCGGTCTGGACCCCTCCCGTCTTGGTCTGTAGGTCTGTATCTGCAAGAAAAAACCAGAGTGCACATTAGTTCCACATTAATACGACAATTTTGGAAAAAGGGTCCACTAACATTAAGGTCTACTTAACTGGTGAGCTGTGGAGTCTGCGCAGTGGCGGTCTGGACCCCTCCCGTCTTGGTCTGTAGGTCTGTATCTGCAAGAAAAAACCAGAGTGCACATTAGTTCCACATTAATACGACAATTTTGGAAAAAGGGTCCACTAACATTAAGGTCTACTTAACTGGTGAGCTGTGGAGTCTGCGCAGTGGCGGTCTGGACCCCTCCCGTCTTGGTCTGTAGGTCTGTATCTGCAAGAAAAAACCAGAGTGCACATTAGTTCCACATTAATACGACAATTTTGGAAAAAGGGTCCACTAACATTAAGGTCTACTTAACTGGTGAGCTGTGGAGTCTGTGCAGTGGCGGTCTGGACCCCTCCCGTCTTGGTCTGTAGGTCTGTATCTGCAAGAAAAAACCAGAGTGCACATTAGTTCCACATTAATACGACAATTTTGGAAAAAGGGTCCACTAACATTAAGGTCTACTTAACTGGTGAGCTGTGGAGTCTACGCAGTGGCGGTCTGGACCCCTCCCGTCTTGGTCTGTAGGTCTGTATCTGCAAGAAAAAACCAGAGTGCACATTAGTTCCACATTAATACGACAATTTTGGAAAAAGGGTCCACTAACATTAAGGTCTACTAAACTGGTGAGCTGTGGAGTCTGCGCAGTGGCGGTCTGGACCCCTCCCGTCTTGGTCTGTAGGTCTGTATCTGCAAGAAAAAACCAGAGTGCACATTAGTTCCACATTAATACGACAATTTTGGAAAAAGGGTCCACTAACATTAAGGTCTACTTAACTGGTGAGCTGTGGAGTCTGCGCAGTGGCGGTCTGGACCCCTCCCGTCTTGGTCTGTAGGTCTGTATCTGCAAGAAAAAACCAGAGTGCACATTAGTTCCACATTAATACGACAATTTTGGAAAAAGGGTCCACTAACATTAAGGTCTACTTAACTGGTGAGCTGTGGAGTCTGCGCAGTGGCGGTCTGGACCCCTCCCGTCTTGGTCTGTAGGTCTGTAACTGCAAGAAAAAACCAGAGTGCACATTAGTTCCACATTAATACGACAATTTTGGAAAAAGGGTCCACTAACATTAAGGTCTACTTAACTGGTGAGCTGTGGAGTCTGCGCAGTGGCGGTCTGGACCCCTCCCGTCTTGGTCTGTAGGTCTGTAACTGCAATAAAAAACCAGTGCACATTAGTTCCACATTAATACGACAATTTTGGAAAAAGGGTCCACTAACATTAAGGTCTACTTAACTGGTGAGCTGTGGAGTCTGCGCAGTGGCGGTCTGGACCCCTCCCGTCTTGGTCTGTAGGTCTGTATCTGCAAGAAAATACCAGTGCACATTAGTTCCACATTAATACGACAATTTTGGAAAAAGGGTCCACTAACATTAAGGTCTACTTAAGGGGGTTCTCGGGTCTAAATCATTTATATAGGATTTCTCTATATTTTTCTATATATGAACTTTATCTTATAGTTAATAGAAAAATAAAATAAAAAAGTGGTGTCACCGTTCATTTGCGCTCACAATCTGCCTTCGAAAGAACCATACATTTTTGTAAATGAGGTTTTTTTCTGTTGAAGTAATAGGAGAAATAAAGTTAATATCGAAATAAAAAAAGAAATTTATTACAGAAATCGCTCAAATTTTACAATAATTTAGTTTAAGTACAGCTTATATGGAAATTGTATTAAAAAAAATAGGTCACAGGTGAATTGTAAAAGATAGTTCAATTTTAAAGCCAAAAAATGGCATTTTTCCACCAAAGGGAGATAATTTGGAACTTTTTCAATGATGTATACATTTCAAAAGTCATCTGGGGCCAACACGAATTGATTGTTTTGAATGATTTTTGTACCATATGATAAAGTAACAACTACAAAAGGTAACAAATACAATTTGTAATGAAAAGCAAATGTTTAAAAGTTTTTCTGAAATTTTTATACCCTCGAGCCTCCTTAACTGGTGAGCTGTGGAGTCTGCACAGTGGCGGTCTGGACCCCTCCCGTCTTGGTCTGTAGGTCTGTATCTGCAAGAAAAAACCAGAGTGCACATTAGTTCCACATTAATACGACAATTTTGGAAAAAGGGTCCACTAACATTAAGGTCTACTTAACTGGTGAGCTGTGGAGTCTGCGCAGTGGCGGTCTGGACCCCTCCCGTCTTGGTCTGTAGGTCTGTATCTGCAAGAAAAAACCAGAGTGCACATTAGTTCCACATTAATACGACAATTTTGGAAAAAGGGTCCACTAACATTAAGGTCTACTTAACTGGTGAGCTGTGGAGTCTGCGCAGTGGCGGTCTGGACCCCTCCCGTCTTGGTCTGTAGGTCTGTATCTGCAAGAAAAAACCAGAGTGCACATTAGTTCCACATTAATACGACAATTTTGGAAAAAGGGTCCACTAACATTAAGGTCTACTTAACTGGTGAGCTGTGGAGTCTGCGCAGTGGCGGTCTGGACCCCTCCCGTCTTGGTCTGTAGGTCTGTAACTGCAATAAAAAACCAGTGCACATTAGTTCCACATTAATACGACAATTTTGGAAAAAGGGTCCACTAACATTAAGGTCTACTTAACTGGTGAGCTGTGGAGTCTGCGCAGTGGCGGTCTGGACCCCTCCCGTCTTGGTCTGTAGGTCTGTATCTGCAAGAAAATACCAGTGCACATTAGTTCCACATTAATACGACAATTTTGGAAAAAGGGTCCACTAACATTAAGGTCTACTTAAGGGGGTTCTCGGGTCTAAATCATTTATATAGGATTTCTCTATATTTTTCTATATATGAACTTTATCTTATAGTTAATAGAAAAATAAAATAAAAAAGTGGTGTCACCGTTCATTTGCGCTCACAATCTGCCTTCGAAAGAAGCATACATTTTTGTAAATGAGGTTTTTTTCTGTTGAAGTAATAGGAGAAATAAAGTTAATATCGAAATAAAAAAAGAAATTTATTACAGAAATCGCTCAAATTTTACAATAATTTAGTTTAAGTACAGCTTATATGGAAATTGTATTAAAAAAAATAGGTCACAGGTGAATTGTAAAAGATAGTTCAATTTTAAAGCCAAAAAATGGCATTTTTCCACCAAAGGGAGATAATTTGGAACTTTTTCAATGATGTATACATTTCAAAAGTCATCTGGGGCCAACACGAATTGATTGTTTTGAATGATTTTTGTACCATATGATAAAGTAACAACTACAAAAGGTAACAAATACAATTTGTAATGAAAAGCAAATGTTTAAAAGTTTTTCTGAAATTTTTATACCCTCGAGCCTCCTTAACTGGTGAGCTGTGGAGTCTGCACAGTGGCGGTCTGGACCCCTCCCGTCTTGGTCTGTAGGTCTGTATCTGCAAGAAAAAACCAGAGTGCACATTAGTTCCACATTAATACGACAATTTTGGAAAAAGGGTCCACTAACATTAAGGTCTACTTAACTGGTGAGCTGTGGAGTCTGCGCAGTGGCGGTCTGGACCCCTCCCGTCTTGGTCTGTAGGTCTGTATCTGCAAGAAAAAACCAGAGTGCACATTAGTTCCACATTAATACGACAATTTTGGAAAAAGGGTCCACTAACATTAAGGTCTACTTAACTGGTGAGCTGTGGAGTCTGCGCAGTGGCGGTCTGGACCCCTCCCGTCTTGGTCTGTAGGTCTGTATCTGCAAGAAAAAACCAGAGTGCACATTAGTTCCACATTAATACGACAATTTTGGAAAAAGGGTCCACTAACATTAAGGTCTACTTAACTGGTGAGCTGTGGAGTCTGCGCAGTGGCGGTCTGGACCCCTCCCGTCTTGGTCTGTAGGTCTGTATCTGCAAGAAAAAACCAGAGTGCACATTAGTTCCACATTAATACGACAATTTTGGAAAAAGGGTCCACTAACATTAAGGTCTACTTAACTGGTGAGCTGTGGAGTCTGTGCAGTGGCGGTCTGGACCCCTCCCGTCTTGGTCTGTAGGTCTGTATCTGCAAGAAAAAACCAGAGTGCACATTAGTTCCACATTAATACGACAATTTTGGAAAAAGGGTCCACTAACATTAAGGTCTACTTAACTGGTGAGCTGTGGAGTCTGCGCAGTGGCGGTCTGGACCCCTCCCGTCTTGGTCTGTAGGTCTGTATCTGCAAGAAAAAACCAGAGTGCACATTAGTTCCACATTAATACGACAATTTTGGAAAAAGGGTCCACTAACATTAAGGTCTACTTAACTGGTGAGCTGTGGAGTCTGCGCAGTGGCGGTCTGGACCCCTCCCGTCTTGGTCTGTAGGTCTGTATCTGCAAGAAAAAACCAGAGTGCACATTAGTTCCACATTAATACGACAATTTTGGAAAAAGGGTCCACTAACATTAAGGTCTACTTAACTGGTGAGCTGTGGAGTCTGCGCAGTGGCGGTCTGGACCCCTCCCGTCTTGGTCTGTAGGTCTGTATCTGCAAGAAAAAACCAGAGTGCACATTAGTTCCACATTAATACGACAATTTTGGAAAAAGGGTCCACTAACATTAAGGTCTACTTAACTGGTGAGCTGTGGAGTCTGCGCAGTGGCGGTCTGGACCCCTCCCGTCTTGGTCTGTAGGTCTGTAACTGCAATAAAAAACCAGTGCACATTAGTTCCACATTAATACGACAATTTTGGAAAAAGGGTCCACTAACATTAAGGTCTACTTAACTGGTGAGCTGTGGAGTCTGCGCAGTGGCGGTCTGGACCCCTCCCGTCTTGGTCTGTAGGTCTGTATCTGCAAGAAAATACCAGTGCACATTAGTTCCACATTAATACGACAATTTTGGAAAAAGGGTCCACTAACATTAAGGTCTACTTAAGGGGGTTCTCGGGTCTAAATCATTTATATAGGATTTCTCTATATTTTTCTATATATGAACTTTATCTTATAGTTAATAGAAAAATAAAATAAAAAAGTGGTGTCACCGTTCATTTGCGCTCACAATCTGCCTTCGAAAGAAGCATACATTTTTGTAAATGAGGTTTTTTTCTGTTGAAGTAATAGGAGAAATAAAGTTAATATCGAAATAAAAAAAGAAATTTATTACAGAAATCGCTCAAATTTTACAATAATTTAGTTTAAGTACAGCTTATATGGAAATTGTATTAAAAAAAATAGGTCACAGGTGAATTGTAAAAGATAGTTCAATTTTAAAGCCAAAAAATGGCATTTTTCCACCAAAGGGAGATAATTTGGAACTTTTTCAATGATGTATACATTTCAAAAGTCATCTGGGGCCAACACGAATTGATTGTTTTGAATGATTTTTGTACCATATGATAAAGTAACAACTACAAAAGGTAACAAATACAATTTGTAATGAAAAGCAAATGTTTAAAAGTTTTTCTGAAATTTTTATACCCTCGAGCCTCCTTAACTGGTGAGCTGTGGAGTCTGCACAGTGGCGGTCTGGACCCCTCCCGTCTTGGTCTGTAGGTCTGTATCTGCAAGAAAAAACCAGAGTGCACATTAGTTCCACATTAATACGACAATTTTGGAAAAAGGGTCCACTAACATTAAGGTCTACTTAACTGGTGAGCTGTGGAGTCTGCGCAGTGGCGGTCTGGACCCCTCCCGTCTTGGTCTGTAGGTCTGTATCTGCAAGAAAAAACCAGAGTGCACATTAGTTCCACATTAATACGACAATTTTGGAAAAAGGGTCCACTAACATTAAGGTCTACTTAACTGGTGAGCTGTGGAGTCTGCGCAGTGGCGGTCTGGACCCCTCCCGTCTTGGTCTGTAGGTCTGTATCTGCAAGAAAAAACCAGAGTGCACATTAGTTCCACATTAATACGACAATTTTGGAAAAAGGGTCCACTAACATTAAGGTCTACTTAACTGGTGAGCTGTGGAGTCTGTGCAGTGGCGGTCTGGACCCTTCCCGTCTTGGTCTGTAGGTCTGTATCTGCAAGAAAAAACCAGAGTGCACATTAGTTCCACATTAATACGACAATTTTGGAAAAAGGGTCCACTAACATTAAGGTCTACTTAACTGGTGAGCTGTGGAGTCTACGCAGTGGCGGTCTGGACCCCTCCCGTCTTGGTCTGTAGGTCTGTATCTGCAAGAAAAAACCAGAGTGCACATTAGTTCCACATTAATACGACAATTTTGGAAAAAGGGTCCACTAACATTAAGGTCTACTTAACTGGTGAGCTGTGGAGTCTGCGCAGTGGCGGTCTGGACCCCTCCCGTCTTGGTCTGTAGGTCTGTATCTGCAAGAAAAAACCAGAGTGCACATTAGTTCCACATTAATACGACAATTTTGGAAAAAGGGTCCACTAACATTAAGGTCTACTTAACTGGTGAGCTGTGGAGTCTACGCAGTGGCGGTCTGGACCCCTCCCGTCTTGGTCTGTAGGTCTGTATCTGCAAGAAAAAACCAGAGTGCACATTAGTTCCACATTAATACGACAATTTTGGAAAAAGGGTCCACTAACATTAAGGTCTACTTAACTGGTGAGCTGTGGAGTCTGCGCAGTGGCGGTCTGGACCCCTCCCGTCTTGGTCTGTAGGTCTGTATCTGCAAGAAAAAACCAGAGTGCACATTAGTTCCACATTAATACGACAATTTTGGAAAAAGGGTCCACTAACATTAAGGTCTACTTAACTGGTGAGCTGTGGAGTCTGCGCAGTGGCGGTCTGGACCCCTCCCGTCTTGGTCTGTAGGTCTGTATCTGCAAGAAAAAACCAGAGTGCACATTAGTTCCACATTAATACGACAATTTTGGAAAAAGGGTCCACTAACATTAAGGTCTACTTAACTGGTGAGCTGTGGAGTCTGCGCAGTGGCGGTCTGGACCCCTCCCGTCTTGGTCTGTAGGTCTGTATCTGCAAGAAAAAACCAGAGTGCACATTAGTTCCACATTAATACGACAATTTTGGAAAAAGGGTCCACTAACATTAAGGTCTACTTAACTGGTGAGCTGTGGAGTCTGCGCAGTGGCGGTCTGGACCCCTCCCGTCTTGGTCTGTAGGTCTGTAACTGCAATAAAAAACCAGTGCACATTAGTTCCACATTAATACGACAATTTTGGAAAAAGGGTCCACTAACATTAAGGTCTACTTAACTGGTGAGCTGTGGAGTCTGCGCAGTGGCGGTCTGGACCCCTCCCGTCTTGGTCTGTAGGTCTGTATCTGCAAGAAAATACCAGTGCACATTAGTTCCACATTAATACGACAATTTTGGAAAAAGGGTCCACTAACATTAAGGTCTACTTAAGGGGGTTCTCGGGTCTAAATCATTTATATAGGATTTCTCTATATTTTTCTATATATGAACTTTATCTTATAGTTAATAGAAAAATAAAATAAAAAAGTGGTGTCACCGTTCATTTGCGCTCACAATCTGCCTTCGAAAGAAGCATACATTTTTGTAAATGAGGTTTTTTTCTGTTGAAGTAATAGGAGAAATAAAGTTAATATCGAAATAAAAAAAGAAATTTATTACAGAAATCGCTCAAATTTTACAATAATTTAGTTTAAGTACAGCTTATATGGAAATTGTATTAAAAAAAATAGGTCACAGGTGAATTGTAAAAGATAGTTCAATTTTAAAGCCAAAAAATGGCATTTTTCCACCAAAGGGAGATAATTTGGAACTTTTTCAATGATGTATACATTTCAAAAGTCATCTGGGGCCAACACGAATTGATTGTTTTGAATGATTTTTGTACCATATGATAAAGTAACAACTACAAAAGGTAACAAATACAATTTGTAATGAAAAGCAAATGTTTAAAAGTTTTTCTGAAATTTTTATACCCTCGAGCCTCCTTAACTGGTGAGCTGTGGAGTCTGCACAGTGGCGGTCTGGACCCCTCCCGTCTTGGTCTGTAGGTCTGTATCTGCAAGAAAAAACCAGAGTGCACATTAGTTCCACATTAATACGACAATTTTGGAAAAAGGGTCCACTAACATTAAGGTCTACTTAACTGGTGAGCTGTGGAGTCTGCGCAGTGGCGGTCTGGACCCCTCCCGTCTTGGTCTGTAGGTCTGTATCTGCAAGAAAAAACCAGAGTGCACATTAGTTCCACATTAATACGACAATTTTGGAAAAAGGGTCCACTAACATTAAGGTCTACTTAACTGGTGAGCTGTGGAGTCTGCGCAGTGGCGGTCTGGACCCCTCCCGTCTTGGTCTGTAGGTCTGTATCTGCAAGAAAAAACCAGAGTGCACATTAGTTCCACATTAATACGACAATTTTGGAAAAAGGGTCCACTAACATTAAGGTCTACTTAACTGGTGAGCTGTGGAGTCTGTGCAGTGGCGGTCTGGACCCTTCCCGTCTTGGTCTGTAGGTCTGTATCTGCAAGAAAAAACCAGAGTGCACATTAGTTCCACATTAATACGACAATTTTGGAAAAAGGGTCCACTAACATTAAGGTCTACTTAACTGGTGAGCTGTGGAGTCTACGCAGTGGCGGTCTGGACCCCTCCCGTCTTGGTCTGTAGGTCTGTATCTGCAAGAAAAAACCAGAGTGCACATTAGTTCCACATTAATACGACAATTTTGGAAAAAGGGTCCACTAACATTAAGGTCTACTTAACTGGTGAGCTGTGGAGTCTGCGCAGTGGCGGTCTGGACCCCTCCCGTCTTGGTCTGTAGGTCTGTATCTGCAAGAAAAAACCAGAGTGCACATTAGTTCCACATTAATACGACAATTTTGGAAAAAGGGTCCACTAACATTAAGGTCTACTTAACTGGTGAGCTGTGGAGTCTACGCAGTGGCGGTCTGGACCCCTCCCGTCTTGGTCTGTAGGTCTGTATCTGCAAGAAAAAACCAGAGTGCACATTAGTTCCACATTAATACGACAATTTTGGAAAAAGGGTCCACTAACATTAAGGTCTACTTAACTGGTGAGCTGTGGAGTCTGCGCAGTGGCGGTCTGGACCCCTCCCGTCTTGGTCTGTAGGTCTGTATCTGCAAGAAAAAACCAGAGTGCACATTAGTTCCACATTAATACGACAATTTTGGAAAAAGGGTCCACTAACATTAAGGTCTACTTAACTGGTGAGCTGTGGAGTCTGCGCAGTGGCGGTCTGGACCCCTCCCGTCTTGGTCTGTAGGTCTGTATCTGCAAGAAAAAACCAGAGTGCACATTAGTTCCACATTAATACGACAATTTTGGAAAAAGGGTCCACTAACATTAAGGTCTACTTAACTGGTGAGCTGTGGAGTCTGCGCAGTGGCGGTCTGGACCCCTCCCGTCTTGGTCTGTAGGTCTGTATCTGCAAGAAAAAACCAGAGTGCACATTAGTTCCACATTAATACGACAATTTTGGAAAAAGGGTCCACTAACATTAAGGTCTACTTAACTGGTGAGCTGTGGAGTCTGCGCAGTGGCGGTCTGGACCCCTCCCGTCTTGGTCTGTAGGTCTGTATCTGCAAGAAAAAACCAGAGTGCACATTAGTTCCACATTAATACGACAATTTTGGAAAAAGGGTCCACTAACATTAAGGTCTACTTAACTGGTGAGCTGTGGAGTCTGCGCAGTGGCGGTCTGGACCCCTCCCGTCTTGGTCTGTAGGTCTGTAACTGCAATAAAAAACCAGTGCACATTAGTTCCACATTAATACGACAATTTTGGAAAAAGGGTCCACTAACATTAAGGTCTACTTAACTGGTGAGCTGTGGAGTCTGCGCAGTGGCGGTCTGGACCCCTCCCGTCTTGGTCTGTAGGTCTGTATCTGCAAGAAAATACCAGTGCACATTAGTTCCACATTAATACGACAATTTTGGAAAAAGGGTCCACTAACATTAAGGTCTACTTAAGGGGGTTCTCGGGTCTAAATCATTTATATAGGATTTCTCTATATTTTTCTATATATGAACTTTATCTTATAGTTAATAGAAAAATAAAATAAAAAAGTGGTGTCACCGTTCATTTGCGCTCACAATCTGCCTTCGAAAGAAGCATACATTTTTGTAAATGAGGTTTTTTTCTGTTGAAGTAATAGGAGAAATAAAGTTAATATCGAAATAAAAAAAGAAATTTATTACAGAAATCGCTCAAATTTTACAATAATTTAGTTTAAGTACAGCTTATATGGAAATTGTATTAAAAAAAATAGGTCACAGGTGAATTGTAAAAGATAGTTCAATTTTAAAGCCAAAAAATGGCATTTTTCCACCAAAGGGAGATAATTTGGAACTTTTTCAATGATGTATACATTTCAAAAGTCATCTGGGGCCAACACGAATTGATTGTTTTGAATGATTTTTGTACCATATGATAAAGTAACAACTACAAAAGGTAACAAATACAATTTGTAATGAAAAGCAAATGTTTAAAAGTTTTTCTGAAATTTTTATACCCTCGAGCCTCCTTAACTGGTGAGCTGTGGAGTCTGCACAGTGGCGGTCTGGACCCCTCCCGTCTTGGTCTGTAGGTCTGTATCTGCAAGAAAAAACCAGAGTGCACATTAGTTCCACATTAATACGACAATTTTGGAAAAAGGGTCCACTAACATTAAGGTCTACTTAACTGGTGAGCTGTGGAGTCTGCGCAGTGGCGGTCTGGACCCCTCCCGTCTTGGTCTGTAGGTCTGTATCTGCAAGAAAAAACCAGAGTGCACATTAGTTCCACATTAATACGACAATTTTGGAAAAAGGGTCCACTAACATTAAGGTCTACTTAACTGGTGAGCTGTGGAGTCTGCGCAGTGGCGGTCTGGACCCCTCCCGTCTTGGTCTGTAGGTCTGTATCTGCAAGAAAAAACCAGAGTGCACATTAGTTCCACATTAATACGACAATTTTGGAAAAAGGGTCCACTAACATTAAGGTCTACTTAACTGGTGAGCTGTGGAGTCTGTGCAGTGGCGGTCTGGACCCTTCCCGTCTTGGTCTGTAGGTCTGTATCTGCAAGAAAAAACCAGAGTGCACATTAGTTCCACATTAATACGACAATTTTGGAAAAAGGGTCCACTAACATTAAGGTCTACTTAACTGGTGAGCTGTGGAGTCTACGCAGTGGCGGTCTGGACCCCTCCCGTCTTGGTCTGTAGGTCTGTATCTGCAAGAAAAAACCAGAGTGCACATTAGTTCCACATTAATACGACAATTTTGGAAAAAGGGTCCACTAACATTAAGGTCTACTTAACTGGTGAGCTGTGGAGTCTGCGCAGTGGCGGTCTGGACCCCTCCCGTCTTGGTCTGTAGGTCTGTATCTGCAAGAAAAAACCAGAGTGCACATTAGTTCCACATTAATACGACAATTTTGGAAAAAGGGTCCACTAACATTAAGGTCTACTTAACTGGTGAGCTGTGGAGTCTACGCAGTGGCGGTCTGGACCCCTCCCGTCTTGGTCTGTAGGTCTGTATCTGCAAGAAAAAACCAGAGTGCACATTAGTTCCACATTAATACGACAATTTTGGAAAAAGGGTCCACTAACATTAAGGTCTACTTAACTGGTGAGCTGTGGAGTCTGCGCAGTGGCGGTCTGGACCCCTCCCGTCTTGGTCTGTAGGTCTGTATCTGCAAGAAAAAACCAGAGTGCACATTAGTTCCACATTAATACGACAATTTTGGAAAAAGGGTCCACTAACATTAAGGTCTACTTAACTGGTGAGCTGTGGAGTCTGCGCAGTGGCGGTCTGGACCCCTCCCGTCTTGGTCTGTAGGTCTGTATCTGCAAGAAAAAACCAGAGTGCACATTAGTTCCACATTAATACGACAATTTTGGAAAAAGGGTCCACTAACATTAAGGTCTACTTAACTGGTGAGCTGTGGAGTCTGCGCAGTGGCGGTCTGGACCCCTCCCGTCTTGGTCTGTAGGTCTGTATCTGCAAGAAAAAACCAGAGTGCACATTAGTTCCACATTAATACGACAATTTTGGAAAAAGGGTCCACTAACATTAAGGTCTACTTAACTGGTGAGCTGTGGAGTCTGCGCAGTGGCGGTCTGGACCCCTCCCGTCTTGGTCTGTAGGTCTGTAACTGCAATAAAAAACCAGTGCACATTAGTTCCACATTAATACGACAATTTTGGAAAAAGGGTCCACTAACATTAAGGTCTACTTAACTGGTGAGCTGTGGAGTCTGCGCAGTGGCGGTCTGGACCCCTCCCGTCTTGGTCTGTAGGTCTGTATCTGCAAGAAAATACCAGTGCACATTAGTTCCACATTAATACGACAATTTTGGAAAAAGGGTCCACTAACATTAAGGTCTACTTAAGGGGGTTCTCGGGTTTAAATCATTTATATAGGATTTCTCTATATTTTTCTATATATGATCTTTATCTTATAGTTAATAGAAAAATAAAATAAAAAAGTGGTGTCACCGTTCATTTGCGCTCACAATCTGCCTTCGAAAGAAGCATACATTTTTGTAAATGAGGTTTTTTTCTGTTGAAGTAATAGGAGAAATAAAGTTAATATCGAAATAAAAAAAGAAATTTATTACAGAAATCGCTCAAATTTTACAATAATTTAGTTTAAGTACAGCTTATATGGAAATTGTATTAAAAAAAATAGGTCACAGGTGAATTGTAAAAGATAGTTCAATTTTAAAGCCAAAAAATGGCATTTTTCCACCAAAGGGAGATAATTTGGAACTTTTTCAATGATGTATACATTTCAAAAGTCATCTGGGGCCAACACGAATTGATTGTTTTGAATGATTTTTGTACCATATGATAAAGTAACAACTACAAAAGGTAACAAATACAATTTGTAATGAAAAGCAAATGATTAAAAGTTTTTCTGAAATTTTTATACCCTCGAGCCTCCTTAACTGGTGAGCTGTGGAGTCTGCACAGTGGCGGTCTGGACCCCTCCCGTCTTGGTCTGTAGGTCTGTATCTGCAAGAAAAAACCAGAGTGCACATTAGTTCCACATTAATACGACAATTTTGGAAAAAGGGTCCACTAACATTAAGGTCTACTTAACTGGTGAGCTGTGGAGTCTGCGCAGTGGCGGTCTGGACCCCTCCCGTCTTGGTCTGTAGGTCTGTATCTGCAAGAAAAAACCAGAGTGCACATTAGTTCCACATTAATACGACAATTTTGGAAAAAGGGTCCACTAACATTAAGGTCTACTTAACTGGTGAGCTGTGGAGTCTGCGCAGTGGCGGTCTGGACCCCTCCCGTCTTGGTCTGTAGGTCTGTATCTGCAAGAAAAAACCAGAGTGCACATTAGTTCCACATTAATACGACAATTTTGGAAAAAGGGTCCACTAACATTAAGGTCTACTTAACTGGTGAGCTGTGGAGTCTGCGCAGTGGCGGTCTGGACCCCTCCCGTCTTGGTCTGTAGGTCTGTATCTGCAAGAAAAAACCAGAGTGCACATTAGTTCCACATTAATACGACAATTTTGGAAAAAGGGTCCACTAACATTAAGGTCTACTTAACTGGTGAGCTGTGGAGTCTGTGCAGTGGCGGTCTGGACCCCTCCCGTCTTGGTCTGTAGGTCTGTATCTGCAAGAAAAAACCAGAGTGCACATTAGTTCCACATTAATACGACAATTTTGGAAAAAGGGTCCACTAACATTAAGGTCTACTTAACTGGTGAGCTGTGGAGTCTGCGCAGTGGCGGTCTGGACCCCTCCCGTCTTGGTCTGTAGGTCTGTATCTGCAAGAAAAAACCAGAGTGCACATTAGTTCCACATTAATACGACAATTTTGGAAAAAGGGTCCACTAACATTAAGGTCTACTTAACTGGTGAGCTGTGGAGTCTGCGCAGTGGCGGTCTGGACCCCTCCCGTCTTGGTCTGTAGGTCTGTATCTGCAAGAAAAAACCAGAGTGCACATTAGTTCCACATTAATACGACAATTTTGGAAAAAGGGTCCACTAACATTAAGGTCTACTTAACTGGTGAGCTGTGGAGTCTGCGCAGTGGCGGTCTGGACCCCTCCCGTCTTGGTCTGTAGGTCTGTAACTGCAATAAAAAACCAGTGCACATTAGTTCCACATTAATACGACAATTTTGGAAAAAGGGTCCACTAACATTAAGGTCTACTTAACTGGTGAGCTGTGGAGTCTGCGCAGTGGCGGTCTGGACCCCTCCCGTCTTGGTCTGTAGGTCTGTATCTGCAAGAAAATACCAGTGCACATTAGTTCCACATTAATACGACAATTTTGGAAAAAGGGTCCACTAACATTAAGGTCTACTTAAGGGGGTTCTCGGGTCTAAATCATTTATATAGGATTTCTCTATATTTTTCTATATATGAACTTTATCTTATAGTTAATAGAAAAATAAAATAAAAAAGTGGTGTCACCGTTCATTTGCGCTCACAATCTGCCTTCGAAAGAAGCATACATTTTTGTAAATGAGGTTTTTTTCTGTTGAAGTAATAGGAGAAATAAAGTTAATATCGAAATAAAAAAAGAAATTTATTACAGAAATCGCTCAAATTTTACAATAATTTAGTTTAAGTACAGCTTATATGGAAATTGTATTAAAAAAAATAGGTCACAGGTGAATTGTAAAAGATAGTTCAATTTTAAAGCCAAAAAATGGCATTTTTCCACCAAAGGGAGATAATTTGGAACTTTTTCAATGATGTATACATTTCAAAAGTCATCTGGGGCCAACACGAATTGATTGTTTTGAATGATTTTTGTACCATATGATAAAGTAACAACTACAAAAGGTAACAAATACAATTTGTAATGAAAAGCAAATGTTTAAAAGTTTTTCTGAAATTTTTATACCCTCGAGCCTCCTTAACTGGTGAGCTGTGGAGTCTGCACAGTGGCGGTCTGGACCCCTCCCGTCTTGGTCTGTAGGTCTGTATCTGCAAGAAAAAACCAGAGTGCACATTAGTTCCACATTAATACGACAATTTTGGAAAAAGGGTCCACTAACATTAAGGTCTACTTAACTGGTGAGCTGTGGAGTCTGCGCAGTGGCGGTCTGGACCCCTCCTGTCTTGGTCTGTAGGTCTGTATCTGCAAGAAAAAACCAGAGTGCACATTAGTTCCACATTAATACGACAATTTTGGAAAAAGGGTCCACTAACATTAAGGTCTACTTAACTGGTGAGCTGTGGAGTCTGCGCAGTGGCGGTCTGGACCCCTCCCGTCTTGGTCTGTAGGTCTGTATCTGCAAGAAAAAACCAGAGTGCACATTAGTTCCACATTAATACGACAATTTTGGAAAAAGGGTCCACTAACATTAAGGTCTACTTAACTGGTGAGCTGTGGAGTCTGCGCAGTGGCGGTCTGGACCCCTCCCGTCTTGGTCTGTAGGTCTGTATCTGCAAGAAAAAACCAGAGTGCACATTAGTTCCACATTAATACGACAATTTTGGAAAAAGGGTCCACTAACATTAAGGTCTACTTAACTGGTGAGCTGTGGAGTCTGTGCAGTGGCGGTCTGGACCCCTCCCGTCTTGGTCTGTAGGTCTGTATCTGCAAGAAAAAACCAGAGTGCACATTAGTTCCACATTAATACGACAATTTTGGAAAAAGGGTCCACTAACATTAAGGTCTACTTAACTGGTGAGCTGTGGAGTCTGTGCAGTGGCGGTCTGGACCCCTCCCGTCTTGGTCTGTAGGTCTGTATCTGCAAGAAAAAACCAGTGCACATTAGTTCCACATTAATACGACAATTTTGGAAAAAGGGTCCACTAACATTAAGGTCTACTTAAGGGGGTTCGCGGGTCTAAATCATTTATATAGGATTTCTCTATATTTTTCTATAAATGAACTTTATCTTATAGTTAATAGAAAAATAAAATAAAAAAGTGGTGTCACCGTTCATTTGCGCTCACAATCTGCCTTCGAAAGAACCATACATTTTTGTAAATGAGGGTTTTTTCTGTTGAAGTAATAGGAGAAATAAAGTTAATATCGAAATAAAAAAAGAAATTTATTACAGAAATCGCTCAAATTTTACAATAATTTAGTTTAAGTACAGCTTATATAGAAATTGTATTAAAAAATATAGGTCACCGGTGAGTTGAAAAAGATATTTCAATTTTAAAGCCAAAAAATGGCATTTTTCCACCAAAGGGAGATAATTTGGAACTTTTTCAATGATGTATACATTTCAAAAGTCATCTGGGGCCAACACTAATTGATTGTTTTGAATGATTTTTGTACCATATGATAAAGTAACAACTACAAAAGGTAACAAATACAATTTGTAATGAAAAGCAAATGTTTAAAAGTTTTTCTGAAATTTTTATACCCTCGAGCCTCCTTAACTGGTGAGCTGTGGAGTCTGCACAGTGGCGGTCTGGACCCCTCCCGTCTTGGTCTGTAGGTCTGTATCTGCAAGAAAAAAACAGAGTGCACATTAGTTCCACATTAATACGACAATTTGGAAAAAGGGTCCACTAACATTAAGGTCTACTTAACTGGTGAGCTGTGGAGTCTGCGCAGTGGCGGTCTGGACCCCTCCCGTCTTGGTCTGTAGGTCTGTATCTGCAAGAAAAAACCAGAGTGCACATTAGTTCCACATTAATACGACAATTTTGGAAAAAGGGTCCACTAACATTAAGGTCTACTTAACTGGTGAGCTGTGGAGTCTGCGCAGTGGCGGTCTGGACCCCTCCCGTCTTGGTCTGTAGGTCTGTATCTGCAAGAAAAAACCAGAGTGCACATTAGTTCCACATTAATACGACAATTTTGGAAAAAGGGTCCACTTACATTAAGGTCTACTTAACTGGTGAGCTGTGGAGTCTGCGCAGTGGCGGTCTGGACCCCTCCCGTCTTGGTTTGTAGGTCTGTATCTGCAAGAAAAAACCAGTGCACATTAGTTCCACATTAATACGACAATTTTGGAAAAAGGGTCCACTAACATTAAGGTCTACTTAAGGGGTTCTCGGGTCTAAATCATTTATATAGGATTTCTCTATATTTTTCTATATATGAACTTTATCTTATAGTTAATAGAAAAATAAAATAAAAAAGTGGTGTCACCGTTCATTTGCGCTCACAATCTGCCTTCGAAAGAAGCATACATTTTTGTAAATGAGGGTTTTTTCTGTTGAAGTAATAGGAGAAATAAAGTTAATATCGAAATAAAAAAAGAAATTTATTACAGAAATCGCTCAAATTTTACAATAATTTAGTTTAAGTACAGCTTATATGGAAATTGTATTAAAAAAATAGGTCACAGGTGAATTGTAAAAGATAGTTCAATTTTAAAGCCAAAAAATGGCATTTTTCCACCAAAGGGAGATAATTTGGAACTTTTTCAATGATGTATACATTTCAAAAGTCATCTGGGGCCAACACGAATTGATTGTTTTGAATGATTTTTGTACCATATGATAAAGTAACAACTACAAAAGGTAACAAATACAATTTGTAATGAAAAGCAAATGTTTAAAAGTTTTTCTGAAATTTTTATACCCTCGAGCCTCCTTAACTGGTGAGCTGTGGAGTCTGCACAGTGGCGGTCTGGACCCCTCCCGTCTTGGTCTGTAGGTCTGTATCTGCAAGAAAAAACCAGAGTGCACATTAGTTCCACATTAATACGACAATTTTGGAAAAAGGGTCCACTAACATTAAGGTCTACTTAACTGGTGAGCTGTGGAGTCTGCGCAGTGGCGGTCTGGACCCCTCCCGTCTTGGTCTGTAGGTCTGTATCTGCAAGAAAAAACCAGAGTGCACATTAGTTCCACATTAATACGACAATTTTGGAAAAAGGGTCCACTAACATTAAGGTCTACTTAACTGGTGAGCTGTGGAGTCTGCGCAGTGGCGGTCTGGACCCCTCCCGTCTTGGTCTGTAGGTCTGTATCTGCAAGAAAAAACCAGAGTGCACATTAGTTCCACATTAATACGACAATTTTGGAAAAAGGGTCCACTAACATTAAGGTCTACTTAACTGGTGAGCTGTGGAGTCTGCGCAGTGGCGGTCTGGACCCCTCCCGTCTTGGTCTGTAGGTCTGTATCTGCAAGAAAAAACCAGAGTGCACATTAGTTCCACATAAATACGACAATTTTGGAAAAAGGGTCCACTAACATTAAGGTCTACTTAACTGGTGAGCTGTGGAGTCTGTGCAGTGGCGGTCTGGACCCCTCCCGTCTTGGTCTGTAGGTCTGTATCTGCAAGAAAAAACCAGAGTGCACATTAGTTCCACATTAATACGACAATTTTGGAAAAAGGGTCCACTAACATTAAGGTCTACTTAACTGGTGAGCTGTGGAGTCTGCGCAGTGGCGGTCTGGACCCCTCCCGTCTGGGTCTGTAGGTCTGTATCTGCAAGAAAAAACCAGAGTGCACATTAGTTCCACATTAATACGACAATTTTGGAAAAAGGGTCCACTAACATTAAGGTCTACTTAACTGGTGAGCTGTGGAGTCTGCGCAGTGGCGGTCTGGACCCCTCCCGTCTTGGTCTGTAGGTCTGTATCTGCAAGAAAAAACCAGAGTGCACATTAGTTCCACATTAATACGACAATTTTGGAAAAAGGGTCCACTAACATTAAGGTCTACTTAACTGGTGAGCTGTGGAGTCTGCGCAGTGGCGGTCTGGACCCCTCCCGTCTTGGTCTGTAGGTCTGTATCAGCAAGAAAAAAACAGAGTGCACATTAGTTCCACATTAATACGACAATTTTGGAAAAAGGGTCCACTAACATTAAGGTCTACTTAACTGGTGAGCTGTGGAGTCTGCGCAGTGGCGGTCTGGACCCCTCCCGTCTTGGTCTGTAGGTCTGTATCTGCAAGAAAATACCAGTGCACATTAGTTCCACATTAATACGACAATTTTGGAAAAAGGGTCCACTAACATTAAGGTCTACTTAAGGGGGTTCTCGGGTCTAAATCATTTATATAGGATTTCTCTATATTTTTCTATATATGAACTTTATCTTATAGTTAATAGAAAAATAAAATAAAAAAGTGGTGTCACCGTTCATTTGCGCTCACAATCTGCCTTCGAAAGAAGCATACATTTTTGTAAATGAGGGTTTTTTCTGTTGAAGTAATAGGAGAAATAAAGTTAATATCGTAATAAAAAAAGAAATTTATTACAGAAATCGCTCAAATTTTACAATAATTTAGTTTAAGTACAGCTTATATGGAAATTGTATTAAAAAAAATAGGTCACAGGTGAATTGTAAAAGATAGTTCAATTTTAAAGCCAAAAAATGGCATTTTTCCACCAAAGGGAGATAATTTGGAACTTTTTCAATGATGTATACATTTCAAAAGTCATCTGGGGCCAACACGAATTGATTGTTTTGAATGATTTTTGTACCATATGATAAAGTAACAACTACAAAAGGTAACAAATACAATTTGTAATGAAAAGCAAATGTTTAAAAGTTTTTCTGAAATTTTTATACCCTCGAGCCTCCTTAACTGGTGAGCTGTGGAGTCTGCACAGTGGCGGTCTGGACCCCTCCCGTCTTGGTCTGTAGGTCTGTATCTGCAAGAAAAAACCAGAGTGCACATTAGTTCCTCATTAATACGACAATTTTGGAAAAAGGGTCCACTAACATTAAGGTCTACTTAACTGGTGAGCTGTGGAGTCTGCGCAGTGGCGGTCTGGACCCCTCCCGTCTTGGTCTGTAGGTCTGTATCTGCAAGAAAAAACCAGAGTGCACATTAGTTCCACATAAATACGACAATTTTGGAAAAAGGGTCCACTAACATTAAGGTCTACTTAACTGGTGAGCTGTGGAGTCTGTGCAGTGGCGGTCTGGACCCCTCCCGTCTTGGTCTGTAGGTCTGTATCTGCAAGAAAAAACCAGAGTGCACATTAGTTCCACATTAATACGACAATTTTGGAAAAAGGGTCCACTAACATTAAGGTCTACTTAACTGGTGAGCTGTGGAGTCTGCGCAGTGGCGGTCTGGACCCCTCCCGTCTGGGTCTGTAGGTCTGTATCTGCAAGAAAAAACCAGAGTGCACATTAGTTCCACATTAATACGACAATTTTGGAAAAAGGGTCCACTAACATTAAGGTCTACTTAACTGGTGAGCTGTGGAGTCTGCGCAGTGGCGGTCTGGACCCCTCCCGTCTTGGTCTGTAGGTCTGTATCTGCAAGAAAAAACCAGAGTGCACATTAGTTCCACATTAATACGACAATTTTGGAAAAAGGGTCCACTAACATTAAGGTCTACTTAACTGGTGAGCTGTGGAGTCTGCGCAGTGGCGGTCTGGACCCCTCCCGTCTTGGTCTGTAGGTCTGTATCTGCAAGAAAAAACCAGTGCACATTAGTTCCACATTAATACGACAATTTTGGAAAAAGGGTCCACTAACATTAAGGTCTACTTAAGGGGGTTCTCGGGTCTAAATCATTTATATAGGATTTCTCTATATTTTTCTATATATGAACTTTATCTTATAGTTAATAGAAAAATAAAATAAAAAAGTGGTGTCACCGTTCATTTGCGCTCACAATCTGCCTTCGAAAGAAGCATACATTTTTGTAAATGAGGGTTTTTTCTGTTGAAGTAATAGGAGAAATAAAGTTAATATCGAAATAAAAAAAGAAATTTATTACAGAAATCGCTCAAATTTTACAATAATTTAGTTTAAGTACAGCTTATATGGAAATTGTATTAAAAAAAATAGGTCACAGGTGAATTGTAAAAGATAGTTCAATTTTAAAGCCAAAAAATGGCATTTTTCCACCAAAGGGAGATAATTTGGAACTTTTTCAATGATGTATACATTTCAAAAGTCATCTGGGGCCAACACGAATTGATTGTTTTGAATGATTTTTGTACCATATGATAAAGTAACAACTACAAAAGGTAACAAATACAATTTGTAATGAAAAGCAAATGTTTAAAAGTTTTTCTGAAATTTTTATACCCTCGAGCCTCCTTAACTGGTGAGCTGTGGAGTCTGCACAGTGGCGGTCTGGACCCCTCCCGTCTTGGTCTGTAGGTCTGTATCTGCAAGAAAAAACCAGAGTGCACATTAGTTCCACATTAATACGACAATTTTGGAAAAAGGGTCCACTAACATTAAGGTCTACTTAACTGGTGAGCTGTGGAGTCTGCGCAGTGGCGGTCTGGACCCCTCCCGTCTTGGTCTGTAGGTCTGTATCTGCAAGAAAAAACCAGAGTGCACATTAGTTCCACATTAATACGACAATTTTGGAAAAAGGGTCCACTAACATTAAGGTCTACTTAACTGGTGAGCTGTGGAGTCTGCGCAGTGGCGGTCTGGACCCCTCCCGTCTTGGTCTGTAGGTCTGTATCTGCAAGAAAAAACCAGAGTGCACATTAGTTCCACATTAATACGACAATTTTGGAAAAAGGGTCCACTAACATTAAGGTCTACTTAACTGGTGAGCTGTGGAGTCTGCGCAGTGGCTGTCTGGACCCCTCCCGTCTTGGTCTGTAGGTCTGTATCTGCAAGAAAAAACCAGAGTGCACATTAGTTCCACATTAATACGACAATTTTGGAAAAAGGGTCCACTAACATTAAGGTCTACTTAACTGGTGAGCTGTGGAGTCTGCGCAGTGGCGGTCTGGACCCCTCCCGTCTTGGTCTGTAGGTCTGTATCTGCAAGAAAAAACCAGTGCACATTAGTTCCACATTAATACGACAATTTTGGAAAAAGGGTCCACTAACATTAAGGTCTACTTAAGGGGGTTCTCGGGTCTAAATCATTTATATAGGATTTCTCTATATTTTTCTATATATGAACTTTATCTTATAGTTAATAGAAAAATAAAATAAAAAAGTGGTGTCACCGTTCATTTGCGCTCACAATCTGCCTTCGAAAGAAGCATACATTTTTGTAAATGAGGGTTTTTTCTGTTGAAGTAATAGGAGAAATAAAGTTAATATCGAAATAAAAAAAGAAATTTATTACAGAAATCGCTCAAATTTTACAATAATTTAGTTTAAGTACAGCTTATATGGAAATTGTATTAAAAAAAATAGGTCACAGGTGAATTGTAAAAGATAGTTCAATTTTAAAGCCAAAAAATGGCATTTTTCCACCAAAGGGAGATAATTTGGAACTTTTTCAATGATGTATACATTTCAAAAGTCATCTGGGGCCAACACGAATTGATTGTTTTGAATGATTTTTGTACCATATGATAAAGTAACAACTACAAAAGGTAACAAATACAATTTGTAATGAAAAGCAAATGTTTAAAAGTTTTTCTGAAATTTTTATACCCTCGAGCCTCCTTAACTGGTGAGCTGTGGAGTCTGCACAGTGGCGGTCTGGACCCCTCCCGTCTTGGTCTGTAGGTCTGTATCTGCAAGAAAAAACCAGAGTGCACATTAGTTCCACATTAATACGACAATTTTGGAAAAAGGGTCCACTAACATTAAGGTCTACTTAACTGGTGAGCTGTGGAGTCTGCGCAGTGGCGGTCTGGACCCCTCCCGTCTTGGTCTGTAGGTCTGTATCTGCAAGAAAAAACCAGAGTGCACATTAGTTCCACATTAATACGACAATTTTGGAAAAAGGGTCCACTAACATTAAGGTCTACTTAACTGGTGAGCTGTGGAGTCTGCGCAGTGGCGGTCTGGACCCCTCCCGTCTTGGTCTGTAGGTCTGTATCTGCAAGAAAAAACCAGAGTGCACATTAGTTCCACATTAATACGACAATTTTGGAAAAAGGGTCCACTAACATTAAGGTCTACTTAACTGGTGAGCTGTGGAGTCTGCGCAGTGGCGGTCTGGACCCCTCCCGTCTTGGTCTGTAGGTCTGTATCTGCAAGAAAAAACCAGAGTGCACATTAGTTCCACATTAATACGACAATTTTGGAAAAAGGGTCCACTAACATTAAGGTCTACTTAACTGGTGAGCTGTGGAGTCTGCGCAGTGGCGGTCTGGACCCCTCCCGTCTTGGTCTGTAGGTCTGTATCTGCAAGAAAAAACCAGAGTGCACATTAGTTCCACATTAATACGACAATTTTGGAAAAAGGGTCCACTAACATTAAGGTCTACTTAACTGGTGAGCTGTGGAGTCTGCGCAGTGGCGGTCTGGACCCCTCCCGTCTTGGTCTGTAGGTCTGTATCTGCAAGAAAAAAACAGAGTGCACATTAGTTCCACATTAATACGACAATTTTGGAAAAAGGGTCCACTAACATTAAGGTCTACTTAACTGGTGAGCTGTGGAGTCTGCGCAGTGGCGGTCTGGACCCCTCCCGTCTTGGTCTGTAGGTCTGTATCTGCAAGAAAAAACCAGTGCACATTAGTTCCACATTAATACGACAATTTTGGAAAAAGGGTCCACTAACATTAAGGTCTACTTAAGGGGGTTCTCGGGTCTAAATCATTTATATAGGATTTCTCTATATTTTTCTATATATGAACTTTATCTTATAGTTAATAGAAAAATAAAATAAAAAAGTGGTGTCACCGTTCATTTGCGCTCACAATCTGCCTTCGAAAGAAGCATACATTTTTGTAAATGAGGGTTTTTTCTTTTGAAGTAATAGGAGAAATAAAGTTAATATCGAAATAAAAAAAGAAATTTATTACAGAAATCGCTCAAATTTTACAATAATTTAGTTTAAGTACAGCTTATATGGAAATTGTATTAAAAAAAATAGGTCACAGGTGAATTGTAAAAGATAGTTCAATTTTAAAGCCAGAAAATGGCATTTTTCCACCAAAGGGAGATAATTTGGAACTTTTTCAATGATGTATACATTTCAAAAGTCATCTGGGGCCAACACGAATTGATTGTTTTGAATGATTTTTGTACCATATGATAAAGTAACAACTACAAAAGGTAACAAATACAATTTGTAATGAAAAGCAAATGTTTAAAAGTTTTTCTGAAATTTTTATACCCTCGAGCCTCCTTAACTGGTGAGCTGTGGAGTCTGCACAGTGGCGGTCTGGACCCCTTCCGTCTTGGTCTGTAGGTCTGTATCTGCAAGAAAAAACCAGAGTGCACATTAGTTCCACATTAATACAACAATTTTGGAAAAAGGGTCCACTAACATTAAGGTCTACTTAACTGGTGAGCTGTGGAGTCTGCGCAGTGGCGGTCTGGACCCCTCCCGTCTTGGTCTGTAGGTCTGTATCTGCAAGAAAAAACCAGTGCACATTAGTTCCACATTAATACGACAATTTTGGAAAAAGGGTCCACTAACATTAAGGTCTACTTAAGGGGGTTCGCGGGTCTAAATCATTTATGTAGGATTTCTCTATATTTTTCTATAAATGAACTTTATCTTATAGTTAATAGAAAAATAAAATAAAAAAGTGGTGTCACCGTTCATTTGCGCTCACAATCTGCCTTCCAAAGAACCATACATTTTTGTAAATGAGGGTTTTTTCTGTTGAAGTAATAGGAGAAATAAAGTTAATATCGAAATAAAAAAAGAAATTTATTACAGAAATCGCTCAAATTTTACAATAATTTAGTTTAAGTACAGCTTATATGGAAATTGTATTAAAAAAATAGGTCACAGGTGAATTGTAAAAGATAGTTCAATTTTAAAGCCAAAAAATGGCATTTTTCCACCAAAGGGAGATAATTTGAAACTTTTTCAATGATGTATACATTTCAAAAGTCATCTGGGGCCAACACGAATTGATTGTTTTGAATGATTTTTGTACCATATGATAAAGTAACAACTACAAAAGGTAACAAATACAATTTGTAATGAAAAGCAAATGTTTAAAAGTTTTTCTGAAATTTTTATACCCTCGAGCCTCCTTAACTGGTGAGCTGTGGAGTCTGCACAGTGGCGGTCTGGACCCCTCCCGTCTTGGTCTGTAGGTCTGTATCTGCAAGAAAAAACCAGAGTGCACATTAGTTCCACATTAATACGACAATTTTGGAAAAAGGGTCCACTAACATTAAGGTCTACTTAACTGGTGAGCTGTGGAGTCTGCGCAGTGGCGGTCTGGACCCCTCCCGTCTTGGTCTGTAGGTCTGTATCTGCAAGAAAAAACCAGAGTGCACATTAGTTCCACATTAATACGACAATTTTGGAAAAAGGGTCCACTAACATTAAGGTCTACTTAACTGGTGAGCTGTGGAGTCTGCGCAGTGGCGGTCTGGACCCCTTCCGTCTTGGTCTGTAGGTCTGTATCTGCAAGAAAAAACCAGAGTGCACATTAGTTCCACATTAATACGACAATTTTGGAAAAAGGGTCCACTAACATTAAGGTCTACTTAACTGGTGAGCTGTGGAGTCTGCGCAGTGGCGGTCTGGACCCCTCCCGTCTTGGTCTGTAGGTCTGTATCTGCAAGAAAAAACCAGAGTGCACATTAGTTCCACATTAATACGACAATTTTGGAAAAAGGGTCCACTAACATTAAGGTCTACTTAACTGGTGAGCTGTGGAGTCTGTGCAGTGGCGGTCTGGACCCCTCCCGTCTTGGTCTGTAGGTCTGTATCTGCAAGAAAAAACCAGAGTGCACATTAGTTCCACATTAATACGACAATTTTGGAAAAAGGGTCCACTAACATTAAGGTCTACTTAACTGGTGAGCTGTGGAGTCTGCGCAGTGGCGGTCTGGACCCCTCCCGTCTTGGTCTGTAGGTCTGTATCTGCAAGAAAAAACCAGAGTGCACATTAGTTCCACATTAATACGACAATTTTGGAAAAAGGGTCCACTAACATTAAGGTCTACTTAACTGGTGAGCTGTGGAGTCTGCGCAGTGGCGGTCTGGACCCCTCCCGTCTTGGTCTGTAGGTCTGTATCTGCAAGAAAAAACCAGAGTGCACATTAGTTCCACATTAATACGACAATTTTGGAAAAAGGGTCCACTAACATTAAGGTCTACTTAACTGGTGAGCTGTGGAGTCTGCGCAGTGGCGGTCTGGACCCCTCCCGTCTTGGTCTGTAGGTCTGTATCTGCAAGAAAAAAACAGAGTGCACATTAGTTCCACATTAATACGACAATTTTGGAAAAAGGGTCCACTAACATTAAGGTCTACTTAACTGGTGAGCTGTGGAGTCTGCGCAGTGGCGGTCTGGACCCCTCCCGTCTTGGTCTGTAGGTCTGTATCTGCAAGAAAAAACCAGTGCACATTAGTTCCACATTAATACGACAATTTTGGAAAAAGGGTCCACTAACATTAAGGTCTACTTAAGGGGGTTCTCGGGTCTAAATCATTTATATAGGATTTCTCTATATTTTTCTATATATGAACTTTATCTTATAGTTAATAGAAAAATAAAATAAAAAAGTGGTGTCACCGTTCATTTGCGCTCACAATCTGCCTTCGAAAGAAGCATACATTTTTGTAAATGAGGGTTTTTTCTGTTGAAGTAATAGGAGAAATAAAGTTAATATCGAAATAAAAAAAGAAATTTATTACAGAAATCGCTCAAATTTTACAATAATTTAGTTTAAGTACAGCTTATATGGAAATTGTATTAAAAAAAATAGGTCACAGGTGAATTGTAAAAGATAGTTCAATTTTAAAGCCAAAAAATGGCATTTTTCCACCAAAGGGAGATAATTTGGAACTTTTTCAATGATGTATACATTTCAAAAGTCATCTGGGGCCAACACGAATTGATTGTTTTGAATGATTTTTGTACCATATGATAAAGTAACAACTACAAAAGGTAACAAATACAATTTGTAATGAAAAGCAAATGTTTAAAAGTTTTTCTGAAATTTTTATACCCTCGAGCCTCCTTAACTGGTGAGCTGTGGAGTCTGCACAGTGGCGGTCTGGACCCCTTCCGTCTTGGTCTGTAGGTCTGTATCTGCAAGAAAAAACCAGAGTGCACATTAGTTCCACATTAATACGACAATTTTGGAAAAAGGGTCCACTAACATTAAGGTCTACTTAACTGGTGAGCTGTGGAGTCTGCGCAGTGGCGGTCTGGACCCCTCCCGTCTTGGTCTGTAGGTCTGTATCTGCAAGAAAAAACCAGTGCACATTAGTTCCACATTAATACGACAATTTTGGAAAAAGGGTCCACTAACATTAAGGTCTACTTAAGGGGGTTCGCGGGTCTAAATCATTTATGTAGGATTTCTCTATATTTTTCTATAAATGAACTTTATCTTATAGTTAATAGAAAAATAAAATAAAAAAGTGGTGTCACCGTTCATTTGCGCTCACAATCTGCCTTCCAAAGAACCATACATTTTTGTAAATGAGGGTTTTTTCTGTTGAAGTAATAGGAGAAATAAAGTTAATATCGAAATAAAAAAAGAAATTTATTACAGAAATCGCTCAAATTTTACAATAATTTAGTTTAAGTACAGCTTATATGGAAATTGTATTAAAAAAATAGGTCACAGGTGAATTGTAAAAGATAGTTCAATTTTAAAGCCAAAAAATGGCATTTTTCCACCAAAGGGAGATAATTTGAAACTTTTTCAATGATGTATACATTTCAAAAGTCATCTGGGGCCAACACGAATTGATTGTTTTGAATGATTTTTGTACCATATGATAAAGTAACAACTACAAAAGGTAACAAATACAATTTGTAATGAAAAGCAAATGTTTAAAAGTTTTTCTGAAATTTTTATACCCTCGAGCCTCCTTAACTGGTGAGCTGTGGAGTCTGCACAGTGGCGGTCTGGACCCCTCCCGTCTTGGTCTGTAGGTCTGTATCTGCAAGAAAAAACCAGAGTGCACATTAGTTCCACATTAATACGACAATTTTGGAAAAAGGGTCCACTAACATTAAGGTCTACTTAACTGGTGAGCTGTGGAGTCTGCGCAGTGGCGGTCTGGACCCCTCCCGTCTTGGTCTGTAGGTCTGTATCTGCAAGAAAAAACCAGAGTGCACATTAGTTCCACATTAATACGACAATTTTGGAAAAAGGGTCCACTAACATTAAGGTCTACTTAACTGGTGAGCTGTGGAGTCTGCGCAGTGGCGGTCTGGACCCCTCCCGTCTTGGTCTGTAGGTCTGTATCTGCAAGAAAAAACCAGAGTGCACATTAGTTCCACATTAATACGACAATTTTGGAAAAAGGGTCCACTAACATTAAGGTCTACTTAACTGGTGAGCTGTGGAGTCTGCGCAGTGGCGGTCTGGACCCCTCCCGTCTTGGTCTGTAGGTCTGTATCTGCAAGAAAAAACCAGAGTGCACATTAGTTCCACATTAATACGACAATTTTGGAAAAAGGGTCCACTAACATTAAGGTCTACTTAACTGGTGAGCTGTGGAGTCTGCGCAGTGGCGGTCTGGACCCCTCCCGTCTTGGTCTGTAGGTCTGTATCTGCAAGAAAAAACCAGAGTGCACATTAGTTCCACATTAATACGACAATTTTGGAAAAAGGGTCCACTAACATTAAGGTCTACTTAACTGGTGAGCTGTGGAGTCTGCGCAGTGGCGGTCTGGACCCCTCCCGTCTTGGTCTGTAGGTCTGTATCTGCAAGAAAAAACCAGAGTGCACATTAGTTCCACATTAATACGACAATTTTGGAAAAAGGGTCCACTAACATTAAGGTCTACTTAACTGGTGAGCTGTGGAGTCTGCGCAGTGGCGGTCTGGACCCCTCCCGTCTTGGTCTGTAGGTCTGTATCTGCAAGAAAAAACCAGAGTGCACATTAGTTCCACATTAATACGACAATTTTGGAAAAAGGGTCCACTAACATTAAGGTCTACTTAACTGGTGAGCTGTGGAGTCTGTGCAGTGGCGGTCTGGACCCCTCCCGTCTTGGTCTGTAGGTCTGTATCTGCAAGAAAAAACCAGAGTGCACATTAGTTCCACATTAATACGACAATTTTGGAAAAAGGGTCCACTAACATTAAGGTCTACTTAAGGGGGTTCGCGGGTCTAAATCATTTATATAGGATTTCTCTATATTTTTCTATAAATGAACTTTATCTTATAGTTAATAGAAAAATAAAATAAAAAAGTGGTGTCACCGTTCATTTGCGCTCACAATCTGCCTTCGAAAGAACCATACATTTTTGTAAATGAGGGTTTTTTCTGTTGAAGTAATAGGAGAAATAAAGTTAATATCGAAATAAAAAAAGAAATTTATTACAGAAATCGCTCAAATTTTACAATAATTTAGTTTAAGTACAGCTTATATGGAAATTGTATTAAAAAAATAGGTCACAGGTGAATTGTAAAAGATAGCTCAATTTTAAAGCCAAAAAATGGCATTTTTCCACCAAAGGGAGATAATTTGGAACTTTTTCAATGATGTATACATTTCAAAAGTCATCTGGGGCCAACACGAATTGATTGTTTTGAATGATTTTTGTACCATATGATAAAGTAACAACTACAAAAGGTAACAAATACAATTTGTAATGAAAAGCAAATGTTTAAAAGTTTTTCTGAAATTTTTATACCCTCGAGCCTCCTTAACTGGTGAGCTGTGGAGTCTGCACAGTGGCGGTCTGGACCCCTCCCGTCTTGGTCTGTAGGTCTGTATCTGCAAGAAAAAACCAGAGTGCACATTAGTTCCACATTAATACGACAATTTTGGAAAAAGGGTCCACTAACATTAAGGTCTACTTAACTGGTGAGCTGTGGAGTCTGCGCAGTGGCGGTCTGGACCCCTCCCGTCTTGGTCTGTAGGTCTGTATCTGCAAGAAAAAACCAGAGTGCACATTAGTTCCACATTAATACGACAATTTTGGAAAAAGGGTCCACTAACATTAAGGTCTACTTAACTGGTGAGCTGTGGAGTCTGCGCAGTGGCGGTCTGGACCCCTCCCGTCTTGGTCTGTAGGTCTGTATCTGCAAGAAAAAACCAGAGTGCACATTAGTTCCACATTAATACGACAATTTTGGAAAAAGGGTCCACTAACATTAAGGTCTACTTAACTGGTGAGCTGTGGAGTCTGCGCAGTGGCGGTCTGGACCCCTCCCGTCTTGGTCTGTAGGTCTGTATCTGCAAGAAAAAACCAGAGTGCACATTAGTTCCACATTAATACGACAATTTTGGAAAAAGGGTCCACTAACATTAAGGTCTACTTAACTGGTGAGCTGTGGAGTCTGTGCAGTGGCGGTCTGGACCCCTCCCGTCTTGGTCTGTAGGTCTGTATCTGCAAGAAAAAACCAGAGTGCACATTAGTTCCACATTAACACGACAATTTTGGAAAAAGGGTCCACTAACATTAAGGTCTACTTAACTGGTGAGCTGTGGAGTCTGCGCAGTGGCGGTCTGGACCCCTCCCGTCTTGGTCTGTAGGTCTGTATCTGCAAGAAAAAACCAGAGTGCACATTAGTTCCACATTAATACGACAATTTTGGAAAAAGGGTCCACTAACATTAAGGTCTACTTAACTGGTGAGCTGTGGAGTCTGCGCAGTGGCGGTCTGGACCCCTCCCGTCTTGGTCTGTAGGTCTGTATCTGCAAGAAAAAACCAGAGTGCACATTAGTTCCACATTAATACGACAATTTTGGAAAAAGGGTCCACTAACATTAAGGTCTACTTAACTGGTGAGCTGTGGAGTCTGCGCAGTGGCGGTCTGGACCCCTCCCGTCTTGGTCTGTAGGTCTGTATCTGCAAGAAAAAACCAGAGTGCACATTAGTTCCACATTAATACGACAATTTTGGAAAAAGGGTCCACTAACATTAAGGTCTACTTAACTGGTGAGCTGTGGAGTCTGCGCAGTGGCGGTCTGGACCCCTCCCGTCTTGGTCTGTAGGTCTGTATCTGCAAGAAAAAACCAGAGTGCACATTAGTTCCACATTAATACGACAATTTTGGAAAAAGGGTCCACTAACATTAAGGTCTACTTAACTGGTGAGCTGTGGAGTCTGTGCAGTGGCGGTCTGGACCCCTCCCGTCTTGGTCTGTAGGTCTGTATCTGCAAGAAAAAACCAGAGTGCACATTAGTTCCACATTAATACGACAATTTTGGAAAAAGGGTCCACTAACATTAAGGTCTACTTAACTGGTGAGCTGTGGAGTCTGCGCAGTGGCGGTCTGGACCCCTCCCGTCTTGGTCTGTAGGTCTGTATCTGCAAGAAAAAACCAGAGTGCACATTAGTTCCACATTAATACGACAATTTTGGAAAAAGGGTCCACTAACATTAAGGTCTACTTAACTGGTGAGCTGTGGAGTCTGCGCAGTGGCGGTCTGGACCCCTCCCGTCTTGGTCTGTAGGTCTGTATCTGCAAGAAAAAACCAGAGTGCACATTAGTTCCACATTAATACGACAATTTTGGAAAAAGGGTCCACTAACATTAAGGTCTACTTAACTGGTGAGCTGTGGAGTCTGCGCAGTGGCGGTCTGGACCCCTCCCGTCTTGGTCTGTAGGTCTGTATCTGCAAGAAAAAAACAGAGTGCACATTAGTTCCACATTAATACGACAATTTTGGAAAAAGGGTCCACTAACATTAAGGTCTACTTAACTGGTGAGCTGTGGAGTCTGCGCAGTGGCGGTCTGGACCCCTCCCGTCTTGGTCTGTAGGTCTGTATCTGCAAGAAAAAACCAGTGCACATTAGTTCCACATTAATACGACAATTTTGGAAAAAGGGTCCACTAACATTAAGGTCTACTTAAGGGGGTTCTCGGGTCTAAATCATTTATATAGGATTTCTCTATATTTTTCTATATATGAACTTTATCTTATAGTTAATAGAAAAATAAAATAAAAAAGTGGTGTCACCGTTCATTTGCGCTCACAATCTGCCTTCGAAAGAAGCATACATTTTTGTAAATGAGGGTTTTTTCTGTTGAAGTAATAGGAGAAATAAAGTTAATATCGAAATAAAAAAAGAAATTTATTACAGAAATCGCTCAAATTTTACAATAATTTAGTTTAAGTACAGCTTATATGGAAATTGTATTAAAAAAAATAGGTCACAGGTGAATTGTAAAAGATAGTTCAATTTTAAAGCCAAAAAATGGCATTTTTCCACCAAAGGGAGATAATTTGGAACTTTTTCAATGATGTATACATTTCAAAAGTCATCTGGGGCCAACACGAATTGATTGTTTTGAATGATTTTTGTACCATATGATAAAGTAACAACTACAAAAGGTAACAAATACAATTTGTAATGAAAAGCAAATGTTTAAAAGTTTTTCTGAAATTTTTATACCCTCGAGCCTCCTTAACTGGTGAGCTGTGGAGTCTGCACAGTGGCGGTCTGGACCCCTCCCGTCTTGGTCTGTAGGTCTGTATCTGCAAGAAAAAACCAGAGTGCACATTAGTTCCACATTAATACGACAATTTTGGAAAAAGGGTCCACTAACATTAAGGTCTACTTAACTGGTGAGCTGTGGAGTCTGCGCAGTGGCGGTCTGGACCCCTCCCGTCTTGGTCTGTAGGTCTGTATCTGCAAGAAAAAACCAGAGTGCACATTAGTTCCACATTAATACGACAATTTTGGAAAAAGGGTCCACTAACATTAAGGTCTACTTAACTGGTGAGCTGTGGAGTCTGCGCAGTGGCGGTCTGGACCCCTCCCGTCTTGGTCTGTAGGTCTGTATCTGCAAGAAAAAACCAGAGTGCACATTAGTTCCACATTAATACGACAATTTTGGAAAAAGGGTCCACTAACATTAAGGTCTACTTAACTGGTGAGCTGTGGAGTCTGCGCAGTGGCGGTCTGGACCCCTCCCGTCTTGGTCTGTAGGTCTGTATCTGCAAGAAAAAACCAGAGTGCACATTAGTTCCACATTAATACGACAATTTTGGAAAAAGGGTCCACTAACATTAAGGTCTACTTAACTGGTGAGCTGTGGAGTCTGCGCAGTGGCGGTCTGGACCCCTCCCGTCTTGGTCTGTAGGTCTGTATCTGCAAGAAAAAACCAGAGTGCACATTAGTTCCACATTAATACGACAATTTTGGAAAAAGGGTCCACTAACATTAAGGTCTACTTAACTGGTGAGCTGTGGAGTCTGTGCAGTGGCGGTCTGGACCCCTCCCGTCTTGGTCTGTAGGTCTGTATCTGCAAGAAAAAACCAGAGTGCACATTAGTTCCACATTAATACGACAATTTTGGAAAAAGGGTCCACTAACATTAAGGTCTACTTAACTGGTGAGCTGTGGAGTCTGCGCAGTGGCGGTCTGGACCCCTCCCGTCTTGGTCTGTAGGTCTGTATCTGCAAGAAAAAACCAGAGTGCACATTAGTTCCACATTAATACGACAATTTTGGAAAAAGGGTCCACTAACATTAAGGTCTACTTAACTGGTGAGCTGTGGAGTCTGCGCAGTGGCGGTCTGGACCCCTCCCGTCTTGGTCTGTAGGTCTGTATCTGCAAGAAAAAACCAGAGTGCACATTAGTTCCACATTAATACGACAATTTTGGAAAAAGGGTCCACTAACATTAAGGTCTACTTAACTGGTGAGCTGTGGAGTCTGCGCAGTGGCGGTCTGGACCCCTCCCGTCTTGGTCTGTAGGTCTGTATCTGCAAGAAAAAAACAGAGTGCACATTAGTTCCACATTAATACGACAATTTTGGAAAAAGGGTCCACTAACATTAAGGTCTACTTAACTGGTGAGCTGTGGAGTCTGCGCAGTGGCGGTCTGGACCCCTCCCGTCTTGGTCTGTAGGTCTGTATCTGCAAGAAAAAACCAGTGCACATTAGTTCCACATTAATACGACAATTTTGGAAAAAGGGTCCACTAACATTAAGGTCTACTTAAGGGGGTTCTCGGGTCTAAATCATTTATATAGGATTTCTCTATATTTTTCTATATATGAACTTTATCTTATAGTTAATAGAAAAATAAAATAAAAAAGTGGTGTCACCGTTCATTTGCGCTCACAATCTGCCTTCGAAAGAAGCATACATTTTTGTAAATGAGGGTTTTTTCTTTTGAAGTAATAGGAGAAATAAAGTTAATATCGAAATAAAAAAAGAAATTTATTACAGAAATCGCTCAAATTTTACAATAATTTAGTTTAAGTACAGCTTATATGGAAATTGTATTAAAAAAAATAGGTCACAGGTGAATTGTAAAAGATAGTTCAATTTTAAAGCCAGAAAATGGCATTTTTCCACCAAAGGGAGATAATTTGGAACTTTTTCAATGATGTATACATTTCAAAAGTCATCTGGGGCCAACACGAATTGATTGTTTTGAATGATTTTTGTACCATATGATAAAGTAACAACTACAAAAGGTAACAAATACAATTTGTAATGAAAAGCAAATGTTTAAAAGTTTTTCTGAAATTTTTATACCCTCGAGCCTCCTTAACTGGTGAGCTGTGGAGTCTGCACAGTGGCGGTCTGGACCCCTTCCGTCTTGGTCTGTAGGTCTGTATCTGCAAGAAAAAACCAGAGTGCACATTAGTTCCACATTAATACAACAATTTTGGAAAAAGGGTCCACTAACATTAAGGTCTACTTAACTGGTGAGCTGTGGAGTCTGCGCAGTGGCGGTCTGGACCCCTCCCGTCTTGGTCTGTAGGTCTGTATCTGCAAGAAAAAACCAGTGCACATTAGTTCCACATTAATACGACAATTTTGGAAAAAGGGTCCACTAACATTAAGGTCTACTTAAGGGGGTTCGCGGGTCTAAATCATTTATGTAGGATTTCTCTATATTTTTCTATAAATGAACTTTATCTTATAGTTAATAGAAAAATAAAATAAAAAAGTGGTGTCACCGTTCATTTGCGCTCACAATCTGCCTTCCAAAGAACCATACATTTTTGTAAATGAGGGTTTTTTCTGTTGAAGTAATAGGAGAAATAAAGTTAATATCGAAATAAAAAAAGAAATTTATTACAGAAATCGCTCAAATTTTACAATAATTTAGTTTAAGTACAGCTTATATGGAAATTGTATTAAAAAAATAGGTCACAGGTGAATTGTAAAAGATAGTTCAATTTTAAAGCCAAAAAATGGCATTTTTCCACCAAAGGGAGATAATTTGAAACTTTTTCAATGATGTATACATTTCAAAAGTCATCTGGGGCCAACACGAATTGATTGTTTTGAATGATTTTTGTACCATATGATAAAGTAACAACTACAAAAGGTAACAAATACAATTTGTAATGAAAAGCAAATGTTTAAAAGTTTTTCTGAAATTTTTATACCCTCGAGCCTCCTTAACTGGTGAGCTGTGGAGTCTGCACAGTGGCGGTCTGGACCCCTCCCGTCTTGGTCTGTAGGTCTGTATCTGCAAGAAAAAACCAGAGTGCACATTAGTTCCACATTAATACGACAATTTTGGAAAAAGGGTCCACTAACATTAAGGTCTACTTAACTGGTGAGCTGTGGAGTCTGCGCAGTGGCGGTCTGGACCCCTCCCGTCTTGGTCTGTAGGTCTGTATCTGCAAGAAAAAACCAGAGTGCACATTAGTTCCACATTAATACGACAATTTTGGAAAAAGGGTCCACTAACATTAAGGTCTACTTAACTGGTGAGCTGTGGAGTCTGCGCAGTGGCGGTCTGGACCCCTTCCGTCTTGGTCTGTAGGTCTGTATCTGCAAGAAAAAACCAGAGTGCACATTAGTTCCACATTAATACGACAATTTTGGAAAAAGGGTCCACTAACATTAAGGTCTACTTAACTGGTGAGCTGTGGAGTCTGCGCAGTGGCGGTCTGGACCCCTCCCGTCTTGGTCTGTAGGTCTGTATCTGCAAGAAAAAACCAGAGTGCACATTAGTTCCACATTAATACGACAATTTTGGAAAAAGGGTCCACTAACATTAAGGTCTACTTAACTGGTGAGCTGTGGAGTCTGTGCAGTGGCGGTCTGGACCCCTCCCGTCTTGGTCTGTAGGTCTGTATCTGCAAGAAAAAACCAGAGTGCACATTAGTTCCACATTAATACGACAATTTTGGAAAAAGGGTCCACTAACATTAAGGTCTACTTAACTGGTGAGCTGTGGAGTCTGCGCAGTGGCGGTCTGGACCCCTCCCGTCTTGGTCTGTAGGTCTGTATCTGCAAGAAAAAACCAGAGTGCACATTAGTTCCACATTAATACGACAATTTTGGAAAAAGGGTCCACTAACATTAAGGTCTACTTAACTGGTGAGCTGTGGAGTCTGCGCAGTGGCGGTCTGGACCCCTCCCGTCTTGGTCTGTAGGTCTGTATCTGCAAGAAAAAACCAGAGTGCACATTAGTTCCACATTAATACGACAATTTTGGAAAAAGGGTCCACTAACATTAAGGTCTACTTAACTGGTGAGCTGTGGAGTCTGCGCAGTGGCGGTCTGGACCCCTCCCGTCTTGGTCTGTAGGTCTGTATCTGCAAGAAAAAAACAGAGTGCACATTAGTTCCACATTAATACGACAATTTTGGAAAAAGGGTCCACTAACATTAAGGTCTACTTAACTGGTGAGCTGTGGAGTCTGCGCAGTGGCGGTCTGGACCCCTCCCGTCTTGGTCTGTAGGTCTGTATCTGCAAGAAAAAACCAGTGCACATTAGTTCCACATTAATACGACAATTTTGGAAAAAGGGTCCACTAACATTAAGGTCTACTTAAGGGGGTTCTCGGGTCTAAATCATTTATATAGGATTTCTCTATATTTTTCTATATATGAACTTTATCTTATAGTTAATAGAAAAATAAAATAAAAAAGTGGTGTCACCGTTCATTTGCGCTCACAATCTGCCTTCGAAAGAAGCATACATTTTTGTAAATGAGGGTTTTTTCTGTTGAAGTAATAGGAGAAATAAAGTTAATATCGAAATAAAAAAAGAAATTTATTACAGAAATCGCTCAAATTTTACAATAATTTAGTTTAAGTACAGCTTATATGGAAATTGTATTAAAAAAAATAGGTCACAGGTGAATTGTAAAAGATAGTTCAATTTTAAAGCCAAAAAATGGCATTTTTCCACCAAAGGGAGATAATTTGGAACTTTTTCAATGATGTATACATTTCAAAAGTCATCTGGGGCCAACACGAATTGATTGTTTTGAATGATTTTTGTACCATATGATAAAGTAACAACTACAAAAGGTAACAAATACAATTTGTAATGAAAAGCAAATGTTTAAAAGTTTTTCTGAAATTTTTATACCCTCGAGCCTCCTTAACTGGTGAGCTGTGGAGTCTGCACAGTGGCGGTCTGGACCCCTTCCGTCTTGGTCTGTAGGTCTGTATCTGCAAGAAAAAACCAGAGTGCACATTAGTTCCACATTAATACGACAATTTTGGAAAAAGGGTCCACTAACATTAAGGTCTACTTAACTGGTGAGCTGTGGAGTCTGCGCAGTGGCGGTCTGGACCCCTCCCGTCTTGGTCTGTAGGTCTGTATCTGCAAGAAAAAACCAGTGCACATTAGTTCCACATTAATACGACAATTTTGGAAAAAGGGTCCACTAACATTAAGGTCTACTTAAGGGGGTTCGCGGGTCTAAATCATTTATGTAGGATTTCTCTATATTTTTCTATAAATGAACTTTATCTTATAGTTAATAGAAAAATAAAATAAAAAAGTGGTGTCACCGTTCATTTGCGCTCACAATCTGCCTTCCAAAGAACCATACATTTTTGTAAATGAGGGTTTTTTCTGTTGAAGTAATAGGAGAAATAAAGTTAATATCGAAATAAAAAAAGAAATTTATTACAGAAATCGCTCAAATTTTACAATAATTTAGTTTAAGTACAGCTTATATGGAAATTGTATTAAAAAAATAGGTCACAGGTGAATTGTAAAAGATAGTTCAATTTTAAAGCCAAAAAATGGCATTTTTCCACCAAAGGGAGATAATTTGAAACTTTTTCAATGATGTATACATTTCAAAAGTCATCTGGGGCCAACACGAATTGATTGTTTTGAATGATTTTTGTACCATATGATAAAGTAACAACTACAAAAGGTAACAAATACAATTTGTAATGAAAAGCAAATGTTTAAAAGTTTTTCTGAAATTTTTATACCCTCGAGCCTCCTTAACTGGTGAGCTGTGGAGTCTGCACAGTGGCGGTCTGGACCCCTCCCGTCTTGGTCTGTAGGTCTGTATCTGCAAGAAAAAACCAGAGTGCACATTAGTTCCACATTAATACGACAATTTTGGAAAAAGGGTCCACTAACATTAAGGTCTACTTAACTGGTGAGCTGTGGAGTCTGCGCAGTGGCGGTCTGGACCCCTCCCGTCTTGGTCTGTAGGTCTGTATCTGCAAGAAAAAACCAGAGTGCACATTAGTTCCACATTAATACGACAATTTTGGAAAAAGGGTCCACTAACATTAAGGTCTACTTAACTGGTGAGCTGTGGAGTCTGCGCAGTGGCGGTCTGGACCCCTCCCGTCTTGGTCTGTAGGTCTGTATCTGCAAGAAAAAACCAGAGTGCACATTAGTTCCACATTAATACGACAATTTTGGAAAAAGGGTCCACTAACATTAAGGTCTACTTAACTGGTGAGCTGTGGAGTCTGCGCAGTGGCGGTCTGGACCCCTCCCGTCTTGGTCTGTAGGTCTGTATCTGCAAGAAAAAACCAGAGTGCACATTAGTTCCACATTAATACGACAATTTTGGAAAAAGGGTCCACTAACATTAAGGTCTACTTAACTGGTGAGCTGTGGAGTCTGCGCAGTGGCGGTCTGGACCCCTCCCGTCTTGGTCTGTAGGTCTGTATCTGCAAGAAAAAACCAGAGTGCACATTAGTTCCACATTAATACGACAATTTTGGAAAAAGGGTCCACTAACATTAAGGTCTACTTAACTGGTGAGCTGTGGAGTCTGCGCAGTGGCGGTCTGGACCCCTCCCGTCTTGGTCTGTAGGTCTGTATCTGCAAGAAAAAACCAGAGTGCACATTAGTTCCACATTAATACGACAATTTTGGAAAAAGGGTCCACTAACATTAAGGTCTACTTAACTGGTGAGCTGTGGAGTCTGCGCAGTGGCGGTCTGGACCCCTCCCGTCTTGGTCTGTAGGTCTGTATCTGCAAGAAAAAACCAGAGTGCACATTAGTTCCACATTAATACGACAATTTTGGAAAAAGGGTCCACTAACATTAAGGTCTACTTAACTGGTGAGCTGTGGAGTCTGTGCAGTGGCGGTCTGGACCCCTCCCGTCTTGGTCTGTAGGTCTGTATCTGCAAGAAAAAACCAGAGTGCACATTAGTTCCACATTAATACGACAATTTTGGAAAAAGGGTCCACTAACATTAAGGTCTACTTAAGGGGGTTCGCGGGTCTAAATCATTTATATAGGATTTCTCTATATTTTTCTATAAATGAACTTTATCTTATAGTTAATAGAAAAATAAAATAAAAAAGTGGTGTCACCGTTCATTTGCGCTCACAATCTGCCTTCGAAAGAACCATACATTTTTGTAAATGAGGGTTTTTTCTGTTGAAGTAATAGGAGAAATAAAGTTAATATCGAAATAAAAAAAGAAATTTATTACAGAAATCGCTCAAATTTTACAATAATTTAGTTTAAGTACAGCTTATATGGAAATTGTATTAAAAAAATAGGTCACAGGTGAATTGTAAAAGATAGCTCAATTTTAAAGCCAAAAAATGGCATTTTTCCACCAAAGGGAGATAATTTGGAACTTTTTCAATGATGTATACATTTCAAAAGTCATCTGGGGCCAACACGAATTGATTGTTTTGAATGATTTTTGTACCATATGATAAAGTAACAACTACAAAAGGTAACAAATACAATTTGTAATGAAAAGCAAATGTTTAAAAGTTTTTCTGAAATTTTTATACCCTCGAGCCTCCTTAACTGGTGAGCTGTGGAGTCTGCACAGTGGCGGTCTGGACCCCTCCCGTCTTGGTCTGTAGGTCTGTATCTGCAAGAAAAAACCAGAGTGCACATTAGTTCCACATTAATACGACAATTTTGGAAAAAGGGTCCACTAACATTAAGGTCTACTTAACTGGTGAGCTGTGGAGTCTGCGCAGTGGCGGTCTGGACCCCTCCCGTCTTGGTCTGTAGGTCTGTATCTGCAAGAAAAAACCAGAGTGCACATTAGTTCCACATTAATACGACAATTTTGGAAAAAGGGTCCACTAACATTAAGGTCTACTTAACTGGTGAGCTGTGGAGTCTGCGCAGTGGCGGTCTGGACCCCTCCCGTCTTGGTCTGTAGGTCTGTATCTGCAAGAAAAAACCAGAGTGCACATTAGTTCCACATTAATACGACAATTTTGGAAAAAGGGTCCACTAACATTAAGGTCTACTTAACTGGTGAGCTGTGGAGTCTGCGCAGTGGCGGTCTGGACCCCTCCCGTCTTGGTCTGTAGGTCTGTATCTGCAAGAAAAAACCAGAGTGCACATTAGTTCCACATTAATACGACAATTTTGGAAAAAGGGTCCACTAACATTAAGGTCTACTTAACTGGTGAGCTGTGGAGTCTGTGCAGTGGCGGTCTGGACCCCTCCCGTCTTGGTCTGTAGGTCTGTATCTGCAAGAAAAAACCAGAGTGCACATTAGTTCCACATTAATACGACAATTTTGGAAAAAGGGTCCACTAACATTAAGGTCTACTTAACTGGTGAGCTGTGGAGTCTGCGCAGTGGCGGTCTGGACCCCTCCCGTCTTGGTCTGTAGGTCTGTATCTGCAAGAAAAAACCAGAGTGCACATTAGTTCCACATTAATACGACAATTTTGGAAAAAGGGTCCACTAACATTAAGGTCTACTTAACTGGTGAGCTGTGGAGTCTGCGCAGTGGCGGTCTGGACCCCTCCCGTCTTGGTCTGTAGGTCTGTATCTGCAAGAAAAAAACCAGAGTGCACATTAGTTCCACATTAATACGACAATTTTGGAAAAAGGGTCCACTAACATTAAGGTCTACTTAACTGGTGAGCTGTGGAGTCTGCACAGTGGCGGTCTGGACCCCTCCCGTCTTGGTCTGTAGGTCTGTATCTGCAAGAAAAAACCAGAGTGCACATTAGTTCCACATTAATACGACAATTTTGGAAAAAGGGTCCACTAACATTAAGGTCTACTTAACTGGTGAGCTGTGGAGTCTGCACAGTGGCGGTCTGGACCCCTCCCGTCTTGGTCTGTAGGTCTGTATCTGCAAGAAAAAACCAGAGTGCACATTAGTTCCACATTAATACGACAATTTTGGAAAAAGGGTCCACTAACATTAAGGTCTACTTAACTGGTGAGCTGTGGAGTCTGCGCAGTGGCGGTCTGGACCCCTCCCGTCTTGGTCTGTAGGTCTGTATCTGCAAGAAAAAACCAGAGTGCACATTAGTTCCACATTAATACGACAATTTTGGAAAAAGGGTCCACTAACATTAAGGTCTACTTAACTGGTGAGCTGTGGAGTCTGCGCAGTGGCGGTCTGGACCCCTCCCGTCTTGGTCTGTAGGTCTGTATCTGCAAGAAAAAACCAGAGTGCACATTAGTTCCACATTAATACGACAATTTTGGAAAAAGGGTCCACTAACATTAAGGTCTACTTAACTGGTGAGCTGTGGAGTCTGCGCAGTGGCGGTCTGGACCCCTCCCGTCTTGGTCTGTAGGTCTGTATCTGCAAGAAAAAACCAGAGTGCACATTAGTTCCACATTAATACGACAATTTTGGAAAAAGGGTCCACTAACATTAAGGTCTACTTAAGGGGGTTCGCGGGTCTAAATCATTTATATAGGATTTCTCTATATTTTTCTATAAATGAACTTTATCTTATAGTTAATAGAAAAATAAAATAAAAAAGTGGTGTCACTGTTCATTTGCGCTAACAATCTGCTTTAGAAAGAACCATACATTTTTGTAAATGAGGGTTTTTTCTGTTGAAGTAATAGGAGAAATAAAGTTAATATCGAAATAAAAAAAGAAATTTATTACAGAAATCGCTCAAATTTTACAATAATTTAGTTTAAGTACAGCTTATATAGAAATTGTATTAAAAAATATAGGTCACCGGTGAGTTTAAAAAGATATTTCAATTTTAAAGCCAAAAAATGGCATTTTTCCACCAAAGGGAGATAATTTGGAACTTTTTCAATGATGTATACATTTCAAATTGCATTTTTCCACCAAAGGGAGATAATTTGGAACTTTTTCAATGCTGTATACATTTTAAAAGTCATCTGTGGTCAACACGAATTGATTGTTTTGAATGATTTTTGTACCATATGATAAAGTAACAACTACAAAATGTAACAAATACAATTTGTAATGAAAAGCAAATGTTTTAAAGTTTTTCTGAAATTTTTATACCCTCGAGCCTCCTTAACTGGTGAGCTGTGGAGTCTGCACAGTGGCGGTCTGGACCCCTCCCGTCTTGGTCTGTAGGTCTGTATCTGCAAGAAAAAATCAGAGTGCACATTAGTTCCACATTAATACGACAATTTTGGAAAAAGGGTCCACTAACATTAAGGTCTACTTAACTGGTGAGCTGTGGAGTCTGCGCAGTGGCGGTCTGGACCCCTCCCGTCTTGGTCTGTAGGTCTGTATCTGCAAGAAAAAACCAGAGTGCACATTAGTTCCACATTAATACGACAATTTTGAAAAAAGGGTCCACTAACATTAAGGTCTACTTAACTGGTGAGCTGTGGAGTCTGCGCAGTGGCGGTCTGGACCCCTCCCGTCTTGGTCTGTAGGTCTGTATCTGCAAGAAAAAACCAGTGCACATTAGTTCCACATTAATACGACAATTTTGGAAAAAGGGTCCACTAACATTAAAGGTCTACTTAAGGGGGTTCGCGGGTCTAAATCATTTATATAGGATTTCTCTATATTTTTCTATAAATGAACTTTATCTTATAGTTAATAGAAAAATAAAATAAAAAAGTGGTGTCACCGTTCATTTGCGCTCACAATCTGCCTTCGAAAGAACCATACATTTTTGTAAATGAGGGTTTTTTCTGTTGAAGTAATAGGAGAAATAAAGTTAATATCGAAATAAAAAAAGAAATTTATTACAGAAATCGCTCAAATTTTACAATAATTTAGTTTAAGTACAGCTTATATAGAAATTGTATTAAAAAATATAGGTCACCGGTGAGTTGAAAAAGATATTTCAATTTTAAAGCCAAAAAATGGCATTTTTCCACCAAAGGGAGATAATTTGGAACTTTTTCAATGATGTATACATTTTAAAAGTCATCTGGGGCCAACACGAATTGATTGTTTTGAAGGATTTTTGTACCATATGATAAAGTAACAACTACAAAAGGTAACAAATACAATTTGTAATGAAAAGCAATTGTTTTAAAAGTTTTTCTGAAATTTTTATACCCTCGAGCCTCCTTAACTGGTGAGCTGTGGAGTCTGCACAGTGGCGGTCTGGACCCCTCCCGTCTTGGTCTGTAGATCTGTATCTGCAAGAAAAAACCATAGTGCACATTAGTTTCACATTAATACGACAATTTTGGAAAAAGGGTCCACTAACATTAAGGTCTACTTAACTGGTGAGCTGTGGAGTCTGCACAGTGGCGGTCTGGACCCCTCCCCTCTTGGTCTGTAGGTCTGTATCTGCAAGAAAAAACCAGAGTGCACATTAGTTCCACATTAATACGACAATTTTGGAAAAAGGGTCCACTAACATTAAGGTCTACTTAACTGGTGAGCTGTGGAGTCTGCGCAGTGGCGGTCTGGACCCCTCCCGTCTTGGTCTGTAGGTCTGTATCTGCAAGAAAAAACCAGAGTGCACATTAGTTCCACATTAATACGACAATTTTGGAAAAAGGGTCCACTAACATTAAGGTCTACTTAACTGGTGAGCTGTGGAGTCTGCGCAGTGGCGGTCTGGACCCCTCCCGTCTTGGTCTGTAGGTCTGTATCTGCAAGAAAAAAACAGAGTGCACATTAGTTCCACATTAATACGACAATTTTGGAAAAAGGGTCCACTAACATTAAGGTCTACTTAACTGGTGAGCTGTGGAGTCTGCGCAGTGGCGGTCTGGACCCCTCCCGTCTTGGTCTGTAGGTCTGTATCTGCAAGAAAAAACCAGTGCACATTAGTTCCACATTAATACGACAATTTTGGAAAAAGGGTCCACTAACATTAAGGTCTACTTAAGGGGGTTCTCGGGTCTAAATCATTTATATAGGATTTCTCTATATTTTTCTATATATGAACTTTATCTTATAGTTAATAGAAAAATAAAATAAAAAAGTGGTGTCACCGTTCATTTGCGCTCACAATCTGCCTTCGAAAGAAGCATACATTTTTGTAAATGAGGGTTTTTTCTGTTGAAGTAATAGGAGAAATAAAGTTAATATCGAAATAAAAAAAGAAATTTATTACAGAAATCGCTCAAATTTTACAATAATTTAGTTTAAGTACAGCTTATATAGAAATTGTATTAAAAAATATAGGTCACAGGTGAATTGTAAAAGATAGTTCAATTTTAAAGCTCAAAAATGGCATTTTTCCACCAAAGAGAGATAATTTGGAACTTTTTCAATGATGTATACATTTCAAAAGTCATCTGGGGCCAACACGAATTGATTGTTTTGAATGATTTTTGTACCATATGATAAAGTAACAACTACAAAAGGTAACAAATACAATTTGTAATGAAAAGCAAATGTTTAAAAGTTTTTCTGAAATTTTTATACCCTCGAGCCTCCTTAACTGGTGAGCTGTGGAGTCTGCACAGTGGCGGTCTGGACCCCTTCCGTCTTGGTCTGTAGGTCTGTATCTGCAAGAAAAAACCAGAGTGCACATTAGTTCCACATTAATACGACAATTTTGGAAAAAGGGTCCACTAACATTAAGGTCTACTTAACTGGTGAGCTGTGGAGTCTGCGCAGTGGCGGTCTGGACCCCTCCCGTCTTGGTCTGTAGGTCTGTATCTGCAAGAAAAAACCAGAGTGCACATTAGTTCCACATTAATACGACAATTTTGGAAAAAGGGTCCACTAACATTAAGGTCTACTTAACTGGTGAGCTGTGGAGTCTGCGCAGTGGCGGTCTGGACCCCTCCCGTCTTGGTCTGTAGGTCTGTATCTGCAAGAAAAAACCAGAGTGCACATTAGTTCCACATTAATACGACAATTTTGGAAAAAGGGTCCACTAACATTAAGGTCTACTTAACTGGTGAGCTGTGGAGTCTGTGCAGTGGCGGTCTGGACCCCTCCCGTCTTGGTCTGTAGGTCTGTATCTGCAAGAAAAAACCAGAGTGCACATTAGTTCCACATTAATACGACAATTTTGGAAAAAGGGTCCACTAACATTAAGGTCTACTTAACTGGTGAGCTGTGGAGTCTGCGCAGTGGCGGTCTGGACCCCTCCCGTCTTGGTCTGTAGGTCTGTATCTGCAAGAAAAAACCAGAGTGCACATTAGTTCCACATTAATACGACAATTTTGGAAAAAGGGTCCACTAACATTAAGGTCTACTTAACTGGTGAGCTGTGGAGTCTGCGCAGTGGCGGTCTGGACCCCTCCCGTCTTGGTCTGTAGGTCTGTATCTGCAAGAAAAAACCAGAGTGCACATTAGTTCCACATTAATACGACAATTTTGGAAAAAGGGTCCACTAACATTAAGGTCTACTTAACTGGTGAGCTGTGGAGTCTGCGCAGTGGCGGTCTGGACCCCTCCCGTCTTGGTCTGTAGGTCTGTATCTGCAAGAAAAAACCAGAGTGCACATTAGTTCCACATTAATACGACAATTTTGGAAAAAGGGTCCACTAACATTAAGGTCTACTTAACTGGTGAGCTGTGGAGTCTGCGCAGTGGCGGTCTGGACCCCTCCCGTCTTGGTCTGTAGGTCTGTATCTGCAAGAAAAAACCAGAGTGCACATTAGTTCCACATTAATACGACAATTTTGGAAAAAGGGTCCACTAACATTAAGGTCTACTTAACTGGTGAGCTGTGGAGTCTGCGCAGTGGCGGTCTGGACCCCTCCCGTCTTGGTCTGTAGGTCTGTATCTGCAAGAAAAAACCAGAGTGCACATTAGTTCCACATTAATACGACAATTTTGGAAAAAGGGTCCACTAACATTAAGGTCTACTTAACTGGTGAGCTGTGGAGTCTGCGCAGTGGCGGTCTGGACCCCTCCCGTCTTGGTCTGTAGGTCTGTATCTGCAAGAAAAAACCAGTGCACATTAGTTCCACATTAATACGACAATTTTGGAAAAAGGGTCCACTAACATTAAGGTCTACTTAAGGGGGTTCGCGGGTCTAAATCATTTATATAGGATTTCTCTATATTTTTCTATAAATGAACTTTATCTTATAGTTAATAGAAAAATAAAATAAAAAAGTGGTGTCACCGTTCATTTGCGCTCACAATCTGCCTTCGAAAGAACCATACATTTTTGTAAATGAGGGTTTTTTCTGTTGAAGTAATAGGAGAAATAAAGTTAATATCGAAATAAAAAAAGAAATTTATTACAGAAATCGCTCAAATTTTACAATAATTTAGTTTAAGTACAGCTTATATAGAAATTGTATTAAAAAATATAGGTCACCGGTGAGTTGAAAAAGATATTTCAATTTTAAAACCAAAAAATGGCATTTTTCCACCAAAGGGAGATAATTTGGAACTTTTTCAATGATGTATACATTTCAAATTGCATTTTTCCACCAAAGGGAGATAATTTGGAACTTTTTCAATGATGTATACATTTTAAAAGTCATCTGGGGCCAACACGAATTGATTGTTTTGAATGATTTTTGTACCATATGATAAAGTAACAACTACAAAAGGTAACAAATACAATTTGTAATGAAAAGCAAATCTTTTAAAGTTTTTCTGAAATTTTTATACCCTCGAGCCTCCTTAACTGGTGAGCTGTGGAGTCTGCGCAGTGGCGGTCTGGACCCCTCCCGTCTTGGTCTGTAGGTCTGTATCTGCAAGAAAAAAACAGAGTGCACATTAGTTCCACATTAATACGACAATTTTGGAAAAAGGGTCCACTAACATTAAGGTCTACTTAACTGGTGAGCTGTGGAGTCTGCGCAGTGGCGGTCTGGACCCCTCCCGTCTTGGTCTGTAGGTCTGTATCTGCAAGAAAAAACCAGAGTGCACATTAGTTCCACATTAATACGACAATTTTGAAAAAAGGGTCCACTAACATTAAGGTCTACTTAACTGGTGAGCTGTGGAGTCTGCGCAGTGGCGGTCTGGACCCCTCCCGTCTTGGTCTGTAGGTCTGTATCTGCAAGAAAAAACCAGTGCACATTAGTTCCACATTAATACGACAATTTTGGAAAAAGGGTCCACTAACATTAAGGTCTACTTAAGGGGGTTCGCGGGTCTAAATCATTTATATAGGATTTCTCTATATTTTTCTATAAATGAACTTTATCTTATAGTTAATAGAAAAATAAAATAAAAAAGTGGTGTCACCGTTCATTTGCGCTCACAATCTGCCTTCGAAAGAACCATACATTTTTGTAAATGAGGGTTTTTTCTGTTGAAGTAATAGGAGAAATAAAGTTAATATCGAAATAAAAAAAGAAATTTATTACAGAAATCGCTCAAATTTTACAATAATTTAGTTTAAGTACAGCTTATATAGAAATTGTATTAAAAAATATAGGTCACCGGTGAGTTGAAAAAGATATTTCAATTTTAAAGCCAAAAAATGGCATTTTTCCACCAAAGGGAGATAATTTGGAACTTTTTCAATGATGTATACATTTCAAAAGTCATCTGGGGCCAACACGAAATGATTGTTTTGAATGATTTTTGTACCATATGATAAATTAACAACTACAAAAGGTAACAAATACAATTTGTAATGAAAAGCAAATGTTTTAAAGTTTTTCAGAAATTTTTATACCCTCGAGCCTCCTTAACTGGTGAGCTGTGGAGTCTGCACAGTGGCGGTCTGGACCCCTCCCGTCTTGGTCTGTAGGTCTGTATCTGCAAGAAAAAAACAGAGTGCACATTAGTTCCACATTAATACGACAATTTTGGAAAAAGGGTCCACTAACATTAAGGTCTACTTAACTGGTGAGCTGTGGAGTCTGCGCAGTGGCGGTCTGGACCCCTCCCGTCTTGGTCTGTAGGTCTGTATCTGCAAGAAAAAACCAGAGTGCACATTAGTTCCACATTAATACGACAATTTTGAAAAAAGGGTCCACTAACATTAAGGTCTACTTAACTGGTGAGCTGTGGAGTCTGCGCAGTGGCGGTCTGGACCCCTCCCGTCTTGGTCTGTAGGTCTGTATCTGCAAGAAAAAAACAGAGTGCACATTAGTCCCACATTAATACGACAATTTTGGAAAAAGGGTCCACTAACATTAAGGTCTACTTAACTGGTGAGCTGTGGAGTCTGCGCAGTGGCGGTCTGGACCCCTCCCGTCTTGGTCTGTAGGTCTGTATCTGCAAGAAAAAACCAGTGCACATTAGTTCCACATTAATACGACAATTTTGGAAAAAGGGTCCACTAACATTAAGGTCTACTTAAGGGGGTTCTCGGGTCTAAATCATTTATATAGGATTTCTCTATATTTTTCTATATATGAACTTTATCTTATAGTTAATAGAAAAATAAAATAAAAAAGTGGTGTCACCGTTCATTTGCGCTCACAATCTGCCTTCGAAAGAAGCATACATTTTTGTAAATGAGGGTTTTTTCTGTTGAAGTAATAGGAGAAATAAAGTTAATATCGAAATAAAAAAAGAAATTTATTACAGAAATCGCTCAAATTTTACAATAATTTAGTTTAAGTACAGCTTATATGGAAATTGTATTAAAAAATATAGGTCACCGGTGAATTGTAAAAGATAGTTCAATTTTAAAGCCAAAAAATGGCATTTTTCCACCAAAGGGAGATAATTTGGAACTTTTTCAATGATGTATACATTTCAACAGTCATCTGGGGCCAACAGGAATTGATTGTTTTGAATGATTTTTGTACCATATGATAAAGTAACAACTACAAAAGGTAACAAATACAATTTGTAATGAAAAGCAAATGTTTAAAAGTTTTTCTGAAATTTTAATACCCTCGAGCCTCCTTAACTGGTGAGCTGTGGAGTCTGCACAGTGGCGGTCTGGACCCCTCCCGTCTTGGTCTGTAGATCTGTATCTGCAAGAAAAAACCATAGTGCACATTAGTTTCACATTAATACGACAATTTTGGAAAAAGGGTCCACTAACATTAAGGTCTACTTAACTGGTGAGCTGTGGAGTCTGCACAGTGGCGGTCTGGACCCCTCCCGTCTTGGTCTGTAGGTCTGTATCTGCAAGAAAAAAACAGAGTGCACATTAGTTCCACATTAATACGACAATTTTGGAAAAAGGGTCCACTAACATTAAGGTCTACTTAACTGGTGAGCTGTGGAGTCTGCGCAGTGGCGGTCTGGACCCCTCCCGTCTTGGTCTGTAGGTCTGTATCTGCAAGAAAAAACCAGAGTGCACATTAGTTCCACATTAATACGACAATTTTGGAAAAAGGGTCCACTAACATTAAGGTCTACTTAACTGGTGAGCTGTGGAGTCTGCGCAGTGGCGGTCTGGACCCCTCCCGTCTTGGTCTGTAGGTCTGTATCTGCAAGAAAAAACCAGAGTGCACATTAGTTCCACATTAATACGACAATTTTGGAAAAAGGGTCCACTAACATTAAGGTCTACTTAACTGGAGAGCTGTGGAGTCTGCGCAGTGGCGGTCTGGACCCCTCCTGTCTTGGTCTGTAGGTCTGTATCTGCAAGAAAAAACCAGAGTGCACATTAGTTCCACATTAATACGACAATTTTGGAAAAAGGGTCCACTAACATTAAGGTCTACTTAACTGGTGAGCTGTGGAGTCTGCGCAGTGGTGGTCTGGACCCCTCCCGTCTTGGTCTGTAGGTCTGTATCTGCAAGAAAAAACCAGAGTGCACATTAGTTCCACATTAATATGACAATTTTGGAAAAAGGGTCCACTAACATTAAGGTCTACTTAACTGGAGAGCTGTGGAGTCTGCGCAGTGGCGGTCTGGACCCCTCCCGTCTTGGTCTGTAGGTCTGTATCTGCAAGAAAAAAACAGAGTGCACATTAGTTCCACATTAATACGACAATTTTGGAAAAAGGGTCCACTAACATTAAGGTCTACTTAACTGGTGAGCTGTGGAGTCTGCGCAGTGGCGGTCTGGACCCCTCCCGTCTTGGTCTGTAGGTCTGTATCTGCAAGAAAAAACCAGTGCACATTAGTTCCACATTAATACGACAATTTTGGAAAAAGGGTCCACTAACATTAAGGTCTACTAAAGGGGGTTCTCGGGTCTAAATCATTTATATAGGATTTCTCTATATTTTTCTATATATGAACTTTATCTTATAGTTAATAGAAAAATAAAATAAAAAAGTGGTGTCACCGTTCATTTGCGCTCACAATCTGCCTTCGAAAGAAGCATACATTTTTGTAAATGAGGGTTTTTTCTGTTGAAGTAATAGGAGAAATAAAGTTAATATCGAAATAAAAAAAGAAATTTATTACAGAAATCGCTCAAATTTTACAATAATTTAGTTTAAGTACAGCTTATATGGAAATTGTATTAAAAAATATAGGTCACCGGTGAATTGTAAAAGATAGTTCAATTTTAAAGCCAAAAAATGGCATTTTTCCACCAAAGGGAGATAATTTGGAACTTTTTCAATGATGTATACATTTCAAAAGTCATCTGGGGCCAACACGAATTGATTGTTTTGAATGATTTTTGTACCATATGATAAAATAACAACTACAAAAGGTAACAAATACAATTTGTAATGAAAAGCAAATGTTTTAAAGTTTTTCTGAAATTTTTATACCCTCGAGCCTCCTTAACTGGTGAGCTGTGGAGTCTGCACAGTGGCGGTCTGGACCCCTCCCGTCTTGGTCTGTAGATCTGTATCTGCAAGAAAAAACCATAGTGCACATTAGTTTCACATTAATACGACAATTTTGGAAAAAGGGTCCACTAACATTAAGGTCTACTTAACTGGTGAGCTGTGGAGTCTGCACAGTGGCGGTCTGGACCCCTCCCGTCTTGGTCTGTAGGTCTGTATCTGCAAGAAAAAAACAGAGTGCACATTAGTTCCACATTAATACGACAATTTTGGAAAAAGGGTCCACTAACATTAAGGTCTACTTAACTGGTGAGCTGTGGAGTCTGCGCAGTGGCGGTCTGGACCCCTCCCGTCTTGGTCTGTAGGTCTGTATCTGCAAGAAAAAACCAGTGCACATTAGTTCCACATTAATACGACAATTTTGGAAAAAGGGTCCACTAACATTAAGGTCTACTTAAGGGGGTTCGCGGGTCTAAATCATTTATATAGGATTTCTCTATATTTTTCTATATATGAACTTTATCTTATAGTTAATAGAAAAATAAAATAAAAAAGTGGTGTCACCGTTCATTTGCGCTCACAATCTGCCTTCGAAAGAAGCATACATTTTTGTAAATGAGGGTTTTTTCTGTTGAAGTAATAGGAGAAATAAAGTTAATATCGAAATAAAAAAAGAAATTTATTACAGAAATCGCTCAAATTTTACAATAATTTAGTTTAAGTACAGCTTATATGGAAATTGTATTAAAAAAAATAGGTCACAGGTGAATTGTAAAAGATAGTTCAATTTTAAAGCCAAAAAATGGCATTTTTCCACCAAAGGGAGATAATTTGGAACTTTTTCAATGATGTATACATTTCAAAAGTCATCTGGGGCCAACACGAATTGATTGTTTTGAATGATTTTTGTACCATATGATAAAGTAACAACTACAAAAGGTAACAAATACAATTTGTAATGAAAAGCAAATGTTTAAAAGTTTTTCTGAAATTTTTATACCCTCGAGCCTCCTTAACTGGTGAGCTGTGGAGTCTGCACAGTGGCGGTCTGGACCCCTCCCGTCTTGGTCTGTAGGTCTGTATCTGCAAGAAAAAACCAGAGTGCACATTAGTTCCACATTAATACGACAATTTTGGAAAAAGGGTCCACTAACATTAAGGTCTACTTAACTGGTGAGCTGTGGAGTCTGCGCAGTGGCGGTCTGGACCCCTCCCGTCTTGGTCTGTAGGTCTGTATCTGCAAGAAAAAACCAGAGTGCACATTAGTTCCACATTAATACGACAATTTTGGAAAAAGGGTCCACTAACATTAAGGTCTACTTAACTGGAGAGCTGTGGAGTCTGCGCAGTGGCGGTCTGGACCCCTCCCGTCTTGGTCTGTAGGTCTGTATCTGCAAGAAAAAACCAGAGTGCACATTAGTTCCACATTAATACGACAATTTTGGAAAAAGGGTCCACTAACATTGAGGTCTACTTAACTGGTGAGCTGTGGAGTCTGCGCAGTGGCGGTCTGGACCCCTCCCGTCTTGGTCTGTAGGTCTGTATCTGCAAGAAAAAACCAGAGTGCACATTAGTTCCACATTAATACGACAATTTTGGAAAAAGGGTCCACTAACATTAAGGTCTACTTAACTGGTGAGCTGTGGAGTCTGCGCAGTGGCGGTCTGGACCCCTCCCGTCTTGGTCTGTAGGTCTGTATCTGCAAGAAAAAAACAGAGTGCACATTAGTTCCACATTAATACGACAATTTTGGAAAAAGGGTCCACTAACATTAAGGTCTACTTAACTGGTGAGCTGTGGAGTCTGCGCAGTGGCGGTCTGGACCCCTCCCGTCTTGGTCTGTAGGTCTGTATCTGCAAGAAAAAACCAGTGCACATTAGTTCCACATTAATACGACAATTTTGGAAAAAGGGTCCACTAACATTAAGGTCTACTAAAGGGGGTTCTCGGGTCTAAATCATTTATATAGGATTTCTCTATATTTTTCTATATATGAACTTTATCTTATAGTTAATAGAAAAATAAAATAAAAAAGTGGTGTCACCGTTCATTTGCGCTCACAATCTGCCTTCGAAAGAAGCATACATTTTTGTAAATGAGGGTTTTTTCTGTTGAAGTAATAGGAGAAATAAAGTTAATATCGAAATAAAAAAAGAAATTTATTACAGAAATCGCTCAAATTTTACAATAATTTAGTTTAAGTACAGCTTATATGGAAATTGTATTAAAAAATATAGGTCACCGGTGAATTGTAAAAGATCGTTCAATTTTAAAGCCAAAAAATGGCATTTTTCCACCAAAGGGAGATAATTTGGAACTTTTTCAATGATGTATACATTTCAAAAGTCATCTGGGGCCAACACGAATTGATTGTTTTGAATGATTTTTGTACCATATGATAAAATAACAACTACAAAAGGTAACAAATACAATTTGTAATGAAAAGCAAATGTTTTAAAGTTTTTCTGAAATTTTTATACCCTCGAGCCTCCTTAACTGGTGAGCTGTGGAGTCTGCACAGTGGCGGTCTGGACCCCTCCCGTCTTGGTCTGTAGATCTGTATCTGCAAGAAAAAACCATAGTGCACATTAGTTTCACATTAATACGACAATTTTGGAAAAAGGGTCCACTAACATTAAGGTCTACTTAACTGGTGAGCTGTGGAGTCTGCACAGTGGCGGTCTGGACCCCTCCCGTCTTGGTCTGTAGGTCTGTATCTGCAAGAAAAAAACAGAGTGCACATTAGTTCCACATTAATACGACAATTTTGGAAAAAGGGTCCACTAACATTAAGGTCTACTTAACTGGTGAGCTGTGGAGTCTGCGCAGTGGCGGTCTGGACCCCTCCCGTCTTGGTCTGTAGGTCTGTATCTGCAAGAAAAAACCAGTGCACATTAGTTCCACATTAATACGACAATTTTGGAAAAAGGGTCCACTAACATTAAGGTCTACTTAAGGGGGTTCGCGGGTCTAAATCATTTATATAGGATTTCTCTATATTTTTCTATAAATGAACTTTATCTTATAGTTAATAGAAAAATAAAATTAAAAAGTGGTGTCACCGTTCATTTGCGCTCACAATCTGCCTTCGAAAGAACCATACATTTTTGTAAATGAGGGTTTTTTCTGTTGAAGTAATAGGAGAAATAAAGTTAATATCGAAATAAAAAAAGAAATTTATTACAGAAATCGCTCAAATTTTACAATAATTTAGTTTAAGTACAGCTTATATAGAAATTGTATTAAAAAATATAGGTCACCGGTGAGTTGAAAAAGATATTTCAATTTTAAAGCCAAAAAATGGCATTTTTCCACCAAAGGGAGATAATTTGGAACTTTTTCAATGATGTATACATTTTAAAAGTCATCTGGGGCCAACACCAATTGATTGTTTTGAATGATTTTTGTACCATATGATAAAGTAACAACTACAAAAGGTAACAAATACAATTTGTAATGAAAAGCAAATGTTTTAAAGTTTTTCTGAAATTTTTATACCCTCGAGCCTCCTTAACTGGTGAGCTGTGGAGTCTGCACAGTGGCGGTCTGGACCCCTCCCGTCTTGGTCTGTAGGTCTGTATCTGCAAGAAAAAAACAGAGTGCACATTAGTTCCACATTAATACGACAATTTTGGAAAAAGGGTCCACTAACATTAAGGTCTACTTAACTGGTGAGCTGTGGAGTCTGCGCAGTGGCGGTCTGGACCCCTCCCGTCTTGGTCTGTAGGTCTGTATCTGCAAGAAAAAACCAGAGTGCACATTAGTTCCACATTAATACGACAATTTTGAAAAAAGGGTCCACTAACATTAAGGTCTACTTAACTGGTGAGCTGTGGAGTCTGCGCAGTGGCGGTCTGGACCCCTCCCGTCTTGGTCTGTAGGTCTGTATCTGCAAGAAAAAAACAGAGTGCACATTAGTTCCACATTAATACGACAATTTTGGAAAAAGGGTCCACTAACATTAAGGTCTACTTAACTGGTGAGCTGTGGAGTCTGCGCAGTGGCGGTCTGGACCCCTCCCGTCTTGGTCTGTAGGTCTGTATCTGCAAGAAAAAACCAGTGTACATTAGTTCCACATTAATACGACAATTTTGGAAAAAGGGTCCACTAACATTAAGGTCTACTTAAGGGGGTTCTCGGGTCTAAATCATTTATATAGGATTTCTCTATATTTTTCTATATATGAACTTTATCTTATAGTTAATAGAAAAATAAAATAAAAAAGTGGTGTCACCGTTCATTTGCGCTCACAATCTGCCTTCGAAAGAAGCATACATTTTTGTAAATGAGGGTTTTTTCTGTTGAAGTAATAGGAGAAATAAAGTTAATATCGAAATAAAAAAAGAAATTTATTACAGAAATCGCTCAAATTTTACAATAATTTAGTTTAAGTACAGCTTATATGGAAATTGTATTAAAAAATATAGGTCACCGGTGAATTGCAAAAGATAGTTCAATTTTAAAGCCAAAAAATGGCATTTTTCCACCAAAGGGAGATAATTTGGAACTTTTTCAATGATGTATACATTTCAAAAGTCATCTGGGGACAACACGAATTGATTGTTTTGAATGATTTTTGTACCATATGATAAAGTAACAACTACAAAAGGTAACAAATACAATTTGTAATGAAAAGCAAATGTTTAAAAGTTTTTCTGAAATTTTTATACCCTCGAGCCTCCTTAACTGGTGAGCTGTGGAGTCTGCACAGTGGCGGTCTGGACCCCTCTTGTCTTGGTCTGTAGGTCTGTATCTGCAAGAAAAAACCAGAGTGCACATTAGTTCCACATTAATACGACAATTTTGGAAAAAGGGTCCACTAACATTAAGGTCTACTTAACTGGTGAGCTGTGGAGTCTGCGCAATGGCGGTCTGGACCCCTCCCGTTTTGGTCTGTAGGTCTGTATCTGCAAGAAAAAACCAGAGTGCACATTAGTTCCACATTAATACGACAATTTTGGAAAAAGGGTCCACTAACATTAAGGTCTACTTAACTGGTGAGCTGTGGAGTCTGCGCAGTGGCTGTCTGGACCCCTCCTGTCTTGGTCTGTAGGTATGTATCTGCAAGAAAAAACCAGAGTGCACATTAGTTCCACATTAATACGACAATTTTGGAAAAAGGGTCCACTAACATTAAGGTCTACTTAACTGGTGAGCTGTGGAGTCTGCGCAGTGGCGGTCTGGACCCCTCCCGTCTTGGTCTGTAGGTCTGTATCTGCAAGAAAAAACCAGTGCACATTAGTTCCACATTAATACGACAATTTTGGAAAAAGGGTCCACTAACATTAAGGTCTACTAAAGGGGGTTCTCGGGTCTAAATCATTTATATAGGATTTCTCTATATTTTTCTATATATGAACTTTATCTTATAGTTAATAGAAAAATAAAATAAAAAAGTGGTGTCACCGTTCATTTGCGCTCACAATCTGCCTTCGAAAGAAGCATACATTTTTGTAAATGAGGGTTTTTTCTGTTGAAGTAATAGGAGAAATAAAGTTAATATCGAAATAAAAAAAGAAATTTATTACAGAAATCGCTCAAATTTTACAATAATTTAGTTTAAGTACAGCTTATATGGAAATTGTATTAAAAAATATAGGTCACCGGTGAATTGTAAAAGATCGTTCAATTTTAAAGCCAAAAAATGGCATTTTTCCACCAAAGGGAGATAATTTGGAACTTTTTCAATGATGTATACATTTCAAAAGTCATCTGGGGCCAACACGAATTGATTGTTTTGAATGATTTTTGTACCATATGATAAAATAACAACTACAAAAGGTAACAAATACAATTTGTAATGAAAAGCAAATGTTTTAAAGTTTTTCTGAAATTTTTATACCCTCGAGCCTCCTTAACTGGTGAGCTGTGGAGTCTGCACAGTGGCGGTCTGGACCCCTCCCGTCTTGGTCTGTAGATCTGTATCTGCAAGAAAAAACCATAGTGCACATTAGTTTCACATTAATACGACAATTTTGGAAAAAGGGTCCACTAACATTAAGGTCTACTTAACTGGTGAGCTGTGGAGTCTGCACAGTGGCGGTCTGGACCCCTCCCGTCTTGGTCTGTAGGTCTGTATCTGCAAGAAAAAAACAGAGTGCACATTAGTTCCACATTAATACGACAATTTTGGAAAAAGGGTCCACTAACATTAAGGTCTACTTAACTGGTGAGCTGTGGAGTCTGCGCAGTGGCGGTCTGGACCCCTCCCGTCTTGGTCTGTAGGTCTGTATCTGCAAGAAAAAACCAGTGCACATTAGTTCCACATTAATACGACAATTTTGGAAAAAGGGTCCACTAACATTAAGGTCTACTTAAGGGGGTTCGCGGGTCTAAATCATTTATATAGGATTTCTCTATATTTTTCTATAAATGAACTTTATCTTATAGTTAATAGAAAAATAAAATTAAAAAGTGGTGTCACCGTTCATTTGCGCTCACAATCTGCCTTCGAAAGAACCATACATTTTTGTAAATGAGGGTTTTTTCTGTTGAAGTAATAGGAGAAATAAAGTTAATATCGAAATAAAAAAAGAAATTTATTACAGAAATCGCTCAAATTTTACAATAATTTAGTTTAAGTACAGCTTATATAGAAATTGTATTAAAAAATATAGGTCACCGGTGAGTTGAAAAAGATATTTCAATTTTAAAGCCAAAAAATGGCATTTTTCCACCAAAGGGAGATAATTTGGAACTTTTTCAATGATGTATACATTTTAAAAGTCATCTGGGGCCAACACCAATTGATTGTTTTGAATGATTTTTGTACCATATGATAAAGTAACAACTACAAAAGGTAACAAATACAATTTGTAATGAAAAGCAAATGTTTTAAAGTTTTTCTGAAATTTTTATACCCTCGAGCCTCCTTAACTGGTGAGCTGTGGAGTCTGCACAGTGGCGGTCTGGACCCCTCCCGTCTTGGTCTGTAGGTCTGTATCTGCAAGAAAAAAACAGAGTGCACATTAGTTCCACATTAATACGACAATTTTGGAAAAAGGGTCCACTAACATTAAGGTCTACTTAACTGGTGAGCTGTGGAGTCTGCGCAGTGGCGGTCTGGACCCCTCCCGTCTTGGTCTGTAGGTCTGTATCTGCAAGAAAAAACCAGAGTGCACATTAGTTCCACATTAATACGACAATTTTGAAAAAAGGGTCCACTAACATTAAGGTCTACTTAACTGGTGAGCTGTGGAGTCTGCGCAGTGGCGGTCTGGACCCCTCCCGTCTTGGTCTGTAGGTCTGTATCTGCAAGAAAAAAACAGAGTGCACATTAGTTCCACATTAATACGACAATTTTGGAAAAAGGGTCCACTAACATTAAGGTCTACTTAACTGGTGAGCTGTGGAGTCTGCGCAGTGGCGGTCTGGACCCCTCCCGTCTTGGTCTGTAGGTCTGTATCTGCAAGAAAAAACCAGTGTACATTAGTTCCACATTAATACGACAATTTTGGAAAAAGGGTCCACTAACATTAAGGTCTACTTAAGGGGGTTCTCGGGTCTAAATCATTTATATAGGATTTCTCTATATTTTTCTATATATGAACTTTATCTTATAGTTAATAGAAAAATAAAATAAAAAAGTGGTGTCACCGTTCATTTGCGCTCACAATCTGCCTTCGAAAGAAGCATACATTTTTGTAAATGAGGGTTTTTTCTGTTGAAGTAATAGGAGAAATAAAGTTAATATCGAAATAAAAAAAGAAATTTATTACAGAAATCGCTCAAATTTTACAATAATTTAGTTTAAGTACAGCTTATATGGAAATTGTATTAAAAAATATAGGTCACCGGTGAATTGCAAAAGATAGTTCAATTTTAAAGCCAAAAAATGGCATTTTTCCACCAAAGGGAGATAATTTGGAACTTTTTCAATGATGTATACATTTCAAAAGTCATCTGGGGACAACACGAATTGATTGTTTTGAATGATTTTTGTACCATATGATAAAGTAACAACTACAAAAGGTAACAAATACAATTTGTAATGAAAAGCAAATGTTTAAAAGTTTTTCTGAAATTTTTATACCCTCGAGCCTCCTTAACTGGTGAGCTGTGGAGTCTGCACAGTGGCGGTCTGGACCCCTCTTGTCTTGGTCTGTAGGTCTGTATCTGCAAGAAAAAACCAGAGTGCACATTAGTTCCACATTAATACGACAATTTTGGAAAAAGGGTCCACTAACATTAAGGTCTACTTAACTGGTGAGCTGTGGAGTCTGCGCAATGGCGGTCTGGACCCCTCCCGTTTTGGTCTGTAGGTCTGTATCTGCAAGAAAAAACCAGAGTGCACATTAGTTCCACATTAATACGACAATTTTGGAAAAAGGGTCCACTAACATTAAGGTCTACTTAACTGGTGAGCTGTGGAGTCTGCGCAGTGGCTGTCTGGACCCCTCCTGTCTTGGTCTGTAGGTATGTATCTGCAAGAAAAAACCAGAGTGCACATTAGTTCCACATTAATACGACAATTTTGGAAAAAGGGTCCACTAACATTAAGGTCTACTTAACTGGTGAGCTGTGGAGTCTGCGCAGTGGCGGTCTGGACCCCTCCCATCTTGGTCTGTAGGTCTGTATCTGCAAGAAAAAACCAGAGTGCACATTAGTTCCACATTAATACGACAATTTTGGAAAAAGGGTCCACTAACATTAAGGTCTACTTAACTGGTGAGCTGTGGAGTCTGCGCAGTGGCGGTCTGGACCCCTCCCGTCTTGGTCTGTAGATCTGTATCTGCAAGAAAAAACCAGAGTGCACATTAGTTCCACATTAATACGACAATTTTGGAAAAAGGGTCCACTAACATTAAGCTCTACTTAACTGGTGAGCTGTGGAGTCTGCGCAGTGGCGGTCTGGACCCCTCCCGTCTTGGTCTGTAGGTCTGTATCTGCAAGAAAAAACCAGAGTGCACATTAGTTCCACATTAATACGACAATTTTGGAAAAAGGGTCCACTAACATTAAGGTCTACTTAACTGGTGAGCTGTGGAGTCTGCGCAGTGGCTGTCTGGACCCCTCCCGTCTTGGTCTGTAGGTCTGTATCTGCAAGAAAAAACCAGAGTGCACATTAGTTCCACATTAATACAATTTTGGAAAAAGGGTCCACTAACATTAAGGTCTACTTAACTGGTGAGCTGTGGAGTCTGCGCAGTGGCGGTCTGGACCCCTCCCGTCTTGGTCTGTAGGTCTGTATCTGCAAGAAAAAACCAGAGTGCACATTAGTTCCACATTAATACGACAATTTTGGAAAAAGGGTCCACTAACATTAAGCTCTACTTAACTGGTGAGCTGTGGAGTCTGCGCAGTGGCGGTCTGGACCCCTCCCGTCTTGGTCTGTAGGTCTGTATCTGCAAGAAAAAACCAGAGTGCACATTAGTTCCACATTAATACGACAATTTTGGAAAAAGGGTCCACTAACATTAAGGTCTACTTAACTGGTGAGCTGTGGAGTCTGCGCAGTGGCGGTCTGGACCCCTCCCGTCTTGGTCTAGGTCTGTATCTGCAAGAAAAAACCAGAGTGCACATTAGTTCCACATTAATACGACAATTTTGGAAAAAGGGTCCACTAACACTAAGGTCTACTTAACTGGTGAGCTGTGGAGTCTGCGCAGTGGCGGTCTGGACCCCTCCCGTCTTGGTCTGTAGGTCTGTATCTGCAAGAAAAAACCAGAGTGCACATTAGTTCCACATTAATACGACTATTTTGGAAAAAGGGTCCACTAACATTAAGGTCTACTTAACTGGTGAGCTGTGGAGTCTGCGCAGTGGCGGTCTGGACCCCTCCCGCCTTGGTCTGTAGATCTGTATCTGCAAGAAAAAACCAGAGTGCACATTAGTTAAATTAAATAAATGTGACAGATAGACAAATATCTTTAATGGGGGAGTTTCAGAATAAAAATATCTATCTTATCTGAAAATTATAGACTAATCTAATAACACATAATTAGTCAACGTGCTGTATTTGCACAGCATGAGATTTTTGGGGCAGGATAGTAAACATGGTAAATATCATGAAACTTTTTAAAATGCACACTAACCCCCTGTACGAAATTATAAGGCGTATTACGCCTGGAAATAAGGCGTAAACCAGGCGTAAGTGGTAGTTACGTGTCTAGATCCAAGCATAAGGGAGCAGGAAACGTAAATTTCTAGTCCTTACGGGCGTAGAAAAAAGCAGTACACCTGGCGTAAATTGAAATAAGCAAGGAGTAAGTTTTCTTACCGGTGTAAATTTTCTTATGGGCGTAAATAAAAATACCCATAATGCTTTGTTTAAAGGATCATGAAAATTAGGCTCTTTAGTTTGCAAGAGTTGGACACATGGCAGCTTCATATATTCAGTGATAATTTGCTTGTTTTGTGCTTTTTGAAAGAATCTGAAATTGGAAATACTGAATCAAATAAATAAATGAAAATTGTTAAATAAAAGGAAAGTAGTAATACATGGTAAATAATAATAATGTGAGTATTACTATTAGTTTAGTATTATGTTCTATCAGATTTTTTGAAATCCCAAAACCTTTATCCTTGGATAAATTAATAACACTAAAATCTTTTACTTTAAGTTAAATTGCAGTATTGTCATTTATATTTTAGTTCAAAAGACAATAATTTTCAAAAACAACTTAGTTAAAATGCTAATTTTATTTCAAGAAAAAGTAATTGTCATAATTCTTATTTAAACTTAAACTTATTTGAGCCATTGTTTGCATAAAATGTATTTATTTCTATAGATAAAGCTTCTTCAATGGTTAATATTTCAAGTTTTTTGTCAAACAATAAAAAATAAAAGCAACAGCATAGAAGTTTGTATCAAATACACAAAAGTACACAGCAAGGTTAATACACTGAACTAAAATAAGTGTAGTATTATGTAAAGATATTACACCTGGTTTATTTATTGACCAGGCGTACTCATTTGCATATTACGTCTATTTTTTTGTGAACCAGGCGTACTCATTTAAATATTACGCCTAATTTTACGCCTGGTTTACGCCTTAGTTATGCCTAATTTACACCTGGTTGACGCCTGGACATGCATTTTGTAAACACTGCAATGCTGCCAGGATAAAGTATGATTTTTACGCCTGGTTTCCTTGTCATATACGGGCGTCACAGTTCATACAGGCCATATCAAATTGTTTAAAATTGTTTAAAATGTTAAGTGTAATTATGCTTTCAAATGCATGTGTGTTTATATGATTTTTGATCATGAAACAAGGTATTAAAAAGATAAAACACCCAAATTCGGTTATTATTATATATTTTTTTTAAATCCATATATTGCGTTTTTGTTAGAAATGTGATTTTTGGGGTGGGTTGGTAAATAACTAAGAACTTTTTTTAATGTGCACTAACCCCTAATGTTTTTTGGCTTAAAATGTTAAGTTTGTCTGCTTAACTGCATATTAACTGTGGAAAAACGTTTAACAGAGGAAGTGTGCCATTTTTTATGTAAATGTTTGAATTTAGGCCTGTTTTGGTTGAAAATTTCTGATTTTTGGGGTGAAAATTTATAACAAGAAAATATTTTTGTATGTTTTTATACTGTGTGTTTTATGATTTTTTTTGTCTTTGAGGCAGATTATTAAAAAGATGAAACACCCAAAATAAGTATTTATTAGACAGTTTTGGAAAATTCATATATATTATGTGTTTTATGATTTCTTGTCTATGATACAAGGTATTAGTTTAAACATATTTATTTAGAGTGGATTGGGAAACAAGTTTTGCAACTTATATTAATCCCTTTCCACTTTGCGGGTGCGAGTGCTGCCTTGTAGCGGCATTAGCCTACTCTTTTTCGAAATCTACAAGGGTGTCTTTAACGTGCAAGAGATTTGGCTCTCTCTTAACACGGGTCAGCCATTTATCGTCCCTTTCCGACGGACTATCATCTTTTCCTTAAGACCATACAAGGTATTAAAAAGATGAAACATCCAAAATGAATTTTTATTAGATAAGATTTTGAAAAAATCCTTATACTGTAAATCCAGAATTTTTATTATTGCGAATAATGCGACTGAGTTGTAAACGCAATAATTAAAACTCGCATTTTGTAACATTTTAACTGAATTAAGCATGACTTTTCTCAAAATCGTAAAAATTAAAACCACATTCAAGTGTAAAATGACAAAATCGCAATAATAAATGCACGCAATAATTTCTGAATTTACAGTATTGCTATTTTTTGTTGAAAATAAGCATTTTTCTCATACTCTGTAAATTTCCCTATAGTCAGTTTATTGTCTCAATTTTTCATGCCAAAACCATTTAATGTAAATGTGTTTGTGCGAAGAATAAAATATTGTATAATAATTCATGGGGGCTTGAATAAATCGTTATCTCTCAGGGTAAAATATTTGTCATAAAGGGCCAACCTGTGGTAAAATCTAGATATATTCAAGACCCCATGAATTATTTCGATTCTAATAGGACAAATACGGCATTTTTTTGGATCGAGGCGTACTAGATGGAGGCCATTATTTGCCTTTCCCATAAATTAACGCACTTTTAGATTGGCGTAAAAGAACGGAGCAAACAGAATAAGTGACATGCTCAAACTATTCACAAAACTTATTTAAATATATTTGGATGAATTTTAATGACAACTTACTTATATGTCTTCTATGTATATGAAAAAATGGGCTTATACCACATTTTAGCATCGTTTGTTTGCGTTTCCTTGCTGTGATGATTTTCGGTATCAAAAGCGTGTATTTTCCCATAAAATGCTTAAATTATAACGTCACCATTCTATGACGTCGGGTACTTCATTCATAAAAAAAACATACTAAATCCAGTTAGTCAGGAGCCTATAATTCAGTACGTGGGAGTACGATCGGAACAGCCAATGCAATATATTCATATTTTACCACGGGTGTGTACTCAAAGCGTTTGAAGGAGGTCGTGTTAGAATGTATTGTATGTAACAATCTGTCCAAAAAAATTGCTGTAAGAGCGCTAAAGCAGCCATTTTCCATAAATTTGTAATTTCCAAGGGGTATAACTCTCTTCAAAAATGTTGATTGGCCATCATTATAGAAAATAACAGTAACCCTAGTTATTTGAGATCTCTGATGATTTGTGATTAGGATATTTTGACAAATCACGATCACGATCAAATTTTAACCAACTTGACACTTATTCAATAGTATGTAGTAGCAGAAAATGAATGCTTGACAACTGAGTTAAAGAACATTTCTATCCTCTTATATAAGGGAACAGCAAGTCTCATAAAGTACATAAAATTCAAAAACATACGTGAGATGAAAATTATCATGATAGTCAGTGAAGTTGAAAATAAAGTAAGAATGATGTTTAAGAATGAAAAATATTTATACTGAAGCCAAATTAAAATCTGTGTGGTTCCAGTTACCCTACCTATTTTACATTTTAGTCTTAATAAGAGCCTACCCTAAAGATTTAATGGGGGGATTTTTCATTAAGTCGGAATAATTTGCTCCTAAAGACTCAATGTAAAAAAAATTAAAAATCCCTACCTATCTACAATGTACCCTACCTTTTGTTTAGATGTAACAAGTTTGGGTCAATATAAAAAAGAAGATGTGGTATGATTGCCAATGAGACAACTATCCACAAAAGACCAAAATGACACAGACATTAACAACTATAGGTCACCGTATGGCCTTCAACAATGAGCAAAGCCCATACTGCATAGTGAGCTATAAAAGGCCCCGATAAGACAATGTAAAACAATTCAAGCGAGAAAACTAATGGCCTTATTTTTGTAAAAAAATGAACGAAAAACAAATATGTAACACATAAACAAACGACAACCACTGAATTATAGGCTCCTGACTTGGGACAGGCACATACATAAATAATGTGGCGGGGATAAACATGTTAGTGGGATCCCAACCCTCCCTCTAACCTGGGACAGTGGTATAACAGTACAACATAAGAACGAATTATAAAAATCAGTTGAAAAAGGCCCAACTCAGAGAACGTGGCCCGGTACTTATTCATCCCGACACAAAAAAGACACAATAAACAGATCTGAGAGTACTAACAGTTATCTTGACAGCTAGTTCAAAGCCACCAACAACCATTAAAAAAATCATTCAACTAAGACTAAACTATCAATCCATACACATCCAACATCCAATAGATTTAGTGTAAATATAAACAGCCAGAGAAAAACATGACCTTATGCAATGCATCGACAGATTGTAGATCCATGAATATGTATTTACATATAATATACTAGGAATATTTAGTTAGCTTTTAATTTACTGATAACAAAGTCAATATTTATACCAATAAAACAATATTCAATGATCTCATTACAGTGTTGAATAGGTAACCTTTTAGAATAAGTTTATTTAAAGGAGCGACAAGTTTACATGGATCATTTCTAAATTTCTGGGCACGGTTAACAACATTTCCATAAAAATGAGGATGTGCTTTCCTGTTTGAAATAAGTTTTCTACAGGTACAACCAAACTTCAAAACCAAATCTTTATATCTATGAAAAAATTTAGTAAAGGTTTTAAGTAATTTATGGTAACGATATCCCTGGTTTAATAATTTACCAGTAATACATAGTCAAGTCAGAATAAATAACTGTGCCATGAGTGCATGATATGCCCTTCGTCTTGTGTAAGAAGTTTTATGCAATAAGCAGAAATAGTTTTGAGATACAGCACGACATGTGAAAAAAAGAAACTCAATAACTCTAGAATAAAATTTTAAATCATCACCAAAAAATATACAGATATATAGATTAATATGACTAAGAAGTGTGTAAAGTTTTAAGCAATAGTCATTAATGGTTTTTAAGATATGATGAAACATGTGAAAGTCCCTCTTTTTTTTTTTTAGAGAAAACTTAATAACTCTGGAAGTAAAATTTTGAATCACCAAAAAGTATACAGATCTTTAGATTGATATAACTAAGAAGTGTGTTAAGTTTTAAGCAATAATTATAAATCATTTATGAGATACAAAGCATGCAAAGTGACATGTGAAAACCTGTGAACCCACCCTTTTATACAAAAAACTCAAATACTCTAAAATAAAATTTTAAATCATCACCAAAAAGTATACAGATCTTTGGATTAGAATAATTAAGAAGTGTGTAAAGTTTTAAGCAATAATCAGAAATCATTTTTGAGATACGGTGCAACATGTGAAAAAAACACACCCCTGTTTTAGTTAGAGTTCCATTACTCAAAAAGTTTAAATCCTATTCTCACCAAAAAGTATAAAGATTGTTTGATCATCATAAGAAACAACTATCTTCAGTTTCATGAAATTTGGACAAGGGGTTCTCAAGTTACAGTGTGACATGTGGATTCTGGACAGACAAAAAAGTAATACAGTAAGGGACAGAAGGACAGAGGGAAGCCAGACATTTGTATACCATTATATGTCACGTCAAAACTTTGATGTGGGTATAAAAAGTGGGGTATTCCCTGTTTAAGAGTGTACCAGTGTTTAGAAAAGGTATACAGGGACTTCCTTTTCTAAAATTTATGGTATGAAATGTACCTATGAGCATTTTCAACTACATATCGGTTGTATTTGTAAATACTTGAAGCATTTCAGGAACAACAATGCATGATTAACTGAAGCATTGTTTTTTTCTACAACTAAAAAAATGCAAATCTTTAATTTAGAAATCAATTGATCAAGCTACATGCTCCAGGTGTTACTGACCAGAACTGAATTATGTTCACTTCTATTGAAAAAAAATCTATTAGTTGAATTTAAATGCCTAAGTGATTAACTATCTTTTTGTCATCTCATAATTGATGAAAGATAAACCTTCTTTCCTATTGCTTCTTCTGCTTCTGTCAGATAATAGCCATAAACAACGAATTGTTTATACTGCAATGGTTTGGTGCGCATATCAGACCACCCCTCTCCCCAAAAAATTTAAAATTTGATTCAGCTTTGTCATATGATACATATACATGCCTCATACATTTCAGATCTTTTCATTCATTGCATTCATTTATTAATATATAAAATTGTGCAACATCTTATACTGTCTTTTAATAATGTTAATAATTTAAAAAAAAAAATGATAACAGAGTGGATTGGGGGTACTGTGTTTTTATATTAATTTAAATCCTAGCATTTACCGGTGTATTCGACTCATTTGAATTTGTCAACTTTTATTGGCATGAGAAATATGGACTTGAAATGAATATGATGGATCGCAGGTAACAATAAAAGACATTAATCTAGCCATAAACAGAAGGGATATGAAAAGTCTGCTTAGCAAAATACAGGTTAAAATCCCTAAATATACTTACTTCGTTCTTCTTTTTTTGGTATCCAGTTATCCATCAGTTTGGTGTTTACCAACTACTGCGCATGCGTACTAGGATTTTTTTTTTTTTTTTAAAGAATAGTACCAGCAAAAAATAAATAAATCCTAACATGACATGTGGTTAAAACTATTTACATACCTACCAAGGTTACTGTGTTATATTGTAGATAATTGTAGGTGTCAACTTTTCTCTAAAATATAAATAGTGTAGCGGAAATTAACGTGGGAGGGGGAGGAGGAGGAGGAGGTCACATTTGGAAGCAGTTAATTCCATTGAGTAATTGTTAAAGGAAAAAAGGAATAATTCTAACAGTATTTGTATGGCACTGCGACAATATGGTCACGTGAACAATTCAAACGAGAAAACTAAAGGCCTTATTTATGTCTGAGACTACTATAACACATTATAGTAATCTCAGTTTATTACATTATGAGTTTAGTTGGGTTTATTTTAAGTCTGCGTTGTTGTAATAAAGGATGGCCATTTAAGAGTATTTAACATGCCTTTATGATATACAGTCATACCTAGTCGCACTCCGGGTCATCTCAAGTTTATTGTATTGTTCACCAGTATGAGGGTTCCAAACCAAGCAAGCCGCATACTCTAGTTTTGGTCGAGCATTTACAAGTGTCGTAAGAAGGTATTCCTGATACTTAGTGACGTCCTTTATGTTTGGGATAGATGTTTATATTTCTTTGAACCGTTGACAGTCTATGCTTTTGTTTGCATTTGCAATAATATTGTTTGTGTGTTGATCAAGTCCATTTTAAATCAGGTTGAAGAGTAATATCAAGATAGTATGATGAAGAGATGATTTTATAAAGTATGACTGCGACGAATGTAATTATGTTTGACGGTAGCTTTCTTGTTTGAAGCAGTTAGAGCTTTTTCATAAAGCATGTAGTTTTAAGGTTTGATTGGCTTGTTTGCTTTGTTTGAATAAACTTTTACTCAAGCATCAAATAACATGAAACAAGCTGCAGCCCCACCTATATATTGAGTACAATGTAAATCTTAATTGTAATGTTCGAGCAAACAGTTATACACACAAATCAAGAAAGTTCATATTAAAACCTTTAAACTACATGCTTTAGGAAAATAGCTGTAACTCGTTCTCGACATTTAAGATCACTGAACCTATATATAATATATATATATATAAAAACGTTCGCGTGTAAAAATCAAATTACGCCGTTAGTTACAGCTAGGTCATTTTTATGGTACCGTCGAAGAAAAATAAGACGATTGATAATATAAGGAAGTTCCAATCATGCTTTTATATTAAAATAAAAAAAAACATTTACCCGACAAATACAATACTACTACCGGTCTTTATTAACCATGAATCGGGAAATTAAGGACGAACTATAAAACAGGTCTTCACTAAAACTTTAAACTGGGATTAAATATTGAGCCATAGACTATAACTTAATTCAAAATTAGTTTGTCAACAGTCTAGGTCGACTCAATGTATTCAAATAAGAGGGGGCATTACACACGGCTTCCGTAAGACAGGTAACGGTCAAAGATTTGGAAAACGGTCCTCGGATAATCCAATTTTGAGATTGAAGTGTACATGTGATACAGATACTTCATAAATAGTTTGCAGATGTGGATTAAAAGGGGGGTCATATTGCCCGTCCCGTTTTTATTGTGGGGGGAATGGTTGATTATCCAGGGAATCACTGTCAAAGCATGACTGGACTGGGCCTCCTTTTATGCAGTCAGTAGGCTGTCAACGTATATTTGTTCCACCTAACAGAAGTTCCACTGGAAACTTTGTTATAAACATTGTTATAATACCCATTCCTGTTGGAAAAAATATTCTATATACCATTTATTCCATTAGGAACATATACTGTAATATTTATTCCTGTGGAAATAATATTCCAGAATATTTTTTCCTTTTGGAACTTTTATTATGGAGGAACTTCTATTCCGTGACAAGTGTTGTTCAAAACTGTGAGACGTATTCTCTCATATAATTTTTCATAAATATAGCATATGGAATATCATATTCAGCGCATTTTTAAACATCCTGGTCTAGACATGTGTTTCAAGGGATGTGAATATGAGTTCGCACCGAATGAAAAAAACACTCCCTGATTTAGAATAAAATATCAAATCCTGACATCTCGAAATTCGAAAAAAGTGATCCTTGACCCCATGTGTCAATCCCGAAATCCCGAACTTAAAAACACCCGATCCTGATGTCTAGAAAAAAGGTCCTTTCCCCTCTCATGTAACTTGCGTCTAAAAAAATGACTGAACTTTAAAATTTCCCTCTAATTTGCTCCCCTTGAACTCTATTTGGCCCCTTCCCCTTCATTTTCCTCTACATTTGTTTAAAAGTCATATATACTTTTTGGTCCATTTACAGTAACAGCTGTTTTGTGATTTTGATTCGGTTTCTGTGTATTTGTGTCTTTGTGTATTTGTATAGGAAGGAGGTTTTAGGTCTTGTTTTCCTAAACATCTTATTGCTATTTGTCTGCCATGACTGGACATCACCCAGGTTCCTGTAAAATTTTGACTTCACAATGATACAAAATAACTGATGCCACAATGGAAACGGGATTGTTGTATGACATCAATAGTTAAAGTGGGACAGATCATCTGGTCAGCCGACAATAGTAAGTGATATTAAGTGACTTGAATCTAAGAGTCATTTGCTTAAATCAGTTCCAATAATGCATTGGACATATATAAATATGTAAGGTTTTTCTGTTGGTCAAATGACAATTTGTATACGACAGCAAAAAATGTTTTTGCGTCGTATAATGGTATGATGTTGTCGTCGTCTCTTCGTCCGAAGACACATTTAGTTTCCAGACAATAACTTTAGTTTTAGTGAATGGATTTTTATAAATTTTAAACAGAAGGTTCAATACCACTAAAGGAAGGTTGGGATTGATTTTTGGGTCGTATAAAGCTGCACCCTGCGGAGCATCTGGTTGTAATATGTACAACAATCAAACATCAACCCACGACAAACTGAATGTTATTGAAAGAAATCTAGAGGTCAATATACAGTCTCCAACAGAAGACAAAAAAAAAGAAAAATATAGCGAATTTTGGAGAATTTATATTATTACATGTCATGTACATGCATTTGAAATATTTTTAAAAGATATATTGTTTCATTTTTTTTAGTTTTAGGTTCCACCTAGCTACCATTTTAGAAATATTGGGATTTCAATGCTAGTCTATTAGAGGGATATTTGATTTTCATTGGTTGTACATGTAGATATGGAATCTAATTTTATCATGAAGTCAGATTTGAAAATGACTTGAGAAAGGAATTGTCTGTAAAGACCAAATGTCAGTTTTAGTTTTATATATACTTTAAAATTTTAGTCTTACAAGTATATAATTATGTGTACATATATCACTGATTCAGTGGCAATGGTAAATAGACCATGACAAGTCTTAGATCACATTTTACAGTTCTGAATGTTTGTTCATCAGGTGACTAAAATTAGGTGGAGGTGTGTTCCTATTTCCAACAAAGGGGTACTCAACCTATATCAATTTGTGCATGAAGAAAATTGATAGCTGCTATAGATACTGAATGATTATACCACAAGAAAGTTTTAACCTGTGCATATATACTTGAAATACGATAAAAAAAAAATCATGTCTTTTTCAGGACTTCTGATCCAACCATGTAGAATGGCATGTTATTGAGAAATGGGTTTGGTCGATGAATGTTCGTGAAGGACCTGTAGTACAAAGTATATCACTGGATTTAGCTCTTTGTCTAAGTATATTATTAAAGTACTTTGCTTTGAGCTCAGTTCATTGTTATGCAATTCATTCTTTGTGAAATAAAGATTTGACAGTCAACTCTCATGTACAAGGATTTGTCAAAGAAGTATCACTCTATGTACAATGTAAGTAATAGGGAGATAAAAGCATTCTATTTCGATTGTTCATTGGCCAAATTAAAAAAAAAGACCAAATTTACCTGACAATGCTACTCCCGCAAGTGTAGTAATTAACATTCACTGTATCAATGTTAATTCAAACAAATTAAGAAATAAACAAATGAATGAAAAATGTTCAACATGTACGATAAAATAAAGTTTTAGAAATCGATTAGGACAGATAGGCCTTATATTTTTTTTTAACATAATTGAAGGACCATTTACACTCATGACCAAGTCATCAGTAGGCAGTGCAGATGTATTAAAACAACCTAGCATCATATTGCTACAGTAAATGTTAATTAATACACTTTCATACCACAACAAATACTGTATTGGTACATGTATCACTTATATTTAATTTAGTATCTATAACAGAAAAAAATGAAAAGAGAATAATTTTGCATAACCTTTTGAATACTACTAGTATTACTTTTTAGATATTTAGACATCTTTAAGATTAATTTAGCTGTTGATAATATCTACTTGACATGCTTAAAATTCTATCAGATTACGTTTGGAGCAGTTATGAGTCTTTAAAGCAGGGTCACAAAGGTTCTTTTGGTGAAATCATTGTCATATTGGTCAAAAAATTTCTTTGCTTCAACCAGATTTGGAGGGATATTATCAAAGATTGATAAAAAAATCAGCACAAAGGTTCTCTTCCTAGATCATATAACCCCAAGCATCATGTCAGGCATTGTCATTACTAAAACCAATAAATGTATTCTAATATGAGGAACATTTTAACAAAAAAAATTACTTATGATACTTATGATCCACCACAAAATAATATAAATAGAACCATACAAATAGTAAGCAAATACATATAAAAAAGATGTGGTATGATTGCCAATGAGACAATTCTCCACAAGAGACCAAAATGACACAGAAATTAACAACAACAGGTCACCAATTGACCATTAACAATGAGCAAAGCCAATACCCCATTATCAGTTATAAAAGGCCTCCAAATGACAATGTAAAACAATTCAAACGAGAAAACTAACTAGCTACAAGATGAATCCAAATTCAAAGATGTGGAATATATTCGATCATAATCATTTGGTACTAACTAATGTAATTACCGTCTCTTCCATGCCCGTCTTGAACATAAAAAAAACTAAAACTAACGGCCTTATTTATGTACAAAAAATAAACAAAAAACTAATATGTAACACAAAAACAAACGACAACCATTGAATTACAGGCTCCTTATATCATGTTATCAAATCTATATATCATCTCCCGTTTAGAAAAAAAACCATGAAAAAAATAACCTATTATGTGTTGCTCTCCTAGCTACAAGATGAATCCAAAATCAAAGATGTGGAATATATTCGATCATAATCATTTGGTAACTAATGTAATTACCGTCTCTTCCATGCCCGTCTAGAACATAATAAACTAAATATTAAATAAACAATACTCCTAATGCTCAGGTTGGTTGTCATCGTGCAACGCCGTTGATAACCCCATATAGTTTTAAACATATTTATTTATAGTGGGTTGGGAAACAAGTTTTGCAACTTATATTAATCCCTTTCCACTTTGCGGGTGCGAGTGCTGCCTTGTAGCTGCATTAGCCTACTCTTTTTCGAAATCTACAAGGGTGTCTTTAACGTGCAAGAGATATGACTCTCTCTAAACACGGGTCAGCCATTTAACGTCCCCTTCCGACGGACTATCATCGTTTCCTCAAGACCATACTCGCAGATGGATAAAACCATATAGGAAAACATAGAACTCCCTTTTGTCATAAGACACTGTTAAACATCCAAACATACTATCCACACTCATCTGTGTCCACACTTGTTTAAAATATTAAAATTCTATTTAAAAGTATTTACCAAACTTCCCATCTACAGAGTGAGTGTCTTCTGCTATACATGCCTCATCCGACAAGATAATCCATTTTGAGTTGGTTTTGAATTATATGACAGTGAATAGTATACCAAGTTTTAAGATCAGACGTTTTCTTTTTAGATACAAATGTAGAAGACAATACAATCTTATCATATGAATACAATTACATAGCTATGTTGAGGGAACAACATGGGAACGGGATAACTATCTGGTGGAAACGACAAAGCATCTTGTGGAAACGACAAAGCATCTTGTGGAAACGACAAAGCATCTTGTGGAAACGACAAAGCATATTGTGGAAACGACAAAGCATCTTGTGGAAACGACAAAGCATCTTGTGGAAACAACATAATTATTCTTTCAAAACTACATTTTGCCGCCGTAGTTTATATAGTTTGATTGCAGTCAATCAAAATCTGTTGTTTAGCTTTTCAGACCTTTGTTGAATTTGAAAATGTAAATAAATAATAAATAGACGGAACATATCTTATTGAAAGCAAACGATGTGTCTACTCTAAGCAGTACAGAACTTGCGCCGAAGCTTAACTTAAACGGTACCACTAATAGACGATAACCACTCTGACTGATTTACTACAATTGATAATTCTGAAAATGTATAAAACAAACTGAACATGATTTGTTTAATAAATGATCAGTCTTTTAATGTATACGCACGTCGACAGACGTATTGTCATGCTTCTTTTCCGTCGCTATAAAAATAACCGAGGACATATCAGCAAGCAATCTTGTTGTGAATCTGTGCCAAAAATTTCACCAGTAACAGGATTAAGAGGACGACCATTTGATATTTCCCACGGGAGGAGGATTGTATTCTTTATTTTAACTTATTTCGCAGCGCAATCTAATTTTCGACATTTTTTACATATAACACAGGTACGGCGTTGTTCTGTAATGTCTCCTGTAATATGGAGAACAGACTCTTTTCTTTGAAATGGACCCTAGTTATAGCTAGTCCACTACCTACAAAGCTGAAAGGGGCTGTATGTTTGCACTCCGTCCGTCTGTCCGTCCGTTATCAGTCCTGTTAATCAGTTTCACGATTTTCCCCCGTTATTTTTGAATGTATAGATTTGATATTTGGTACATAGTTTTATCCTGACCAAATTATTACAGATCAAGTAATTTAGTATGTTATATAACGTTGAAAGATTTGTTTAAATAGACTATTTTAAATTTTACTCAAAAACGCAAATGGAAATGAATATGCATGAAGAAACATATAAATGTAAAAAAAACTGCTGTTCCTTGCGGGATAGAGGGCTCAAAAAGGATTCAGAATGAGATGAACAATTGAATAAATATTCCGTGACTTTTTTCACTTTATTCTCTTCATTCACTTTATTCACTCGTTATTCACTTTATTCACTTTATTCTCTTCATTCACTTTATTCTCTTTATTCACTTTATTCTCTTCATTCACTTCATTCACTTCATTCACTTTATTCACTTTATTCACTTTATTCACTTTATTCACTTTATTCACTGTATTCTCTTCATTCTCTTCATTCACTTTATTCACTTTATTCTCTTCATTCTCTTCATTCACTCTATTCTCTTCATTCTCTTCATTCACTTTATTCTCTTCATTCACTTTATTCTCTTTATTCACTTTATTCTCTTTATTCACTTTATTTACTTTATTCACTTTATTCTCTTCATTCTCTTCATTCTCTTTATTCACTTATTTCACTTATTTCACTTTATTCACTTTAATCACTTCATTCTCTTCATTCACTTTATTCACCTTATTCACTTTAATCACTTTATTCACTTTATTCACTTTATTCACTTTATTCTCTTCATTCTCTTCATTCACTTTATTTACTTTATTCTCTTCATTCTCTTCATTCACTTTATTCTGTTCATTCACTTTATTCTCTTTATTCACTTTATTCTCTTTATTCACTTTATTCACTTTATTCACTTTATTCTCTTCAATCTCTTCATTCACTTTATTCACTTTATTCTCTTCATTCACTTTATACATCTTTAAATGAAATAATATTAATATAAGATAAATGATTGTCTGAAAATCAACCTACATGTTTTTTCATATATTTTCCTGACCATATGAGCATTTGGACCGTAATTGTATTTGTTTATGTAACAAAAAATGTGTTCCGGTGTGACATTCGTTCCGCTGGAGTTAATATGAAATATTATTATTTCACGGAAAAAATGTTCCAGCATTATAATTTGTTCCGGACCTATTTTATGATTAAATGAGAAATAAGTTCCGAAACAAAATCATAGCTCCGTGAATTTTGTTCCGATTAATATTAAGAGTTTTTTTTTTTAAAGTTAAATAAATTCCTGTGTTATTATTTTTAAACAAACATATACATATTTTGACTAAATGATTTGGATTGATAGCGTAACAGCCCTTTGTGGATTTTTGTCTCTAAAAAATATTAAACTCCAACAAAAAAACATACCTCCCCCTTCAGTGAAGCTAAATGGTTGCTCCTTGTTATTGTTTTCTGCTGAAAATGAATTTATTAATGAATAATAATTATAGATGACAATTCTTACACTCATTATCTTACAGTGCCATTTCATATCAATTTTCCTTTCTTTGCGTTTTTATTAAAATTTAGAACAATAAACATCTCACTTGTTTAATTTGAAGACTATGAATACTGTTATATACAATTCATAATTAATATCTGGATGTTCATATTGAATTCTTAGTTTCTTGCATCTCCTATATATGTGATCAGCAAGAGAACCAATCTGATTGTCACTAGAAAAGTTTTAATTTCCAATGAGAATATTGTTTTGATAAGTTTTTCCATTTAGACATCTAAGCACAAGGAACCATAGAGAGGATTGTTAAGTTGATATTCTAAAGATTTTGCTATTTTCTAGAATGCTTTATAAATTTGAGGGGGGGACCCTGCTCAGCAGTATACATTTATTCCTGATCATCTTCTATTATATTATTTGTCACAAACTTATTGTTCAGAGTTTATATGACAATAAATATTTGAATCTTATTCGTGGTCCCCAAGGGTGTTTGGGAATAGAAATATGGTCACTTGGTTTTCTCCTGATCGGCAGTAAAACGCTTGCCGAAGTGGCGCGTCCTTTTGGCTGTGCGGGATGTACCAAGTTTGCAGTCACGTCCGGTCAGAATGGGGACGTTAAAGCCGATGATTTGTGTATAGAGAGTCCTGAATATGCATGAAATATTTGACACTGGACGTTAAGCAACCAAAAATCAATCTTATATTTGTGGATTTTCTGCATCAATTTCATGGACTGATTCTGAGTCAGTTTTATGACATTTCTTGCGTTCTGTTTTTATATTGGCTTACTTTTCAAGTTTTTATACGACGGCAAAAAATCGAGTATGGAAATGGGGAATATGTCAAAAATTTGCTTTCGAGTAACTCTATCATGTCATTCACAATAACTATGGGTCTCTATAACAGTGTATGGAATTGTACCTGAGGGTCATATACACAAAAGGAAGGTAAGATAATGGAAATATGAAGCGGACGCTGAAAAATGGCACAAGATTATCTAATTCGAACAGCTTCCAAATTCCATCCTGCAGAACACAGCTAGTACAGAAAAGAATCCTATTTTCCAAGAACTATATTACCGACTGGAACAAACTAACGGATGACATTGTAAATTGCATTTCAGTATTAAAGACTCTTTCGTATCTCATACTAATTGTATATTTATCAATCTATATGTCTTGTTGTAAGTTTCCTCCTTTGACAAAATCTTCAATTTGTTGAAGGCGGTAACTATATGGTAGAATATATAAAAAATAGAATATTTAGGGATACTGATAGTGGGTAATCTAGGCAAAGATCGAAACCTAAACCCGAACTTGAAACGGCACCACAACCCGAACTTGAAACGGCACCACTACACTCAATCATTGTGTTGTCATGTTTTCACAACAGCAGTGGTGAGAGTATTAATGTGTAAATATCGAATACTTTTTAATACCAAACCTCAGATTTTTCCTTGTTAAAATTGAATGTAGCCGCCTACAATAATTAATCTGTTACAGTCACAAGCTTCATTTTAATATCCGTTTAAATGTCATATAAATTGAAGAGATAAAAAAAAAGGTTAGCACAAGTATTATTTTAATTTTTCTGCGGGACATGAAAGTTCTTTAATTCTTTACTATAATATATCTTGATCCTCTATCCCACAATATAGGTGATGACAAACGTAATATTAGATCTAGTCTAAGTATAATTTACGTAACCTAAAGTGTCTGAAGCATAATAATGAATCCTTTTTATTGCAGAGTACCTTTTTTTTTTTTAAATTTATAGTATTTATTTTATTTTTTATTTTCAGTTTCAAGTTGGTATGCTTCCTGTTGTTGTTGAAATTAATTTGATTTGTCACAGTTAGGGGAAGTACTAGTATGTTGATTTCAATATGACATCTGGGACTTCCTCTCTTGTTTCAATTTCATTTTCATCACATTTAATGTCCCGCTGGCTATTATAGTTAAGTATGAATATGGTGATCTCTGGTCAATGTTCAAACAAAAGTAAGTCTATTCTTATATATGTTATGATATGGATGAAAAGAGGCTAATTGATCAAACTCCAAAAGTAAAATTAGAAAAAAAGAAGGTTTTCATCATACCAATAAAAAGGAAAACAGAAGCTGGTTGTTTTCCTAATAATATAATTTTTTTTTATTATTCCTTCAGTTTCTTCAAACAATACATGTGAACATCTCTGTGAAATGTAAGTGCGTACAAACAAATAATATCGATAAATTTGTCATTTAACTCTGTAAAAGTTTTTTTAATTCAATATTTTTATGTGCACACGTTCAGTTGACCAATTGTCAACTGATTGTTTATGTAAGGCGCATTATTTAAATATTTACCTTTTCATAGTGGTCTAGAGTTGAGCATGTATTTATATGATCAAACCGGCAAACCAGATAAAAAAAATAATTGATTATTTCTAACATTCAAAAATACAAGTGGCTTCCCTTTTCGACATAAAACTAAGTAATGAGGTGTGTTTGCCACAATGAGACATATCCATGCACCACAGTTCAGATGTAGTGGATATATACAATATCAGGTCACTTGTATAGAGGACCTTCAACAATGATAAAATTCCACATAAAATATGTGAAATAATTCAAATCTTAAAAATGGGGGCCTTATTTATAACAAAACATTTATGAAAAATACATATGACAAGTCTTTCGTAACCTTAATGAATGCATGCTTTTAAGTGTTTTATTATTGTGCAAGTAATACAATTCCTTCTACCTCTAGGTTACACAGTTACATACAACTTTAAAATCAGGATAGATGTACTGCGGACCATTAAATTCCGGCGCAGGACGTTTGCGATTTTTCATAGGACATTTGCGCTTCTTTTTTTTGAACACTTGCGCTTAAAATCATAGGATATTTGCGCTTTTTTCATACTGTGAATGCCCAGCATGAAAAGGAACACATGGTACATGCAAACAGTTTGCTGATGTCACGATGGTGCTGATGCACTTTACTCAAACAGGAGACGTACATATGGAAAATTGCTGCACAGAAAACCTCCAGACTTTTCACAAACCTAAAGCTTTCTACAATGGTATTGTAACGTTGTTCAAAAATTCTAGAAAAAAACCCCAAGTTAACCAAAAAGTCAAGCATTTTAGATTTACCGATAAATTAAGTGCTGAAAATACTTTTACAAATAGTAGGTACATGTATATATGTTATCTGTTGTAATTGCTCGACAATTAACTTTTTTCGCTCCTCCGGCAATATTAAAGGTCCAGTGTCAGTTGTTCTCTGTCATAGTTTAACTTTCAAAAACATTTTCCTGTAACTGCTCAGTAACTTGAAACTAATCATGATTACATGCTCCTGGCAGAATATGATTAAGAAATGAAAAACTTTGCAATGCCCCATTTTTGCAAATTGGAAAAAAAAAACTTGAAAAAAATAGTTTTATAAGACCAAGGTCACATGACACAAGTCAGTATAATTGTAATCCTGCAAAATAATGTCAAAAGGGAACCTTTTTTTTATTCAAAAGCAACACATATATTTTCCATGATCACCAGAAAAGACACACAATATTCCGTCTAAAAAGAAACATTAAGATAGTATCCTGGATAATCCACGACCAGCAAAGTTTCCCAATTTGGAGGGGGCAATGATCATGTCAGAAATTCTTTCTTTAATAAATTTTTGCTCATTATCTTCCATGGATATATCCTTACGCCATATATATCCAAAAGCAGCTCTTCAAAATGCAGTTCATGACCATGACTATTTTGAAAGGCTATTTACTGAGTATTGGATAGATAATGTGCTAATGGTAAGTCTAAGATTGGATAACACAAAATATATGATGATCATGAGCAACCAATGAGACAAGGCTTGCCATCAAGATATTTATTCAAGAAAGATTAATCTAGGATATCCGATAAGGTGTAATTTTTTCTCCTCATATTATAATCTTTTAACAAAAAATATGTATTTTACACCCATATTTTATAATTAAGTTACATGACAATGGACGCATGGGCGTATGACATTTGCGCCGATTTTGAAAATTTTCATTCTTTCATTTGCGCCGATTTCATTTTTTGATTTGCGCCGATTTTTTATTTGCTCCTAATTAGATTTACAGGTAAATTAATACTTGTACATGTACTATACCATTGGTGAAATTTGGTTCTAAATGTTTTTCATTTATGTTTAAGATAATTTTGATTCATATTTTTCTGCAACTTCATTGTAACATGATAGACATATTGCACACTGAAACGAGCCGAGGAGACAATTCTTTAATCATCAAGGGCCATACATATCGGAAGATAACTGTCCTGAAATATAACAACATATCTTACTAATGTACTATAAAACTGTGTAAAGCCAGAGTCACCACTGATTTTATTGTCAAAACACAGATCGAGCATAAATATGTGGCAGATGTCCGAAAGACAGAAGAGGCTAAAGAACTACGGTTACGGTCAGGGAAAATGTCTGGAGATGTATCTTGTAGGCCTTCTTCCACCTCCCCACTGTGAGCAGGGGACAACAGTTATATACATGTTATGATTGACAATTCATAAATTTGTACAAGTGGCTAATGGAAGAGGTCTATAATGTTAAATAAAAAATATCATGACTTGGATGGAGAGTTCTCTCATTGGCACTCATATCACATCTTCTTATATCTATTCACCTGTAATTTACCTTTAAAAAATCGGCGCAAATGAAAGAAAATATCGGCGCAAATGAAAGAAAAAATCGGCGCAAATGAAGTGCAGATCGGCGCAAATGCAAAACGCCGGGACGCATGCATAGTAAGAACTTCTGACCATATCATCAGAAACATTCTTCTTGGCACTTTGAGATGAAGAACAGCAACGAAAGCACTGTTCCTTTGCATGTTTTTCGTTTACTTATATTCCACATATCATTTGGTTTCTATCAATTTGTTTTGATATACATGAGATCCTTATTATAATTAGCATGATTAACATTTTTACATGGTATTCACAGACTATGAATTCTTATTCCGCAAAAATAAAAAATTAAATGTTTGTCGTATATCTGAACTATCCCAAGATCGCGTGTTCAAATCTCACTGCCAGAGATGGGAAAATTAACCTAACTTAACTCTAACTTTACTTTCAATTTCAAAATAAAAACTTACAAAATGTTTTTAAAATAATGTGTGTGCCAAATTGCCCCCCCCCCCTTTTTCAGCATTTTTTTTTAACCCATTTGTTCCATCGGGCTCGGTCAAGGGTATGCCTGATCAAGCTAGCATTGGTACTTCAATGAATTTTCCCTTGTAAAAACAAACTTTATGTTACTGATTGATTGACAACGGATTAGACAAAAGACCAATGTCCAAGTTTGAAATTGGAGGAAAAGAGCGTCTAAAATCAGTTATTTTGAATGTTTTTGAATGTTTATTGCAAGGCCTATAGCTCGCTATTCCGCTCTAAATACCAATATGATAATGTGTCGGCATAAGGTATAAGGTATGGATGTAATTAGGGCTAAAGGGTCGCAGCAGTCCATTCTATTAGTCAAAATTGGCTATTTCTTAAATATCACGCGTATTTTGGCATTCAGGTCCTCCGTAATCCCTATGAAGCGCATAATTTATGTTTTGTAACCATTTGTTCCTCTACTAATAAGCTTTCAAATGGTGTGTAAAGTTTTTTTTAAGTAGGCGCTGACGGGTCGCAGAAGTTCATTCTATTTTTCAAAATAAACTATTTCATAATGTTCTGACACCCGTATTTTAATTTTTAGTCCTTTGTTACTCCTCTACTATGCGTTGCGAGACATATTGATTATATACCTTTTGATACTCTGTCAATAAGCTTTCGAATGAAGTATAATTTATATCTGTAATTACGGGTTAAAAGGTCGCAGCAGTCCATTCCATTATTTAGAATTGGCTATTTTCATAATTTTCATGCGTATTTTGGAATTTAGGTCCTCGTAACCCCTCTATTGATCATTGCGGCACAATAGACATATTATAATATATATAAATATGGGACGAAGAACAGCAAAGGTAATGTTTAATCGTGATCTCGAACTAGAAAAAAATATTTTCTCATTTGTTGTGTGTCCCCTCACGGCTTTATGAAACAACTTGAAGTGAACACTGTTGGTATTGTCTTATGTCCACCATAATGACTGACACTTCGTGTACAACACTGTTGAATATAAAAATTCGTAAGGGTCCCGCGGAACCGAGTGTCTCGCCTACTTTTGCTGTAACTCCCAGCCTCAACAAAAATAAGGAAAACAATCAATAAAAATATTCCTCTTGATTCTATCATTTGATGGTAAGAAGCTTCTGTCCAAGTTTGGTAAAAATTTCAGGATAGTTTATGAATCGAATTTATGTTTTAAAAACTTAACTGCAGATTGTATATGTAATGTTAACTGGAAGAAAAACTAAGTCCATTTATAAGTAAAATACAGATACACAGGTACCAAATATTAACAAAATTTCCTCTCTAGATACTAGCTTTTGATCATCAACAAGCGTCTGTCCAAGTTTGGTACAAATTTAAAATAGTATAAGAAAGTCATTAAATTTTAAAAAAATTGAACCACAGAGTGAATGTGTTGTTTCCTGGCAGAAAACCTAAGTCCATTTAAAAGTTCAATACGGAAAAAATCAAAAAAAAATCCAAATTTACTTCTGGATACTATCTTAAGATTATAGACAAACTTCTGTCCAAGTTTGGTAGAAATCCAATATAGTTTAAGAAAGATATTAAAATTTTAAAAACTTTAACCACAGAGTGAATGTAATGTTCCCCGCAGAAAAACTAAGTCCATTTATAAATAAAATACAGAAAAAATGGAATTTTATTTTTACAAAATTTACTTCTGGATACTATCTTATGATCATAAACAAGCTTCTGTCCAAGTTTGGTACAAACCCAGGATAGTTAAAGAAAGTTATTAAAATTTTAAAAACTTTAACCACAGAGTGAATGTAATGTTTCCCCGCAGAAAAAAACTAAGTCCATTTTTTAAAAGTAAAAAAACCCAGAAAAAATGGAATTTTATTTTTGTAAGCTATACTTCTAGATACTATCTAATGATCATAAACAAGCTTCTGACCAAGTTTGGTCGAAATCCAGTATAGTTTAAGAAAGATATCAAAATTTTAAAAACTTTAACCACAGAGTGAATATTTGTGGACGCCGCCGACGACGGAATGTAGGATCTCTTAGTCTCGCTTTTTCGACTAAAATCGAAGGCTCGACAAAAATGTATACGATAGTAAATAATTTACCAGATACTGTTTTTGCCATTGACCTGACCCCCAGACTATATCAAACGCTTTTCTAAAATCAATAAAGGTACAATATAATTGTTTACCTGATAAATAAATAATAAGAGAATGCATAATGAAAATGAGATTAAATGTGGAATAGCCCTTTCTAAAACGGGTCTGGGTTCTTGGAGAGAAGTTCTATCTTTTTAGCTTATTCGAATAATAAAAGAGGATGTTCCAGTTTTCTTACGATCATTGAAATAACCCAACATTTTCCTGACTATAATAATGTCAATACAACAATAGATTTTTTACTAGAGGTTTAAATTTTGAAAGTTGATTGACTACCAATATGGTAAAAAAATAGTGAAAAACTAGGCTTGTTTCTGAATAAGACTTATCGTAAACACTCAATTGCACTAGAATTATATCCGTATTTGCAGGCCCATACTGTGCTAAAGTAATTTAGTTGGGGATTTGTTGGCACCATTCTTAGTTCCTCTTTGTTGGCCACTAAATCTGAAGTCATATATTCAGGGTTGGGTAATTACTATTGCTTTTCTTAAGCATAATTTCACAAAGAGATATAAACTTTTCTCATTACTGAGGAATTAAAGTCTTCTCTGGTTTCTTTGGTTGATCATCTTCTGGAGTTGACTAGCAAAACAGATGTATCTTCTATCTTTTCCCATGTGTTACAAAAGTTTATAATGTTCCTTAGTTTTTCAAACTTTGGATTATCCATAGATGACGCTGTTTTTGATTGTGTGTATAGAATATTTCTTCCAACTGGAAGGTATGTTCCAAAATTTCAGACCTGGGTAAAGTTGTCTGATATGAGTTCATGATATAAATCATGCCTTTTTTATACGACCCCCAAACAAATTTGGGATCGTATAATGATATGATGTCGTCGTCTGCGTCGTCCAAAGACACATTGGTTTCCGGATAATAACTTTAGTTTAAGTGAATAGATCTTTTTGATTTTTTTCAGACGGTTCAATACCACAAAAGGAAGGGTGGGATTGAATTTGGGGATGATGGTCCCAACCGTTTAGGGATTAGTAAATACAACGGAATTTGATGAGACTGTCATCAAATTGAGAGGGTTTTAATCCACCATTTTCTACATTTGAAAATACTTGTACCAAGTCAAGAATATGATAGTTCTTGTCCATTCTTTTTTATGTGTTTTGTTATTTGATTTTGCCAAGTGATTATGGACTTTCTGATTAGATTTTCCTCTAAGATCAGTATTTTTGTGATTGTGTGTACCACAATATGTCCCATATAACAAAGGGGAGACTGGGATTAACTTTTGGGTTTATTGCCGAAAATATGTAGGGATTAGGGGCCAAAAAGAAGCATGTTTCTAGTTTCCAAACAATCATGACAATGACTTGTGTTTAATTAGTGTATGGATCTCTCTGAAATTGTACTACAAGATTCAATACTACAAAGTTGAGTTTAAGGGTTATTTCTCAAAGAGGTGTTTCAAAAAGTATGGGGGGGGGATTTTTATATTACCTTTTTTTTTAAGGATTTCCTTTTTTTCAAAATTTGAAAAGCTTTAAGAAGAAATCTTCAATTGCATAGTATTGTGCAATAGATTTGTTAGATCTTTGACCACATTAATTTTGTGACATAAACCTATATTATGCCCAAAAAAAATTAACAATCCAAATTCAGATAGTATCAAGCTTGAATATTGTGACCAAATTTGCCCCAACTGTAAAGGTTATGTGCTGTTGCAGAGTAGGTCCTTAATATATGCAATAGGCTATCTGAAGCCAGTTAGTCCATGACTGAAGAGCATGAGTGGCAAGCTCCTGTAATATAACTGACATATGATAGGTTTGGGGTCTAAAGACAAGTACATATATATTGTAAATAAAACAAAGAGCTTTCAAATTATTATCCTTTTACTTTGGATACAAATGCCAAAAGAGGCTGATACATATAATAATCACAACAATCATGGTTAATAAAAAACAGTTACAGAAAATACAGATTCAACATACAGATATATAACATCCCCACCCAAAAATGGAAAATTCCATAGTTTCCCAAAATGTTAGATTCGTACTGAAAAAACAACAATATTTTTTCATTTATATCTAAGAATTGAATGCTTCTTTTTGTAACTTTATTGTAACTGTTTAAGGAATAACATGTGATGTGCAGTTAGCCAATAAGAATAAAGTATTATAATGAATAAAATTGAAAAAGGAAATGCGGAATGTGTCAAAGCGACAACAACACGACCATAGAGCAGACAACAGCCGAAGGCCACCAATGGGTCTTCAATGTAGTGAGAATTCCTACACCTAAAGGTGTCCTTCAGCTGGCCCCTAAAAAATATGTATACTAGTACAGTAATAATGGACGTCATACTAAACCCTGAATTATACACAAGAAACTAAAATTAAAACTAATACAAGACTAACAAAGGCCAGAGGCTTCTGACTTGGGACAGGCACAAAATTGCAGTGGGGTTCAACATGTTTATGAGATCTCAACCCTCCCCTATCTCTCTAGCCAATGTAGAAAAAGTAAACGCATAACAATACTCACATTAAAATTCAGTTCAAATGAAGTCCGAGTCCGATGTCAAAACATACATCTAATGTAATTATATAACAATACAACATAAAAAATAATACGCAAATTTTAAACTTCATTGTCTATTAATTTCTCATGTTAACACATAGATATATATATGACCAATTGCTGGTTACTCTTTAACTTCAACATAAATATGCTGTGGCGAAATCTTATAAAATGGAGTAGGGGCAATAAGGCCCTTTAATATTTGGTCTAAAAATTACTGCAAATTTAAAAGTTATCATACATATTCTTAAATTACTGAAAACTCAACTAAGGTACAAGGTATTCAGATAAACAAAACAAATTTGACATTGAACAAGTTACCATGGCAACAAAACATGACTTTATTTACATATTTTGTAAAATTTTGTGATTTTCCTTGTTTTTCATCATATTTTGAGTATGTATTAGATTGAAAAATTATATGCTAACCCAAGAAACAACTTTGTATTTGGTGAGATTATGTCAATAATTATAATAAAGCTTCAGTTAAGTTATTTTGTTGTTTCTTGGCTATGCACCATGTTTCCGCGATGGAAATATAGATAGAAAACTGCATAAATTCTGCATTTTCATCGTTTTCGTGAAAAATTGTACATTTTATGCTGTAATTGTGATGAGATCAGATAAAACTCTTTATTATTTTCTTTAAATATCTTCACCCTATGCATTTCTAAACATTATGGGCCAATTTGAAATAGTTATCAAACATTTAATTTTCTTGGGCCAAAACCAGGCCTTTAGTATATTATCATTTTACTGAATTTAAGTGTGCTTACTAAAAAATGGAGACATAAATTTGGAAGGGGTATACAAATTAATGGCAAGTAACTCACTGTCAACACTAGGGACTATATTGTGGACAAAGACAATCAAGGGACGACAATTGTGGTCTTGGACCAAATCATTGTGTCATACATACATGTACCATGTATTTGGCAGACAACATAGCCTAATGTAAAGACTGCATACAATTAAAAACTCACACAAATCCCATTTATAATCTCAAATGTTTTATACTATAAATTGAATTGACTGATAGTAAATAAAAGCATTACATTGACCATGAAAACACGTTTGATCATTTATATTCAGGTCCCAATTACTGACACCAGATGAAAAAGGGGGGTCAATATTCCTTGACCCTTCAATACATTATACTTAGGATTTTTTGTTAGACTTGTTGTAAAAATTGTGAAAAGTCTTTAAAAAAGTAGCACAAACAAGGAAAAATCAAAAAAGACTGATCTTGATATTGAAAGTTTATGTTCAAAATGAAATTTCAAGTATTTTCTATCAATATCAAAGTCATACATTATAGTCAGTTTAATTTGTAATATAAGTAACATTATGACCTAATAGGCTATTGACTAAGGATTAAGACTAAAGAAAACAAATGATTTCTGATTATTTTTTTTGTCTCTTTAGGTGTCACACCACCAATTACTCCCTTGAATTTAGAACATATGTTATTTAAGTAGCCCTACTCTGACACAAATTAGTGCTTTATTTTGATGTCCTTGTTTTAATAATACTTGAACTAACTAAAAAATTTGCAAAAAATGAAACTTTGGTTAAAGAGAAATATATATGTAGACCATTTTGAGCCCAATTTTACTTGTCTATGAGTTTGCATTAAAAATTTTAAAAAGATTAATGCGCTCCACAGTATACTATTTTAAGATTTCCAGAAAACCAGGGTTTATTTTTGGAGTATCACTTTTTGAAGGTTAGTTTTTTTCTTAGAAGGCTTTAAATGTATGTTGAAAATTGGCATACAGAAAGCTGATACATGTAAAATTCGGGATATACCTGGTTTCTATGAATTTAAATTTAAGGTAAAATATTTAGAAAGCTGTGAAAATTAAAAAAATTGGTTGAACAGATAGGGATATTTAATTGGTGGTCTGGCACCTATAGAGTTCCAGAAAATAGATTCTACATACAGATATATAACACTCCTCAGTTGTTGTTTTTTTACAAATTACTGTGGATTCATTTATTTTCGTGGGTACCAATTTTCGTGGTTTGAAGAAAACATACATATTCGTGGATATTTAATTTCGTGGTTTTGGCAAAGTCTACACTCATTCCTTTAGAAAATTGGTAATTCGTTGAACATTTGAATTCGTGGTTCTCCTGTACCCATCAAATCCACGAACATTAGTATCCAACGAATATTAATGAATCCACAGTATGTCGATGTATAAATTGTTAGCTGTCAATGGCTGTGTCCATATCTACAAATCCAACAATATTCCATGAATCATCAGATTTTTTAATAATTAGGTCATCCTGAATAGACATTACATCAAGTATTATTCCTGCATGTTTTCCAAATTCAAAAATGCTTTGTTTTCACAATTCTTTCATCATTCAAGTAAGATTTATGTGGTTGAATCAAGGAGTTTGTTTCTCAGAATTTTTATAATACTGTAGCAATCGTTTTGATGGCAATTGAAGAAATCCAGATTGTTTAAGGTCATAATATGCTTGTGGAGACCTTTTAAACAGAGTAAGACACAAATTAATTATTTTAGGGTCCCACCTTCTCTGGCGAATATCTGTACCTTTCTTACAGTTATTTAGTTGTGATTTCAATAGTATTGCAAAATTTTCTGGAACATCCATTTTTGAAATTAAATTCAAAATTTGTTCGTGATTGTTGTGATCCTCTTCTGAAAGTGGAATAGAATTATCCTCTTTTGAAAATGGAACAGAATTATCCTCTTCTGAAAGTGGAATAGAATTATCCTCTTTTAAAAGTGGAATAGAGTTATCCTCTTCTGAAAGTGAAATAGATTTATCCTCTTCTGCAAGTGGGCAAGATTTTCCCATGGCTTCTTTATCATTACTTTGAATTGTTACAGTTGTATTACCAGGTATAGATTCCAAAGATCCTGTTTCAATACAATTTTCACTATTTGTTATTTCTGTTACAACTTGTCTTTCTGGCCCACATTTTTTCTTTTTGTTCAATTGGGATTTATTTTCATCTTCATGAACCTGTTTCTTGCTTTTATTCTTCAATGGTGTTTTATTATATGAATGTTCATCTTCATGAACCGGTTTCCTGCTTTTATTCTTCGATGGTGTTTTATTATATGAATGTTCATCTTCATGAACCTGTTTCTTGCTTTTATTCTTCGATGGTGTTTTATTATATGAATGTTCATCTTCATGAACCTGTTTCCTGTTTTTATTCTTCGATGGTGTTTTATTACATGAATGTTCATCTTCATGAACCTGTTTCTCACTTTTTTTCTTTGATCTAGTTTTATAGTATGAATTTTCACACGTGTAACAAGTAATACTTTTTGACGTCAAGTTTATCAACATTTTACAGGATTTTGATCTCTGAGTTACGTAACAATTATCCGGGTCATTCGACATACAACAATTTTCCTTAAAAAATGCATTTGAAATAATCACAGCTTGATTTTTAATCCCAGTACAAAGTTTAAGGGAACATATGACTTTAAGCATACCATCCACATTTTTCTGGTTTATCTCCAGTGGATATCCAGTTTTGAACTCCATATTATTTATTGTCAGCCATGTGTCGTCTTTGCCAAACGTAACATCACAAAATTGTTGTTCGCCATCAACAACAGTTTGTAAAGGATATCTCAATGTATATGCAATATTTTCTTTCAAAGTTGAACAGTGAGCTGGAATAATTGCAAGACTGTTGCTTTGAGGCCTAACTTTCAGATGTTTGTAAACAACAATTCTTTTGGAATTATCAAATTTGAAACTTGAACTGACACCAAAAATTCTGGGTATCAGCTTACCAATTAGTTCTTTACTGGGAGGTGCTTGTTTCTTCAAGGAATAGAAGGCTATGCAAGCCTCATAAACATCTGTCAATTTTGTGTCACATTCTTCTTTTTCATTTACATAATTAACTGATAACCTGCAATATAAACACAAAAAAAAACCAATATGAGTGCTTTTTTTAACATCTAACAACATAACAGTGACTAAATTAAACAACAAACAAACCCAACATACCAACCCAATCTTGTTTAAATTATGGCACTCAAGTTTTGGCAAACCAAATTTTTTTAATGTGCCTCCAAGGGGGGCATCCAGGATTTTGGAAAGTGGGCGAATGTTTTTGGGGACCTTTCATACCCTAAAAAACACATAAAATAAGGGTAAAATTAACTTTTTAAACAGTTTCTTGTGTATTTATATTTAGTAGCTGTAAAGGGTAAGGGTAGGACATTTTTTATGCTTTATTCTCCCTATTAACTGTTCGCATAAAATGATAGTATGGATTCAAAGCTATGTACTGATATTTGATGTGAGAAGACTTTTGGTTTTTGCACTATAACTTTAGTTTAAGTAGACGACGATGCCAACGTGATACCAATATACGACCAAAAATCAATTTTTGCAGTCGTATAAAAAGATATTCCAATTGACATTTGACAAATTCATTAGAATAATCTACATGTATACATTGTATGTTTTATTTTGGAAAAAAGTTTGTTTCCAGGTTTTGGACCCTGAGAAAAAAGTTGTTTGTTTCACCCTCAGCTGCCACTATATGTAATGCCAAAATTGAAAGAAAAAAATTGTTTTCGGTTTGCCCCGAAAATCAAATGGTTGCTGCTTTACATCTGCATAGTCAAATGTATAATATTTTTTTGGATTTAGATTTCAGTTTTATTTTTTTTTCTTCATATTTAATATATACTTTTTCACATTTTGATAATGAAAAGGATTCAGATGTACCTAGAACAATCTCATTCGTTATTTTAATCAAGGAGGTTATATGACCTCCTTGTTTAAACAAAAAGGAAATAATGTTCAGATGCAATATTTAAATAAAGAAATTAAATGTATTTCTATGTGCAATTTTAAGAAAATAATAACGGAAAAGTACTTTTCTAATTATCTTAACGTTATTTTCAATAAACATTTTTTTGGGTAAAATCCATGTTTTTAACATCTTCTTTTCAATGAGGTATATTAGATGATATACGACCTTGGTCTATCCTAGGTGTCAATATTTTTTTTTTAAAAGTGCAAGAAAGACTTCCTCTTAATTTCAGTATGAAAACAAATAAAATAGAAAAGCAATACATGAACCTAAGACCGCTGACTGCCAGGTCACCAAAAGACTGTTGCATAATTTGTGTTTGCTTTTGAATTGAAATAATTGACTGTGAATAGAAGAAGCCAGTTGAAGGATATATTTACAGCTTCTATTTGAATAATTATTTTTAAGCTTGACTATTTTATTTATTACTTGGGAATGTTCATAATGTTTCCGATTATAACTCTTTGGCAAATCCTAATATCTACTAACTGGATGATTTATGTAAATTGCACAAAAGTATCCGAGTATCGCAATATAGTTTATGCACTCAGTTTGCTTTAAAAATAATCTAGAATTCTGGATGCATTAATTCTGTCTATCATATCTTAATATTTTGTTCTCATGGTAAATGCTGTATGTGGTGAAACCTGTGGCATGCAATTCATTGGGACCTCTTACGAAGAGACTTATTTTAGTCTCATAAAACATCTCAAATTTTGAGGATTTCCTGATTTTACTTAAATCAATTCAAACATTATACAGGGAAACTTAGTTTTGCCGAAGAATTTCTTAATTCAGAAGTTTATGAATACCTTTACACACTTTCAAATAACCAATTTATTTTTAAAAAGGTATGTAGATATAAAAAGATACCACAATTAAAATGATGTTCGCCAGACTGGAGTTAAGTCTGCAAGAAAAGCATCAGTGACGCTCGAATGAAAAAAGTTAAAAGGCTAAATACATGTACATTACAAAGGTAAGGAATCTATTCTTTGGGAAGACAATCCTTAGCTTTTTGAACAGTTCAAAGTTTATAATAGGACAGTGACTCAAAAAAGAAATAAAATAGAAACAACTCGAGGTCAGAATACCGTTAGTAATGATGACCTTGCTTGAAAGTCACATGTAAAGCTCTTTCTGTCTTGTCCTGTATTTAGATAACAAAAACGAACATAAGCTTTCACGAGTGAGTTTAATAGTATTGCATGCTAGTATTTTAGCGCACAAAATAGTAACTAGAAAGCATCTAACTGATACTCAAGAAAATCTAATAGTTGAATTCGAATGTCAAACGGTCTACATTAAATGTTTTGTCTCCGGTTTCATTGAAGTTTTATCCAGAATGTTTGAGAACGCAAACCAATAGTGTGCTTTTGAAATGTGATCTATAATGTGAATGAATCAAGACGTGTCGGATAGTTGGTCAACACAATGATTACAATTTTCAAAACCGTACCATAGTACAAGTATGTAGATGCTGTATAAGGTTAAACTATTTAAAAAACAAACAAACAAAATTTGAATTGAAATTTCATAATAAACTAACGTTCCTTTTAGTAATTTTTTTTCAAATCCTTTGAATATATATAATTTCAATAAATACAAACGTCAAGTATTTACGGATGGACATTTTATTTATCAAATGAATCTATTTTCAAATTCAAACATTCCACTTAACTCGAATAATTCAAGCCCTTTCCGTGTCCGATTTTCTCCCACACGAGGTTAATGTAGCCTTCGTAGATCAGCGGAATATAAGGACTGAATTATTCGGGTTACATTCCACTATGTGAATATATTACTATGCAAAATATAAGGAAAGGCTTCTTAATCCATACCAAAACAGTATAAAATAATCAACATTATGGTTGTAATTAAATTGTGTTGTGATAATTGTAAATTATTTTTACGGTTGATGTGAGCTGCAAGGATTTAAAGTCATGCTTTATGAATTGAAAACACACAAGTATTTTTATTCATGACCGTTTAAAATTTGAATAATAAATTTATCTTACTTTCTGTTTTTATGGATATATAATAATACAAAAAAAAAAAAAATTACTCATAAAACCCAAATAACAAAATGGTATGAAATAAATAACGTAGACATATAAGGGTTCTTGTTTATAAACATTTTTTTTTGTATGATGCAAGAATTTACTAAGATTTAATTTTTATGTTTCCAGTACAAATGAATATTTAAAAATACCAAAAACAGAGTATCTTGTCATATAAAATGCTTATTTCTTAATTGCAACTCTGAAAACATTCTGATTTCAATCAATGTTAGTTTCTTCAGAAACATAAATACAGTATATATTTTATATATATTTCTTTGATTCGGATTGAATAAAATAAATTTGATAAGAATATTATCTTTCTGTTTTCCAATCTAATATTAATATTTTAACCAGAATGTTCTCTCTTGTAAGTCAATGACGAAATACACAGTATCCTGTGGTTCAATCTTCAAACATAATTAGTTTACATGTTATCCAGACAACAGACACTACCACGTTATAATTAACCTAGAAACACACAGTGTACAGTGGTCGTTTTAAAACATACATGTATAATTAGGTCCAAGACCACAATTGTCGTCCCTTGATTTTCGTCCCTTGATTTTCGTTGTTCACGAATATAGTCCCTATTGGTAACAGTGGGTTACTTGCCATTAATTATTATACCCCTTCCAAATTTATTTCTCCATGTTTAATGCCTCAAATTGTAAGTAGGGGGTTGAAATTACACTGTAAAAAAATTTGGGTCCAGAATTTTTAAGGAAAGTAGTGATTTGGTCCGGGTGAAAAAGGTTGAAAAATAGCACTTCGGAAGCTGTCTAAAGATTTTAAGACGCCCTAAAGATAAAATTGTCCATATTTTGAGTTAGAGACGATGAAGTTTTCTATAATTTTGATATAATTTGTCCCAAAAGTAGTACAACACACTGTGAAAATTTCATTGAGAAAGCGCAGGTGGGATTTTTTAAATTTTCATTTATGTTCTAAAAGAAATGCACTACGAATTAATTGTGTTCTCGGACCTAAGAGGTGAAGTCTGTAAATATAGAATCTGTACTTTGGCAACTTCCCTAAATGATTTGGTGGTGTCAATTTGTCAAATAGCATGAAACTAAAGGATTTAAACTTTTATTCTATAGAATTTCTGCAAAAATGACCAATTTCGGCATTTTATGGTCAAAATAGGCATTTTAAGGCTGTTTCAATATTGATGCATACATGGCATCCTGACTTTCTATCTGACAGGTTTTCATGTGTCAATACTTGTGTTTCTATGCCTTTATCTAGTTCTTCTACTTGTTTATGAACTCAGAATCTACAGAAAAGAAGATTATCTCAGACAATAAGTGCAAAATGTGTTGTATAAATGACCCTTGTCTAAAGCCCTGTTTGGATGATGTCAAAAGTGGTGTTCTTGGTACATAAAATTTGAAGTCCACAATAAAGACCTCACTAAATTTGTACCAAAAGCACTTTACAATGTCTATTGTACCTGTTCCATTTCACATAATATCTTTCTTTTCTTCTGTAGGATAGCAAGTGGTTTAAATATAAGCCTGTTGAGACTAAAATTGCATTCAAGTTTTTCACTAAAAAGCCAGAAATCTTTGTATCAGACCATACTGTCTGCAAGAAAGTTAATTGCAAGAGCCTTTTTGTGCTCAGATTTATTATATTATGTCACATGAGTATAGAAATGACAAAAAAAGACACATTTTTTTTATTTCTTATAGCCTCAATATGCATTTTTTAATGTAAATATGTGGCACGGCCTAAATGGACCCTTATTTTTTTTTCAAGTCTTACTTGGCTTAAGACCCTTTTAAACTAATATGATATGTTATTTGTAAATTTTCTTTCCTTTTAAGTACATTCAATACATATGTAAGGATTATTTATAACCAAAAAGCTTCACAAATTTAAAATTGCTGGAAAATATTACATCTTCATGTAAGGCCCCCTTTCATTGAAAAACCACAATTTTTAGGCCTAGGCTGATATAAATTTGACTTTTTAATAATTATGCTAAGTCTGATAAGTCAAATGAGTACTCTATTGCTTTAAGTACATAATAAATGATATATTAAGGCATTAAAAAAGAAGTTTTTTGCAATATTATAATTTTTAAAGCCCAACATGTTGATAGTTGAATTTTTTCAATTTTAACGTCAAAATATAACACGCAAAATTGAGTATAGAATAAAACATATTGTCTATAATATATATCCTATTGTTATGAAACTTTGCAAGCAGTGTTATAATTTATAAAGCTTTGGTCATACCAAGTTTTTTTTAAGATTTGTCAACTCTTTCTATCCTATTAGGTTCGAGACCACAATTGTCGTCCCTTGATTTTCGTTGTTCACGAATATAGTCCCTATTGTTAACAGTGGGTTACTTGCCATTAGTTATTATACCCCTTCCAAATTTATTTCTCCATGTTTAATGCCTCAAATTGTAAGTAGGGGGTTGAAATTACACTGTAAAAAAATTTGGGTCCAGAATTTTAAAGGAAAGTAGTGATTTGGTCCGGGTGAAAAAGGTTGAAAAATAGCACTTTGGAAGCTGTCAAAAGATTTTAAGACGCCCTAAAGATAAAATTGTCCATATTTTTAGTTAGAGACAATGAAGTTTTCTATAATTTTGATATAATTTGTCCCAAAAGTAGTACAACACACTGTGAAAATTTCATTGAGAAAGCGCAGGTGGGATTTTTTTAATTTTCATTTATGTTCTAAAAGAAATGCACTACGAATTAATTGTGTTCTCGGACCAATTGCATCGCCAATGGCCATGTTTACATGAAAGCTTATCTCATAAATTAACACAACTGGTTTCAACGTTTGACTCTAATTAAAATAATTACGCATATATAAAGGTAAATATTAGCAGCTTGTAATTGCCTGCAAGGAAGTATTTAAATTCTCATTAAAATAGCTTGCGTCCAGTGATAAGGCATCATATGTAACATATCTATTTATTATACTTCACGTTAAAATGCCATATTTTGATTGGCTAATGCGAGGGTGTCATTTTACTCTATCACATAGCTGAGAGGGTGACAATTTTTTTGAATGTTACCCTCTTGTCTAAACCAATCAAAAATAGACAATTTAAAGGACAATGGATTGAATTTACATCAAGTAGATGAATACAATGCTTAAGTTTTACGTTTTGGATCAAATTTTATTATCTAACTGTCAAAATAAAAAAAAACCATCTTGTTGTTTATTTCTAATACTCGTAACGTTGTTATGTACGTGACGTCATAGAAAATCCTTTTGAAATAAAATTAATCTGTAAAAGACAAAAATGGTAGGACGTTCAGTATAATAAATTAAATAACACATAGCTGAGAGGGTGATAGAGCAGATTGGTACCCCTTGAAAAAGCATTGTCAACCTTGGCTTCACCGCGGTTGACAATGTTTTCTCGGGGTACCAATCTGCTCTATCACCCTCTCAGCTATGTGTTATTTATATAATAGCAACTTAAGATGATAATGCTTTAATATTCAACAGGTCAATTAACAAGCTATTGCGCATGTATATGAAAGGTGGCAAAAGTAAGAACAGATGTATTCTAAATAACATCTTGTGTTCCGAAAGACTATGGACATTGAGGGTTTACCCCCAAAAAAAATGTGGTTAATTGCCAATGAGACAACTCTCTGCAAGAGACCAAATAACACAGAAATTTGCAAAGTTCTATAGGTAATCGTACGAGCGTAGTAAAGTAATGAGCAAGGCTCATACCGCATAATAAGCTTTGAAAGGCCCTAAAATATCAATGAAAAAAACAAGTCAAACAAGAAAAGTTACTACCTAATTTATGTACAAACAAGAATGTGTCCAAATAACACGGATGCCCCACTTGCACTATAATTTTCCATGTTCAATGAACCGTGACATTGGGTAAAAAAATCTAGTTTGGCATTAAAATTAGAAAGATTATATCATAAGGAACATTTGTACTAAGTTTCAAGTTGATTGGGCTTCAGCTTTATCAAAAACTACCTTGACCAAAAGCTTAACCCTGAAGTGGGACAGACTGATGAACGAATGGTATGACGGACGGACGAACAGAAGCACAGACCAGAAAACATAATAAAAAAATATGAAAACAACTTCAGTGTTGACTTGCTAGTGATTACATTAGTAACTACTTAATACCACTCGGCCACCTTGGTTGAAAATATTGACTTGATATTCAATTTAAAGTTAACATCATGACAAGTTATAGATCCAGGGGTCAAAAGTAGAACCTCGCCCTTCCCCATTTTCTCAGCTTCATACAAAAAAAGTTTATATTTTCCTGACCGTAATATTGTATATTTATTTGGTACTTCAACAGTTTGGTCTAATGACAAGGTCATAGATTCACATGAGATATATATGTTTTGTATATATAAATTTGTATATTTGTCATGTTTGTATAGACTATCACAATTATTGTATGGTTCGGTTTCTGTTTCTGTCGGATTACATGTACAGCCTCCTTCAACAAACTGAAGATTCTGCTATATATATGTTTCTGACAAGTTCTGTTTTTCGGGAGAAGACATCCAAATAATTAATTGTTGCTGTAAAACCATAGAAGTAAATATATACAGTGAATGCATAATTATTTTGATTTTTTTAAATATTTTGTGTTTTTCAGTTAGTGCTGCCACCGTAGGAAGGTGTCCCAGAAAAATATTTAAATAGCCTTGCCAGATGTCATAATTATTTGGACTAGCCACTAAAACAAAACTTGCACTAATGCAAACTTGTACCACTGCTAACTCGTACCAACTTATTTAAATGCATTTAAGGTCAAGTGACAGTAAATGGGCTATGTCACAGATTTCAGAAAAATTTTGCATACAACTCTGGATCGATGAACTTCAACTAAAAATCGAAATAATAATGCATTTATCTCATTTATCATTTAAAATATTACTGATTGAATTCTTACAAAATTGGTGAGCATTTGTATAGAAAGCACATAAAATCGGCATAAAACCTTCTAAAATTTGTCTTAAAATTACAAAATCTCTAATTCTACTCCATAGATTTTTCTTAAAAAACTATATGTTGTTGATACATAAATTACCGTTATAATGATATAAAATAAAGATAGGGTCACCGACTTCGTTTTTACGGTATTCATCATTCAATGTTGTGTTCTTTGTGAAAAAATACTATAAAACGTCGAAATAATCGAAACGTCGCCGTGTTGCCGGCCGTAAAACGTTGATTTTTGACGTTTTTCACTACAAACAAGGTGAAAAAATGATTTTGAGACAACAAACGAAGTCGGTGACCCTATCTTTATTTTGCATCATTATAACGGAATTTTATGTGTCAACAACATACAGTTTTTAAAGAAAAATCTATGGAGTAGAATAAAAGATTTGGCGATTTTAAGACAAATTTTGTATGTTTTTTCGCTGATTATAAGTGCTTTCTATACAAATATTCACCCATATTAAAAGAAATCAATCTGCAATATTTCAGATGATAAAAGAGATAAATGCATTATTTTTTCGATTGTCAGTTGTAGTTCACCGAGCCAAGATTGTATGCAAAATTTGAGCAAAATCTGCGACATAGCCCATTTACTGTTCCTTGACCTTAAATGGTGAATATATACTTTACTTTCACTCCATACCTCTTACATTTTGTAAGTCTGTAAAATGTATATAATTTGAAAGTACAATGACCAATGTGTAGCTAATGTTCCTCGTCTTTTGGATCTGAGACTACTATAATACAGTAGTCTCAGATTGGATAGAAAAATACCGTGGCAGATGTAGATTATTAAAGTATTATCAGTTTCACCCCAAGAAAATATTAACTTTTCATGAATAAATCTTACAATGTCTAATTAGCAGTTAATAAAAATGATTTCCAAAGTTAAATTCTTAATGTCTATAAACAAACAATGAAATGTAACTGTTTCCTGTTAAATATAAGGGGTTACCGAATTTTCCCGCCAAAAAGCACATGGCTTTCAACAATTGTAAACATAGCATACAATTTGTGATCATGGATTACAGCTTTAATAAATTCAATTTGGATATAATAGATATTCATTTTAAGGTACAGTTAAAGCAATGTTTTAACTTTCTTCTGGATTAAGTTCTAGTTTGAAAGGTCAGTTTTAAAAACAACATTCACTATTTTTGTCGAAGTTTTCATTAAAATCCAGAATAAAATTCAAGTAATTCAACTTTATTTTTTAATATTAAGTTTACAACAAAAACACCTTAAAACATTCATATTTTTAATGGTACAAGTTAACAGTGGTACGACTTCCCAGTGGTAAGAGTTAACATTTTTGGTATGAGTTAATGTGGTACAAGTTAACTTGCTTCCGTCAATACCTATAGCCCCAATTTAAAAAAAAAAACAACAACAGAGTCAGAGGGACCCCTTCAATTATAAAGTATTCAATGCTGGCATGGCTGAGAACCCTTTAGTCCAGATATTATGACTTCTTGGAAGGCTATTTTAAATATTTAAAAAAAATATGATAGCTTTTCAAGATGTCATCTGGTCATAATTAATTGGACTAGGAACCACTTTTGAAATTTAGGAATTTCTGGGCATGTTCTCGCCCATTTAAATAGGCAATAGAAATTCTAAATGAGAATATCATTAGGCAGGTAACAGCATTTAGGTATTTTCTATTGATGAAATCAAATATTACCATATAACTGCATCAATCTGATTAGACATAATCAAGTCTTCATTCTCGCACTGTTTTTGTTTTCAAATAAGGATAATAAAAGTTAGGGGAGAGAAACCATTGAGAATATGTTGCCGGTCCAACGATTTACCGAAAAGAACCGAGAAGGACTAAATAGAACCGAAAAAAGAATCGAAAAGGGCATACATGTGTATATTTATTTTGTAATCAATGTATATACACGTGAAATTTTGATTTAGTTAAAAATTCCTCGTAATAAATGAACGCATAAATCAAACTTTTATTATACATATATTAAACAAAGAACGACCCAAAGTCGTCATGTGTCCGCGGCACTTTCTAATACAATGTAAGATGATGATGTAATGACATGAAGATCTGTCATTACATGTATCATTGTGTTTAGGATTTTTTTCAATGTGTGTCAATAAAAGCTTCCGAGCTCAACCCTAGCCCTAACATTTTGTATAGTGTTTCGGTATTGTTAATGAGAGCTAGAATATCAGAGGGGGGGACAGGGGTAAGGGAGAAAGGGAGAAAGGGGGTGGGAGAAAGGTGAAAGGGGTAGGAGAAAGGAGAAAGGGGGTAGGAGAAAAAAATAAAATATGAAAAAATAAAATATCTCTCTTTTTTCCGGTAAATTAAAAAAAATAAAATAAGGAGAAGAAGAGAAAGGAGAAGAGGGGTAGGAGAAAGGAGAAGGGAGAAGGGTACCCCCTGTCCTCCCCCTCATATCACAGAGTTTGGATTCAAAAGTCATAAGAAGTTTTGTATGGTTGAGTATCTCACATATTAATTATTTTAAGATTTACAGTCAACAATTATAGTTCCCGTTTCTTTTATAACCAATTATTGGTTTCTTCTGAAAAAAATGTTTGCAGCTAGGTTTTTGTGAATTTAAGCCGAAGTATAAAATTTAGTAGTATCGTTATAAGTTTTCCCCCGTTGATGATCTTGAGTATTAAGTAAACGGTCAATTAGTTCTGTATTAAAATCAGGAGATGTGGTATTATTGCCAAGTAGACAACTATCAACCAAAGCTATTTAAAAGGAAGTGTATGTAAGAAATTATCTGCAATCGTTCGGCCTTCAACAATGAGAAAACTTAATACCATAAAGTCAGCTATACTGGGATGTCCCGACATGAAAAATATGAAACGATTTGATTTAGATAGCTAAAAGCCTAATTTATAACAAAAAAATATAACAAAAACAAATATGACATACATGAACCAATGACAATTAATAATCTACACGCTTCTTACGTGGGACAGACACATAACTTGAAAATGTGGCGGCGTGGGACACTGGTATTTTAACAAAGCATAATGTAAGAACAAACAATATATGTGTTATTGTATTATAAATATCGTTGGGATATATAAGTACCGGACCACGTCCAATCTGTGTAGTCCATATCAGGAAAGTCGCCTCCCAAAACATCAATATAATAATAATAAAAACAATCTGTGTAGTATTGGTATTTGTATCCATCTAATGAGTTAAGCCTTCTTCAACTGATTTTATTAGTTCGTTCTTATGTTGTACCGTTATACCACTGTCTCATGTAAGGGGGAAGTTTGATATCCCGCTTACATGTTTAACCCCGCCACATTCTGTATGAATGTACCTGTCCCAAGTCAAGACCCTGTAATTCAATGGTTGTCGTTTGTTTTTGTGTTATATATTTGTGTTTCGTTCTTTGTTTGTACATAAATAAGGCCGTTAGTTTTCTCGTTTTGTTTTTTTACATTATCATTTCGGTACCTTTATAGCTGTCTATATGTGGTATGGGCTAATAAAAGAAGTACAGTGACCTATGTTTTTTTTATGTATCATTTGGTTTCTTGTGGAGAGTTGTACCATCGACAATCATACCACATCACCTTTTTTATATTTAAAAGTCAGTTGAAAATGTCTACTCATCAGATCGATACAAAGATGAACAAGAATGTGTCCATAGTACGCTGATGCCCCATCCGCACTATCATCTTCTATGTTCAGTGGACCGTTAAAATAGGGTAAAAACTCCAATTTGGCGTTAAAATTGGAACGATCATACCATAGGGACATACAATTTTGTTGATCAAAAACTTTAATCTGCATGAAACGGGACAGACGGACGAACGGACGCACAGATAAGAAAACAGAATGTGCATAAATGGGACATAAAACAGCTTACAAAAACATAGAATGAACGTGGCAGGTTAACAACAACAAAAAGAAAAAAAAATAGAGATGTGAAAGCACTCTCAGTTACTGACAGCTAGTTCAAAGCCAATAACAACAAAACAAAATATTGTATTTTCGCATATTGTTTTCTATTTCGTCTTTCTACAAGACGTTTTTTTAAAGACTGCTAGTATTTATTATACCGCGCATTCGGTGGTTGATCAAGAACTTTTTAAAATAGGGGCCACTGCCTGCCATAAAAAAGGGTCCTCTACAGTATTGCTTCATTGATTCCCTATATATATATATATATTCAACCAACACAATGTGTCTCGGAAATTAGGTGTTTCAAAACTAGTTATCTCAGAAACTAGGTACTTCAGAGACTAGCCGTTTCAGAACTAGGTGTCTCGAGATACTGTTTCTCAGAATAAGGTGTTTCAGGAACCTAGGATTTTTGAAGCTTGCTCTTATTTAATAGTGGAAGAATGGTTATAATATAATTTTTGAGAAAATCAGTTGTTAGGACCTCGGAGTCAGTGGAAGTATTTAGGAGAAATTAACGTTTTAGTTTTTAGATTACTTTTTAATACAAAGTAAATATTGTTGTTTCTTTATCAAGTTTCAAAGTTCAAAGGTTGGTCTCGTAGTTTGTAGTAAAACTTCCAAGTTGCAGTTAGGTTTTGAGCTAGCCTAAGCAAAAACTTGATATTGGATACCCGGATTACTATATAAGCTAAGTGGTTTAATTTCTATTTACAACAGAAAAATGTCTTTGGAATTATAATTAGTCATGGATTTTACATCAATATAGTCAATTCTGTAAAAGGGAACACATTTTTTCTCAGTTTAACCGAATTTCCAACATTTTATTATATTTTGTTTTACTGTTGTAAAATAAAAAATAAATTGTAAGCATTTTATTACTTTCTTTGACCTTTAAACATTTTCTCGTCTTGAAAATGCATGAATTATTTGTCACTGGACGTTCAACAAGTGGAAGTGGAAGTTTTTAACGACATTGACTGGCTATAGTTGTAGCACTGGACGTTTTCAATCAATCAATCAATCAGATATTTTCTGTCGTTGATTATCTTTTTCGATGGCTTATAGATCTCTTTGTAAGCTCACTCCAAGATATAAGAAGCACGTCGTCCGTTCAAAAATCGTCTTCTATGAAACTATACTGAAACGAATTAGAACGGCAAATATTGTGTGAAAGAGTCTGAGATTGTCGAGTTTATAACTTTATCCAATATTTTGATATTTTTAACAAAAATTACCACCATGTAGAAAAAGACTGAAAAGTGGTTTTTAATTGACATTGTTAAGATTAGTCAAATGAATGAAAATTGTTCGAACTCAACTATATTCATTGTGTTTTTCCGTTCAAAATTAAGATTTATACACAACTTGAACTTGACATTATCAAAATGCGTACCACAAGTAACGTGGGCCAGCGTAATTTATGTCCTTTTCTTTAACATGTTAGCTATCAAAACAAACAAGTCTCGCACTTGCTAAATGCCTACAGAAATAAGAAAACAATATAGTCATAAAAGACAAATTTCTTTTCTATAGCATATCTTTATTTTGCATTTTCAATATACATGTAGATCACTAGGAAATTTAAGGTATATAGTAAGAAATAAAATAAAATGACGCAACTATGTATAGGAAGGACGAGGGTGCATCATTATTGGCTTTATTGCTGATTCCAATCGATCAGATATGTGAAAAGATTCATTGATCGATGTTATATATTCTTTGTATATATATTTGAGAGCTACCGTCTCAGTTTGTCTGTCCTTCCTTCTCAAGGCACGTTGTTCCTTCTTCCTCTTTCAATGTCTTCTAAGTCCAATGTCAAGATGATTTCCGGTCTGTTTTCTTTTTGTTGTCTTTACAAAACATTATTATCAAAACAAGAACCAATACTTCAAGCACTATTCCAATAAACGGCCACAAAGGTGCTAATTTTTCTGAAACAAAAACAGCAAAACAACTTGCATTATCCACATTTTAAGACTTTACACCTTTCATGAAGGCTAGTTTTGCAATTATGAAATAGGGAATAATGTGAACATTTGTTTATGTTTTTCTACGTTACCAATGCTGAAATCAATGCTGGTCATTTGACTGTTTCCTATAGTTTCATAATTTATATTTTACTGACGGTTTGTTATTTTTTCCTGCATGGTTTGAGGACATTGTTTTATACCTTTATAGATCTTTATAAAATGGTATTTTCAATAAAAAATTTCATTTCTCCATTGATCTTATTTATTAATTGTGTTAATGTGATATTTGAATATTCTATCAAACCAGCAACAATAATTCTAAAAAAAAAATACACTTAAAAATTCTTCCTTTTATCTCCATGTTTTATGTGTGTGTGTGATCTAGGTCAACATTGTATTAATGATGTACTAATGGTCAGATGAGTAATGGTATCAGATGTACTTTCAATTTATTAAAACATGGGTACTTTATTAGATATAGGAAGATGTGGTATGAGTGCCAATGAGACAACTCTCCATCCAAATAACAATTTAAAAAGTAAACCATTATAGGTTAAAGAACGGCTTTCAACACGGAGCCTTGGCTCACACCGAACAACAGAATAATAAGAATAAGAATAAGAATAAGAATTTTATTAGTTTGAAATCCAAACAATAGGATTGTTACTAAAATACACAACAAAAAAAACAAACAAACAGGCATATTAAAATTACAAAACGATAGTCAATAAACAGTTACACTACAAACATGTAGCATTGAAAGAAAAACAAAAACATAGATTACTAGTATTAATTATAATACTATTTTTTGACAGCATGCCTCCTCTTTAAAGTTATGAATTAAAATATTATGCTTATATATCAAAAAATATGTTTAGGAAGATGTGGTGTGAGTGCCAATGAGACAACTCTCCATCCAAGTAACAATTTAAAAAGTAAACCATTATAGGTTAAAGTACGGCCTTCAACACGGAGCATTGGCTCACACCGAACAACAAGCTATAAAGGGCCCCAAAATTACTAGTGTAACACCATTCAAACGGGAAAACCAACGGTCTAATCTATATAAACAAAACGAGAAACGAGAAACACGTATATATTACATAAACAAACGACAACTACTGTACATCAGATTCCTGACTTAGGACAGGTGCAAACATTTGCAGTCAGGATCCTGATGTTCAGCAGTTGCGGGTCCAGGGGTAGGGGGTCCGGGGTTGGAACCCCCTTTTTGGACGATCAATGCATTTGAATAGAGACATATAGTTGGAATGGTTTTACACTAGTCATTTTGGGGGCCCTGTATATAGCTTACTGTTCGATGTGAGCTAAGGCATGTCGAAGACCGTATACTTTGACCTATAGTGGTTTACTTTTATAAATTGTGACTTGGATGGAGAGTTGTCTCGTTGGCACTCATACCACATCTTCTTATATCTATGATAAGAGGTAGACATAACTTGTGCTTATGGTGTCCTGTCGTACCATTTGTATCTATAATGGTCTTACCTCTTACACGGACCAAAGTTGTAAATGACTTTCTTCCAATACTCCATGATGCAGAGCAAGTATAATGACCTCTGTCCGAAGTTTTAACCGGTGAAATCTGAAGTGAACCATCTTGTTTTCCCTGTGTATTTGACAATACTATTCTATCATCGTTGAGCAATACTCCATCTCTGTACCAAGTAACTGTAGATTGGAGAAAACTTGGAACAGGACAGTTTAACATTAAATCTTTGTCTTCTATAAAACTGTATGATTGGTCAAACTTGCTGTTGTCTGAAGAAAATGGAAGATATATTACATTGATATACTTGTGATCTAAACATCTTTTTAACTAGTCTTTTTTAATGTATGGTTTTACAATTTTGAATTTTTGACTTTCATTTTCTGAAAGCTAAAATGACGTGTACAAATACAATATAAGGTCAATGTCAGCAAAAATCAACTCTTTTGTATGATTCTTGTAGAACTGCGAAGTTTACCGAGTCCTTCAAAGGTTTCGTGTTGATTAAAAAACAAAATATGTGTTAGATATTGATCTAATATTGTTTTTGTTATACTATATATTCTTCTTCTATATATTGACTTCGGTATACACGTGTGCTTCTTGTCACATAAGCTATTCTTTTCTGAGTGTTATCTTGAAAATCAAATAACTCAAACGAATAAGCCGTTGCATTATAACTGTTCAAAATTATTACTGCATGCAAACTCTAATTTTCGTCCAACGAACAAAAAGACCACACACGTGCATACGTGCATACCCATTATTATAGTACTGAAATAACAGATACATGTAAAAGAGAATTTTTGAAATAGATAATAGTTCGATCAAATAGTTGTTTATATACCTGCAAGAACTATAATCGTAACATTGGCAGATGAATCGTTTGAAATGCATGTATATATTCCTCCGTCTGAAATATCTATGGACGATTTTAAAATATTTAATTTTACAGTTGATGAACTTGCGCTCGCATTGTTAAAAGTAACATTTGTCTCAAATCCGACTAATTCTTGTCCATTTTTCCTAAAGATGGGTATTACACTTTCATTGGTATGTCTATAGGTGTATTCACATGTCAGAGAGAAAGAACTTTTTTCAACTGTTTGGTGTAATTCGTTTCCTTCTAATATTTTGGTAGATCCTGGAAAAAAAAACAATAAACAAACACTCGAATTATAGACTGTGTTACTGTTAGATGAAAATAATTAGTATACATGTATGCAAATGAATTTTTGCAATAGATGAATGGCGATTTCATTTCTCATATTCATTAGATACATATACTCATGTTGGTCTAACACAAATAAAATTACATGGGATTTTCCTTACATTTGTACATAATGATAAATCTAATCAATGACAAACTTTTGGGGTTGTGTGGCTTCTATTCTAGAATCTTGGAATCAGCATGTTTATTAATAAAAGGAGACAAAAAAGTTTAAAAAAAAATGAGAAAAGTCGGCCAAAGAATAGAGAATAACGGAGTGCTAAATTAATATAGAGAGGAGAGAATATAATGGGCATACCATAAAAAAAATATGGTTTACAAAATTTGGGAATACAAGAACCCTGTCTTCCCCTTCAAGATTCTCATTAATGATTGTGTCACTATATTTTAAAAGAAACCCATTACCGATTCTTTGACAGACTGAACGACTCTTCATCCAAGATAACAAATGACATAGAAATTAACAACTATAGGTCATCCAATAATGAGCAAAACCCATACCGCGTAATAAGCTATAACATGCACTTCTATGCTATTTTTTTTTATGTATATATAAAATAGTGACCAAAATGGCATGGTACAATGTTTCCTATTTGTTTAATGTTTACCATAAAAGGAAAACTGTTCAGTACCAAATGGTGAAATTTCGGTCAGGATATTCCAATTTGTATAAGCGACAAAAACATACAAAATGTTATGGGGAAATAAAGCATTTTCCACGCGGAAGTCCATTCAATTCAATTCAAAGATTTTATTGTTTAAGGTGGTACCTAACACTACAGGGAGATAACTCTGTAAAATCAGCTAAACGTTTTAATTACGTTGTGTTGTACAGGGAATATTAAGCTTCTCAGCGATCAAAATTGGTGTTTGTCAAACTGCTATATAACCAGTGTAATTTTTCTGATAAAATGGTTGGTTCAAAATTTGTGAAATTTTTATATTTTTGCTAAAGGGTCTAAGTAAATACTTTGTCAAAATTTTAGGAAAATTAAACGAGCCAAATTAATTTTAGTGAAAGTGTTGGGTACCACCTTAAATATCCAAACAAATGGATTGGACAAAGGCTCAGCCTATATAAATCCTTTCCCATACAAGATTGATAAATAACGTTCGTTTGCATGTAACATCTAGTCTCACAGAGAGTTTATAGCGGAGGGACCGTGTCTTCTTATAATAAAAGGTAGCACTCTATTAAAGAGGAATGTATAGTCTTTTTTTCATATTACCAGACTCACTGTGACAAAAATGATTATCTTTAGAACTTATATATGTTACAGTGAATTTGTATAATCAGGGATTATGTAGAATCCCTGATTTTTCAGGGAATATGTAGAATCACTAAAATGATTAGTTATTATATATAATCCCTGAAAAAGACCAGTGATTTTACATAATCACTAAACATCTTAATAATTATTCTACAAATTCCCTAATATGATTTCAGGGATTATGTATAATTTAATGGTCATTTGTTTGATAAACAAAATTAATTTTTAAACAAATTATAATTTTAAGTTCCTTTCATTTTCCTTGCCAGATGAAATAATTTTGCTTTAACAAATGTAAACACAGAGGATGATCTAAAAGATATAACTAACACAAGGTGTCAAGATAAGACTTCAAAATTAATAATAATAATAATAACATTTTCTTCATAACGATAGCTTTACATGTATTGTTCGTTTATTAAAAGCCAGCATCAAATGGATATTCATCCTTTATTTGTAAATCCACAAGCATGTTATTTGTGATACATGTAAAGCAAATGGAACAGTAGATTATGGAACAACTGTTTTGTGTGGGTTTTTCTGTTTGTTCAAAGAACAATTTGCAAGAAATTCAAACTGTGAGAACTTAGGCATCTAAATGTATAAAAAAAAACATGCAGAACTTGGGATTGACAAATAGAACAAACGTTAAGAGGAAGCTTGCATATTCTCATAGCAATTCCACAGGATAAAATAGAAAAGGGAAACCCAAAAAAACATAATGGCAATTGTTAAAAAAAAAGTCTGAAGAAGGATTTTGCCTGACCACAAAACAATGGTATCTTTCTTGCTCGAACCAGTTCAAGGTTTCAAATTTCCATTTTTTTTTTCTTTTGGGGGAGGGTACATTCTGATGTTTTTACTGAACTTTTTATTTCTCTTAGGCGTGTTGTTAAAATCTGATTCGATACGTGCAGGAACAGGATTTTTTTAAATATGGATATTGTGGTAAAAACAGATTATTTTAATGTATTGGGTTTAACATTTTAATATTAAGTGTGCCTAACTTTAAAAAAAAAAGAAGGGTTTATCATTTTGACATGTTGTGCTTAACATTTTACAATTTTTGTTACTTTATTATGATGCTTTTATGTGATTTTAAAGAATAAATTATTTTCTTTTATTCATTATCTTTATAAATAAAACATTTTCTTCATTTCAGTTATTATGTAGAATCCCTGACGTTTTTTCTACTGAAAATTTCAGGGATTCTACATAATCACTAAACTAGCCAGTGATTCTACATAATCCCTGAAAATTTCAGGGATTCTACATAATCACTGATTATACAAATTCACTGTAACATATACATGTTCACACAATATCAATATATTACAGTACAGCTATTTAATTTTTACCACCTACATCTATAACATTTTCTATGATATATATTGTATTCAATAGATACGGGGCGCCGAATGGGACTCTTGTGGTTTTGTACAAAATTCAATTCTGTCATAACAAAATCATTTTTGTCTTACAAAACTATGTGCTACAGACTTGTTTTGTGAGAACTTCAATTTTGTGATGACAAAATTCATATGTGTAGACAAAATTCATTTTTGCCATGACAAAATTCATTTTTGTAGACAAAATTCATATCTGTCATGACAAAAGTCAATTTTGTCTAAAAGGTATGCAAATATAAACATATTTGCATACAAAATTGACTTTTGTTACCAGATATGAAAATTAAATCACAAAAGTCAATTGTGTGAGGTAAGATTCAATTTTGTGAGACAAAATTGACTTTTGTGAGACAAAATTGACTTTTGTGAAACAAAATTAACTTTTGTGAGACAAAATTAACTTTTGTAAGACAAAATTGACTTTTGTGAGACAAAATTCAATTTTGTCATTTTTGTTGAGACAAAATTCAATTTTGTCATTTTTGTTGAGACAAAAGTCAATTTTGTCATTTTTGTTGAGACAAAAGTCAATTTTGTTAATTTTGTTGAGACAAAAGTCAATTTTGTCATTATTGTTGAGACAAAATTCAATTTTGTCATTTTTGTTGAGACAAAAGTCAATTTTGTTAATTTTGTTGAGACAAAAGTCAATTTTGTCAATTTTGTTGAGACAGAAGTCAATTTTGTGACGACAAAATTCAATTTTGTAACAACAAAATTGACTTTTATGAGACAAAATTGACTTTCGTGAGACAAAATTTACTTTCGTGAGACAAAAATCAATTTTGTTGAGACAAAATTCAATTCTGTCAATTTTGTTGAGACAAAATTCAATTTTGTCAATTTTGTTGAGACAAAAGTCAATTTTGTCAATTTTGTTGAGACAAAAGTCAATTTTGTCAATTTTGTTGAGACAAAAGTCAATTTTGTGTAACAAAAGTCAATTTTGTGTAACAAAAGTCAATTTTGTGTAACAAAAGTCAATTTTGTGTAACAAAAGTCGATTTTGTATGCAAATTAGTTCACAGAAACCAAACTAAACTAATTTGAATAAAAAATTGACTTTTGTCGCTCAATTTTCAAATTAGGTAACAAAAGTCAAGTCTGTGTAACAAAAATGAATTTTGTCATGACAAAAGTGACTTTTGTCCGCTGATAGATAATTTTGTATGACAAAATTTTAAATTTGTAGTATGATACAAATTTTGTTAAACTGAACTCATTTTTGTTGAACAAAAGTCACTTTTGTCCGTACAAAATTGAATTTTGAGTACAAAACCACAAGAGTCCCATTCGGCGCCCCGTAATAGATGCGTGTTTTGTCTACAAAAGACTTATCAGTGACGCTCGAATCCAAAAAAGTTAAAAAGGTAAAAAAAAGTACGAAGTTGAAGAGCATTGAGAACTAAAAATTCCTAAAAGTTAAGGTAATATATATTCCTGATATAGAAAAGCCTTAGTATTTCTAAAATTTTAAGTAAAATTAGACAAGTAGTCTACATAAGTACACAATGAGAATGCTTTGCAGTTGGTATAAAGAAGGTCTATTGCCATTTCCGCCATGTAAGGAAAATGATATGTTTCTTGTTTTTTCTATGTCAGTAACCTTGAGCACATATAAAAGTCGCGGTACTATTAACTTGGTTTCTTAAAAAAACATCGTCTTACCTGAAATACTAGTTAATAATCTTAAAAGCCATAGAAGAGACTGTAGACTTCTAGTGTGCATTGTGATTAATTTACATTGTTTTCATCATACACCTTAAATTAACCATAGCCGGAAACAATAAGTACGAGGACGGATATTATAATTGTTAAGTTTATAAAATCGCAAATAATTTATGATTGTAAAATTTACTAATCCAGTAATTAGTACTTCGGTTTAATATCCCATGGTGAGATAACGGCAGCTTGCATGGGAATTGACACAGTCACTTGTTTTCTATCCATGGGAAGATCTACTATCCCTATATATTACGAGATCTTCCCATGGATAGAAAACAAGTGCCTGTGGGAATTGACCTTCCCTTAATTTAATTTTCTACTTGGGGGGGGGGGGGGGGGGGGGGCAATTTTAATGTTGTTTTTCCTCACCATATTAAACTTGGAAAATGTGTTGATGGGTCAATGATACTTCTGCAGACGTGGACTTTTTATATAGTAAAAAATAAAGCTCACAAAAAAATTTATTTAGCACTGGCGTAGGGGGCGGGATAAGGGCACGTTGTTCCCCCCTTTCATCAAACTTTGTTTTGCTTGTCATTTTCGGAAGTTTCAAGGTTGAGAGGCTCCGTACGGTTAGTCAGGGCGTTTCACAACTTTGCTCTCTTATAGTTCTTGGTCGTGGTAAATCAACTGTGAGTTCATATCTAAAATCATATGAGTTATCTTTAAAATTTAGTATATTGTGTAAGAACACTGGACAGGATTTTGTCACAATTTTGTAAGTTTCTAATGTCGTGGTTCTCAGCGTCTGATTTCAAGTATTGGAAGTTTTAAATTAGATTGTTCAAGTATTTGTTTGTATGATTTATTGTAGTCATTGTAGATGAATCTTAGAGCTGGTTCTTGCAGGTTTTTGCGTGTGTTGCACTCGCTACAAAAACGCCATGAGAGTGAGCAGTGACTTAATTTGGGTTCTATATGATGAAAGAATGGTAAATTGTCAATTTTAGTTTTTGACATTTTATTCGTGTGTGATGCAATTCTTTTCAGAATATTTAACTGTCTGGCTGCTTTTTTTACATATGTTTGATATGTGTGGGTTAAAGTCAAGCATAAACTCAATAGTCACTCCAAACAATTTTATTTTATCTTTGCATTTGATGTTGATTCCATTTCAGTTGAAGACTATGTTTTTCATTGTGTTTTACTGCCAATCGCTATATATGGCTTGGTAATTTTCTGGATTAGCCTGCATTTTATTTAATGAGAACCATTAAATTAGTGACCTCTAAGGATGTGATAATAAATGCCAAAGAAAACCCAGATTTTGAAATAGTATACTAGTCACCGTCTTTTACAAAGAATCATTTCGTTGATAAAATATTAAATAAAACTGGCCCTACTACGATATAGAGCCCTGTGTGAACCTTTATATATATGTCTAGTTTGACCAATTTTGACACATGGTTTTCTACGAGTCGGGTAACTATTTAATACATTTAGATAAGATTCACTCAGACCGTAGTTGTTCAACTTCATGAGCAACAAGTCATGAGGTAACTGCAGTCGAAAGCTTTACTCAGGTCCACTGATTAAAATGGCTGTTTCCCCCAAAAAAATATTTTAAATTCAAAAAAGAAAATTTAAATTAATTTATTTTCATGAAAAGGCACCAAGTCACGCACAAAAACAAATATTCATAAAAAAATAACCACAATATGCCAAACTGATTCTATAAAAGGTGGGTTTGTATTCACTTTTTGTTTATTCCTTCTTTCGGTCTTAAGACAAAGCACGACAATTAACTCGCTTCAACGGAAGTGGAAGCCACATGTTCAACAATCAAAACACTATCTTTAAAGTTTAAATTTAACATGAGGAAGCGAACTCTGATTCGTCCTAAAGACGTTGGCAGCAATGCAACTTCGACTGAAAATAAAGCCGAGAATTTAAAATCTGGAAAGGTGTTTAAAAGCTATTGCATGTGAATATTTGAAATATTGAAATATTGAAATATTGAAAAAATATTGAAATTGTACTATAGCAAGTGTATTAAGTTATCATTTGCCAGATGAAAAGTTGGTGTTTTAATAGTAGAAAATTATAGATCACAGAGGGTTCACATTTATTTTATCAACTTGTACATGGTTTATAATTTTCTATTACCCTTCAGTTTTTTCAATATAATTTGTCCTAATTGAAAATGAAATAGGAAGAAGTTTAATCCTACATAATGGAATAGTCTTAATATTATAAAGATTTCAACAGTAAAAGTTTGTGCAGAATCTGTCAATATTTAAAAAAATCATATTAATGATGAACATTTTGGAATGGGAAGAAGTTTAATCCTACATAATGGAATAGTCTTAATATTATATAGCTTTCAACAGTAAAAGTTTGTGCAGAATCTGTCAATATTTAAAAAAAAAAATCATATTAATGATGAACATTGGAATGGGAAGAAGTTAAATCCTACATAACATTTTAATATAAATGCAGCAGTTTATAAATGTATGCGACAAGTATTTAAATTATTGTGGAAACCATCGTACAACATGTATAGAAGTACAGAAAAATTATTCGTTCTATTTATGCGCACAGCTCACAGTTAAAATAAGTAATTTAATATCAAGTAAATTATGAGGCGGCAAAAGAAGTTTTCAACTTAATGATCGCCGCAATAATCCAGGTAGAATCCAGGTAGGTAGGTAGGTAAAACATACTTTTGGTTAAGATTAGAATTGATTTTTGCTGGGTTTTAAAATTAATATAAAGTATATCAATGTATATAGTATTCATCTTTTTAATGTTTCTTCTGAGACTTATAGATATATGTTTTAGTCCCATGTTTTTTGCATGAGTATAATCCCTTTTAGGATTCTGTGTCCAGACAGGGACAATCTATACTATCAGGACTGGTCATGACAGCCGTCTCTGACCTCACAAGAGTTCAAAGCAATTCATTTCATACTTACAAACATGACAAAGTGTTCTTCATAACTATATGTTCAAGTTCCATGAAGTAACATTTTTATGATTTTTTTACATTTTGACTTTAGTCTTTAGTCTTTAGAAGTGTCAACTTGACACTATAATCTCTCTGTAATTTGAATCACACTGGTAAATTTACGTCACTTTTGTATAAAACTCATTGGTACATTTGTATTTATAATGTGGCACTGCAGAAAAAAATATGTAACTTAATAAATAATTCAATAATTAATTACCCCAAAAAATTAAATTAAAATTGAAAAAAAAAAAAAAAAAAAAATTAACCCTTATAAAACCTTAACTATCTATTTTGTGAACCTTCCAGTATCTTTAATAAAGACCCCTAACAAATGCTGAATATCTTCTATGTGATGTTTGTAATTATCATTTTCTGTTGTTGCTAACAATACTTTAGATTCAAGTGTTAGTTTTGCTGTTATGAAGTAGAGTGCTGAGCGGAGTTTTTCTCTAGCCTCCTCATAATTTTCACAATCCAGTAGGTAATGGTCAACTGTTTCTACTTGTCCACAGCTGCATTTGTCGATGAGTGCTGGGCATATTGTTGATTTGTAAAAGTTTAAATTGCAATATCCTGTTCTTAGACTTGTAGTTATTCTATATATTTCAGTTGACGGCTTGTCTTTTGGAAGTGTATTTTTTACATTTTGTTGAAAGGCATAATATCTTCTTCCTTTATCACAAATTACAAAACAATTTTTTTGAAAGAATTAAAGAATTTGTGGATAGTTTTTAAAATATACATGTAGACCTTTAAACTTTGAGATGTTTTGTTTGTAAATTTTAAGTGGCTGGCATCTTGTTCAATATGTACCCTCTTTTGCAATGTTCTCCAAAACAAGCTGTTCAGTGATAATTGAACTTTTTTTTAGCTGAACTTTTGCTATCACTTGGCTTCAGTTTGGTGTAAGATAGTTCAATCATATTCTCCTCTGAAACTACTGAACCAGCTCCAACCAAACTAAAGCTGAATGATCCTTGGGCCAAAATAAAAATAAAAAAAATGTTTGTTTCCCCTCCCCCCATCTGGGTCAAAAAATTATTTTCCACAAAAAAAATGATATTATTTTTATTCCTAATAATTAGTTTCCATTAGTGCTTGAAAGCAAAAGGATTGATAATCTAAATAAGAACACTCAAATTGAACACAAAAAATGATAAGTTGCCTCGACTGAACAAGTTAAACCACTCATACTCATGTACATGTATGACATCCAGTTAAAAAAAAATATAACCTGCCGTCCTGGTCTGTTTACAAAGGGTAGACCGTGGGGAGGGGAAACAGACATTCTTTTACATGTAACCTTAGGGTATTTTTATTTAAAATTTGTGTTATATTTTCTGTTTTGTCAAAAAACATGGCTGTCATCATGGTCATGGGTAAAACACAGTTTTTGGCTCATATCTCCATGAAATTTTTGGATAAATCTAAAAACCCATTGTTGGGTTGCTGCCACTAAATTGATAATATTTAGGAAATTTGGCAGTATTTGGTTTTTTATCTTTATTACTACTATTAATGTTAAAGATAAACTGTTAACAGCAAAAAAGGTCAGCGAAGTAAGATCATTAAATAAGTTTATACGACCAAAATTATCAATTGACCCCTTAAGCTTTCAGCTGGAACATTTTGCTGTTTTCAGCAAATACAAGAAGTTTGAAGCCCTGAAGCAAAGACATGTACAGGAACCTGATGTTCAGGGTTGTTGTTTGTTGATGTGGTTCATAATTGTTTCTTGTTTCTTGTTTTTGTTATATAAATTTAACTGTTGGTTTTCCTGTTTGAATGGTTTTACATTAGTCAATATTTTTATAGCTTGCCGTTCAGTGTGAGCCAAGGCTCTGTGTTGAAGACGGTACTTTGACCTATAATGGTTTTAATACTTACAAGTACAAATTGTGAATTGGATGGAGAGTTGTCTGATTGGCACTCATACCACATCTTCTAATTTTTACATAGATATATTTTAAAAATAAAAATACTGGTGTTTATCAAGATTAATGTATTGTGAAAGTTATCTGATTCTTTTTTTATTTTCAAATTGTCAATTTGTGACTTTTTCACATATACTCCTACATGTATGAGCACTGAACAATAAAGTTGATAAGTTCCATTTCACAAGTGTTGAGGGGAGTGTGACGATTTAGCTTGTAAACAAAAAACATTTTACTTATACATTTTATTGGTCTATTTCTAGCCAACCACTAGTGTGAAGGCTTCCAGAAAAGAAGTAGCTGGGGTTTGTAGGAAGATCTGTAAAGTTATCCAGTACCTGATATTAATTCTTATCATCCCACCGTTTTTGAATTATGCATCAATTCAGAAAGAAGTAAGAGAATTGATTCCAGAGAAAGGTAAAATTACAATAGTTTTGGACTTGGTTTGTTAAATATACAGTGCAACCTGCCTAATCCAACACACTAGGGCCTGAGGACCAGAAATAAATGTCAGATTAAGCAGGGTGTAGGAACTCTCATGTTTTTTCTGCAAGGATAGGCATATTTTTGGACCATGAAAATATGTTTAAGCAGGATGTTGGAATACTCAGGTTTTTTCCTGCAAGGATAGGCATATTTTTGGACTATGAAAATATGTCAGTTTAAGCAGGATGTTGGAATACTCAGGTGTCAGATTATACAGGTTGCACTGTACTATGTATTTGTCAAGTTCAGAGAATGTCTTTCATTCTATAAGGTCATGGTTACAAGTATATGTACAAGTTTTAAAAGAAAGGACTTGAATCATGATACAATCTATAACTTTTTGATCAAATATATTCTAACCTACAATGTACATAATTGTACACAGAAAAATTTCAAAGTCAAAGAACTCAGCATGTGTTTCTATCCTCTATAAAGCAAAAGTGAATCAGTATCAAGTTCAGTTGCAGTTTTAGGGGGGAAAATTAGTGACCATTTGTGTAATTACAGTTTTTGTCTAACACATTGTAAAAATCATATGATGTGTATTGTAATGATGTGTGTCCAACATTACTTGTTTGGTTTTAGAGGTATATGAAAATATTTATCTAATTAATGAACTGCACTTGTTCTAGGTATACATGAAGTTATGATAATATTTGATTATTGTTATGTTTTGTGACATAATTCGTTAGAATTTTTTGATTCCTCAAATTTGAAAAAACATTACTTGGTGTTCATTCAATGATAATTTATATTATTTTCTGAATTGGTTCAACTTTAGTTCATGTAAATTATTGTATATTAATATTTATCATAGTAGTTTTATTGTTATTGTTTCTTATTGAACCAAGTATAATTTTAGGGACAACAGAACTATATAGAAAACCAAGGTACATTGTCATACATTTTCATTGCTAAATATATGAAACAAATGGCTCAACTAGATTTATTTTAATTTTAGGAAGTTTGTATGATGTAGGATGGGGTCAAAAGATGTTCAAACTATGTGAAGGACAGGGACCACCAACTGGTATGAATTATATAGAAAATAATACAATAATATACAATTACTGTCTTTTTGTGAGGTAAATGTGTGGTTTTATTGACTTTTGAAAAACTGATATTCACTGAGGAAAACGGCCGAATAAAACCACATATTTACCGAAACAAAAGACAGTAAATGTTTTATTCCATATTCCCAGAGAAATTAATGTAATGAAAAATATTTACCAAAACCAATTGTACCTCAAACGTTTTTTACAAAAATTATACACGCAAAAGCACGCGACGTTTTGCGTGGTGAATATCCTTTTTCCGCAGGTGAATATGCTTATTTATTCAAAATCCCATTCATATAGAAAAACCTACTAATATTTTATCAATATGGAATAATCTAATTTATTGCATAAATGCGCTTGAGATATATCTTAAATTGAATGGATTCAGTTAAATTAACCTTGGTATTTAAGTGTAATACTGCTAACTTCTGCATTGAGATATTTTTATGCCCAGCTGCAGACAGGGCATTATGTTTCACCATTGTCCGTCTGTACGTACATCCCAAAGTTGGTTTCTGTCTCTAATTTTAGTTTGCCTCAACCAAATTTGATTAAACTTATACATGAAGTTACTACCACAAAACACAGATCAAATTTAAATTTTGATGGCGTCACTTTAACCTATTTAGTGTTATGCTCCTTTATAAGTGGAAAAATTGACAAATTTTTAGTTTCTGTTCTCTTTCTTAAGTATGCTTTAACTAAATGTTATGAAACTCATATGCAATGCTTATTACTACAAAACACAGATTAAGATAGAATTTTGGTTGCGTCATTTTAACTGTTTTAGAGTTATGCCCCTTTAAAAATGGAAAAATTCATCTGTGTTATTCCCCATTTATTGAAGATAAATTTTCACTTGTATGTGAGAATTAAAAAATACAGAGCAAGAAATTGTTATCTTTAAAAAAACTGAGCATAAACTACAGCTGTAATGGCTTTAGAACTTTCATAGATGTGTTCATTTGTTGAGAAAATGAAACAAATATATGAGATTTTTCAGTACATTCAACTACTGATGTTGCAAGGTTTTTGTGATGGAAGTGCTTTTGCCTTTCCAATTTTAAAATAAACAGCATTGTATTAATGTTCTGTAATACATCCACACCATTTAAACCCTAGTGGATAGTGGGCAATTGTACCACATCTCATTATTTTTATATGAAAAATATCTACTTTTTGAATTCTGATACAAAATGTGCAGAAAAGTATTTAAAAAAATGTTGAACAAAAAAGTATTTACCTGTATATATCTGTATATATTGTTTTTATATAATAAATACCTTTATTTTGCAGTTATATTTGAGTCACCTGGTGGAATGACATCAGATGTTTGGTCATTGATTTATCCACAAGTCGCCAAAATTGCCAGAGTAAGAATACATTTTAACATGGTTATAAATCTTTATGCACATAATGTATAGGCATTAGCAACCAATATATTTTGGTTTAACAGAAATGGCTAGTTAATAAGCACAGAGAATTTAAGTTCTATGAATAAAAATGTATATTGTTGATTTGATATATCATCTAGAATACATTTAAAATTCTATTGTTTGCTTCACTACCTATGAAATGTCTTCTTCAAGAGGCATCACAAACAAACTTGACAAAAAAATTAAATAGGACAAAGCAGTTATTTTTGGTTTGATTAAGTTAGAATAAACTCAAAACATTAATGTTGTTCTATCTTGCAAGTCAGTAATTCAACTCATTTGAATCTTTATTTATGCAAACTTCAATTTAACTGCCTGCCTAAGCATGTTTAGTTGTTAAAAAGTAAAGAATGTCAAAAATCACTCATCATTGAAATGTGAAAAAAAGTCAAATGTAAGCTCCTTTTGTTGACTGATTCTCTCAACAAAAATCACTGAAATACAGGTAAAACAATGATTTACATATTTTTTATAATCTACAACATGAAAGCATTCAGACCTTGAAACTTGTCCTTTTACGATTACAAGTCTAAGTGCTGTGTATTTATATTTACATCATGTTATATTTCAAAGTGACAAACTAGTGTGCATTGATTTTTGTTTTTATTTTAGGTATGTGTATATGACAGAGCTGGCTTAGGATTTAGTGAAAGACCTTTAACTGTATGTTTGATATATGTATGATTTGACTTTTGGTGATATTAATGCCACTTTTAAGCACCACATTTAGGCTATTTCGTGGCAGTCAGTTTTTATTGGTGGAGGAAATCAGAGTGCATGGAGAAAACCACTGACCTGCAATAGTAAAAGTGATAATCCTAGTCAATTAAGATTAGAGTCGAGTTCACCCAAACGAGCGGGGTTCGAACTCACAACCTCAGTGTCCGTCTGTTCGTACTTAGGCCACTCAACCACCTAAGCCCCTGATATTTTTATGACAATATCCTATGTTCTTTTGAACAATATTAAAACTTTTTATGAGAGTTCCACTTTAATGTAAAAACAAAAGCATTCTTTTACATCCTTTCTAGGTTAAACTTAGGTAAATCATAACTTTATCTTCCAAAAGTAGGTCATATAATTCACAAGTTTATCAATGGAATACTTTAATCCACAACTAAATCCTTCTGTGGGAGAAAATAAATCCCCCACTTTAAGTGGTAGAACACATACAGATAAATATTTTATCAATACACCTAATCACTATTTATTCCATTCCGGATAAGTTCTAAAATTACACAACTTTTTCATCCAGTTGAAGCTATCTGGGACCCTGTTTAAACAATTCACCATGCACGATACTTTTTAATGAGACCTGTTTAAACTACCATAAATATTTCTAACAAAATATTTTGTTACTTCAATTTTAATTTCGAAAAAAGTAGATCATACACATTAAAGTTTCTTGATGATCGCTTTCTAAAGTTTTTCCTCCCATAGCTCTCTACTGAAAAACCTCTATTTTCGGCCGCTGCCTCAATTTGGACCCAAACCGGAAGTTGTATAAATGACTGTTTTTCCCGGATTGGACTAAATAGCGATAAGGTGTATGGGTATGTTGTTTTAGAAATGTAATATGATCATTATTGCAGGCAATGTTATCATTTTTCTTTCAGAATGCTACTGAAGCCGATGGGACTGATGCCAAAAGTAATTATAAAAATAAATGGTTCCCCTTTACTGTAGAAAGGTGAGATAATATCAAAAGTCTATGCTTTGGTAACTAGCATTTGTAAAATATTGCTTGCAGAATAAAATGTCATTTTAATGATGTATATCCTGTCTGTACTGAGATCCTCTGTTATTAGAAATATTGAACTTTAAAAAAAAAAAAACAACGCATTTTGTTCAATTATCAGATACTAAACCCAACTTGAAAATTAGAAATCATGTCAACAACTGTTGTATGTCATATCTTAATATTTTTCCTTATTTGCAGAATTTTCAGGGAGTTGATGACAAATTTTTGATTGTTTCTGTTAAATGAATTTACATCTTTTATAGACTGAAACTGTTAAAGCTGGATATCATATGCAAGGATCCTGAAAAAAATTCACCTAATTTCGGTCATTTTGATATAACTTAAAAAATTGGTGCCCTTCTTGATAAAAAATATTGTCAAAATCAGATTACTGTGCACATGAGTATGCTCATACTCTTAGCATCAACACACTTGTTTAACTGTTTCATCGCATTTACTGCATGATTTTCCCTACCATTTTCCTAAAATTGATCATGAGCTATTAAGGGAAGGCAACAGTTAGATATTAAAATGATTTTACTGACTCAAAACAATTATTTCTCAGTCATTGCTAAGTTTCTTTCAATTTTGCAGTCAAAATTCAAACCAGATGTTAGCCACAATACTTAAAAAAACAACCCCGGACTCATTTCCGGGATTAGTTTTGTTTATCAAATTCACATTAAATCATCGACCTTTTTAATTTTAATTTTTTTACCTTTGATAGTGTTTAAATGTTAATGTTTGCACTTGTTTTATTTAGTATGAAATCATTTCAAATTCATGATTTAGTGTCTAATTTGTGGAAGACAATTTCAAACATGTGTATTACACAGTAAACTAAGCAAATTTGTAAGTAGTGAAAAAATACTTTTCTTAGGTAAATATAAATTAAGTTTTAAACAGAACAGAACTTAAAAACTTCTCTCTGAAACGACTGGGCCAAATTTAACCAAATTTGGACACAATCATCATTGGGGTATCTAGTTTAAAAAAATGTTTGCGGTGACCCGGCCAACCAACCAAGATGGCCACCATGGCTAAAAATAGAATATAGTGGTAAAATGTATATTTTTGCTTAAAACTGAAACCAAAGCAGTTAGAGCAAATCTCACTTTGGGGTAAAATTGTTTATCAAGTCAAAATCTATCTGCCCTGAAATTTTCAGACAAATCAGACGAAATTGGTAATTTTAAATAATTTTGCAGTTTTTTGGTCATTATCTTGAATATTATTATAGATAGAGATAAACTGTAAACAGCATAGTGTTCAGCAAAGTAAAATCTACAAATAAATCAACATGATCAAAATGTTCAGTTGACCCCTTTATAGTCAATTTTTAACAATTTTTAACAATTTAAAAATTTTTGTAAATTTTTACAAAATATTTTCCTCTGTAACCAATGGGCCAAGTTCATTATAGATAGAGATGATTGTAAGTAGCAAGAATGGTCAGTAAAGTAAGATCTACAAACACATCCCCATAACAAAAACACAATTTTGTCATGAATCCATCTGTGTCCATGGTTTTTAAAGATTGAATATTTGGTATCAAATCTGTCTGCAATTATTTTTCTAAGATCAATATCTCTAATCTACTACCGATTTTTTTTTTTATCAGTGCATGCTACATTTCATAGAAGAGATCACTTGTTTGTACAGTTAAACACTAAAGACTATAGTTCAATAAATTGTGTAATTTCAGAATGGCAGATGATTTATATCAGCTGATGACAGTTAATAGCCAAGAACCACAACCCTTTATACTCGTTGGAGCAGAACTCGGAGCTTTAGTATCCCAGTTTTATGCCCAGATGTTTGAAGGGTAATTTCTTACTATGCTTAGTGCCAACCATACAGTTGTTTTCTTAGTTCTTACTGTGGATTCATTTATTTTCGTGGATATTGAAAACATTGAATATTAGTGGATATTGTATTTCTTGTTTTTGCCAAATCTGCATACAATCCTATAGAAAATTAATATTTTTGTTGAATTTCAATCTATGGTTCATCTTTACCCACTGATTCTATGAAAATTGTTTTCCCACAAATAATAATGAATCATCAGTAACTTAAGAATATTAGTGAAAAAAACACCCTGTTCTTATATTACATTCACTGAAACATTAGCCCTTAAAAAAGTCAGTCTCAAAAAGAATGTCATACAATTCCTTTGCAATAACATATCTGGTTTGAGCAGATATTTTCACACTCACTGAATAAGATATATAAGATGCATATTTTTAATTTGTAACAACAAAACAAAGCATATGTATACAAAGGATCAAACAAGAGCTTTACCAACACAAGTCATGCTCTTTCTAATTACACCTGTCTGATACTATTGTAATAGTTGTTATACCGTATAGCGGGTTATTTTCGCAGGTGTAAAATTTCGTGATTTACCTTGAATAAGGTATATGAAATATTTTAGCGGTTATTATTTTGGCAGATTGAAAACTTTCATCAATACCTTTGCAGGTACCCTTTTAAATTGGTGGAATTTATTTTGGCGATTTTGTTCTATCCACGAAAATAAGTGACAATTTACACACCGCGAAAATAACCTGCTATACGGTATGAGAGTCACTGTTTAACAGGAGGATAAAGTACTTAAAACTATTATTTAAAAATCATTTTATTTGTATTGGATGTCTTTATTTTATTCTTATTCTTATTGCAATAACTACATTTCCAAGTGTTTTATATTTATCTCTGAGGACTAATTATTTACAATATCAGCTGTGCAGTTCTGTATAAATGTTTGCCCTATATAGAGGTCATCTACATTTCTTTCAATAGTCACTTTGTTCAACATTTGAAGTTATTTTCAGAGAGTGAATTTCCTTTGCGGTTACACTAAAGTTTGATATTTTAATAGGGGAGATAACTGTTGGTAAAAATTTTGCAGATTTTTCTTGATAAGTTTCTTATAAAGAGATGTGGTATGAAAGCCAATGAGACAACTCTCCATCCAAGTAACAATTTATAAAAGTAAACCATTATAGGTCAAGGTACGGACTTCAACACAGAGCTTTTGCTCAAACCGAACAGCAAGTTATAAAGGGCCTCAAAAATTGCTAATGTAATACCATTGGAACGGGAAAACCAACAGTTTATTCTATGAAAAAACTAGAAACACTTATGAACCACATCAACAGACCACTTAACATCAGATTCCTGACTCAAACAATTGCAGCAAGATTAAACGTTTTAATGGTACCAAACGTTCTCCCTTTTCTGAAACAATAGTATAACATCACAACATAGAAAGACACATTATAAAATATCAGTTGGAATGACTTAACTCAATCAAAAAAAGTAGTAGCATATTTAACTTTTATTGATCTTTCGTTTTACTATTGATTTTTCTTTCACAATTTTCAGACAAGTTTTAGGAATGGTACTGATCAACCCTTTATCAGAAGATTTATTTGAACAAGATGGTGGAACTTGGCTTCAACATTGGTAACCATAAAGCAGTACATATTTATCAACTTTATCTTAAGTGTTTTTCAGTACATTTTCGTGATTAATCTTTAATTGCCTGTTTCAGAATTAGATGCATTATGGATAATTTTTTAAAAGGCATTCACCAAAATGTTGAGATTGGTTACTAATATCCTTTAACACTGAATTCAAACAAAATTTTCATTATTTTAATACAGATAATGCAATTAATTACCAGTAGTCCTTATTTTCTGAAACTGCAAATTGTCAAACTAAGACAGATTTATGAATTGACACTCCTTTCACAATGTTTCACCAGTCTTTCAATCTGTATATTGAGCTGCAACTTTTTCCTGTTTTTCTGAAATTTTGTTTTTAAGGTGAGAGATATTTACAGGGTTTGTAGATAAGAATGAGAAATGACATAACATTTTTGTTTTGGTTTAGGACCTTATTAGATAATTTAACATTAAAAATAAATCACATTTTTGTCAAGCCTTTGACTTTGGTCGAGAAAGTGAGAAATAGAGCTCCTACATTTCATCGTCGTCGGCAGCAGTGCCCACAAATATTATCTCTGTGGTTAAAGAAATTTTTAAATCTTTTTTACACTATCCTGGATTTCTACCAAACTTGGACATAAGATTTTTTATGATCATAAAATAGTATTTAGAAGTAAAATTTGTAAAAAAAGAAATCCTGTTTTTCTGTATTTTACTTATAATTGGACTGTTTTTCTGCCAGGAAACATGACATTCACTCTGTTGGTAAAGTTTTTAGAATTTAAATAACTTTCTTAAAATATCCTGGATGTGTACCAAACTTGAACAGAAGCTTGTTAATGATTTATCCGTATTTTATTTATACATGGATAAATGGACATAGTTTTTCTTCCAGTTAACAAAAATGGTTAACATTACATACAGTCTGCAGTTGAAGTTTTTAAGACATTTATTAGATTCATTGAGTTTTAACAAATCTGGACAGAAGCTACTTACAATCAAAAGATAGTATCAAGAGGAATCTTTTTATTGATTTTCTCCTAATTTTAGTTGAGCCAGTTATAAACAGTAGACAAGACACTGGATTCTGTGGAACCCTTACTAATTTTATTTAAAAAAAGGATATGCATAGTAAATTTGTCATATATTTTGTATATAATTACAGACAATTTTTGGGCTTGTCAATATTTTAAGGAATTGCCAGAAACTATTCAATTTTAAATGAAAAGCTTATGATGGTATACATTTTGAAAACAGTTGTTTTGAATACGCTATGATGAATATCTACTGAAAGTTATGGGTATTAGATAACAGCAATTTGACCAGATCATAAGTTTTTTCTGCAATATGAAAAAAAGAAATTATAAAACCCTGATAGCATTTAAAACCTAAAGGACAATTCATTACATTTAAGATTGATTTAAATTGAAATTATCACATAAATCATTTATTAGAAAATTATTTATTTTAGGTATAACTACATAATTCCTTCCTACCAGACTTTACAGTTAGGAGCAGCATTAGGTATAACAAGACTTGCATTACTGTTAGGACTCCTATATCACCCAATGTCAGGTGCTGAACTGCCTGAAAAAGTAGAATATAGACAGGTATACAGTAAAATAGTTTCTTGAAAATTAACCTATTCATGATTTCATGTAAATATTCAAAATGTCACATTGGCTCAGAAGCTAGGCTTTTTGTTATAAAATAGCTTGAATTAACAATTTAAAACTATTTAGTTAAAAAAAATGTACACCAAGAAATCACATGTGTCTTAAATTCAATAAGAATTTGCCTAAAAAACTACATCAGTTTGTTGTGAAAGCTGCAATTTCTGAAAGAATCCAGTCTAACTTTTATTAATGGTTAAATTTTTATATTTGGATGTATAATTTTGTCAAACTTATTGTTACTATAGGCTAAAAGCATGTGATAAATGAGAAAATAGTGGATATCAGGGGCGTAGCTAGAAAGAAACGACGTGGAAGCAAATACCGCCGAGCGGAGCGAGGCGAAAATTTTTTGGGACCCTAATATGCAAAAAATATAGGACGATTGAAAAGGAGCTATATGTAGATAAAAATTAAGGAATGTAAAACTATAAATCATCTGAATAGAGTAATACATAAACAACACATATTTGTGATGCATAATTACTCAAAATTGTCCAAAATCTGCTCTTCGGGTCTGGACAGAAACAAACTTTTCTATTACTTTGTCAATATTCACACTGAAATCCTGAAGAATATGCAGTTCAATGTAACTGTCGTTGTTCATTGTTGATCGTACATTAAATTTGTTTCGAATATAATTCGTAGAACTGTGACTGCATGATAGATCTCAATAATGACAAAGTAGCACTCGTGAAATGTTATAAACCAGCGTACGTGTTCGGCATCGAGCGACCTCCCAATTGAATTCGTCAAATTTACATGCCAGGTCAGTTTCGTATGTTTCAGACAATATTGAGATTTGTTCGTTTGGGATATTTTCTACAAGTTAACACGATGAAGCAGATACAGCGCAAAGAAGCGATTTTTTTATAAGACTTGATGCGTCTCCACTCACCAGTTCCCCTATCATATGGTCTATGAACGCAAAAAAAAAAAAAGAGACTTTCCAATACTGTTTAAGCACCGTGGTTGCAGGTTGATTGGCCCCAATTGTCTGTCGATCACATTGCCAGTCGGCATATTTTTAACGATATCGAATGGATCTGATAATTCTAATGCCGATTGGTACATCTCATTCCAAACTGATGAACTGTACACTGTAATTTAAAATGTGCTTCCGCCAAAACTACATGTCTTAGACTGGGTATTACAAATTCAAGTCTTGTAAAAGATACAAGTTACCTTCCGATTTTGCCATAATCTCAAAAAAATATATTTTGAAACCAAATGTCCTTATTTAATGTCATCAATTAAAAAAGTGACAACATATGTGTTTCCTTTAACATTCAATTTATAAATTTTTAATTGCCATTTCTTTCTTGCATGCCGAATCAATGTGCACGCAACTGCGTGTTAGCATATAAGTAGCAACGATCTTTTTCTGCAGGACTAGAATACTTGTAACTAGGTTGTAAACTAATATCCGGGATAGATGAAAAGACACAAACAGTCTCCGAACTTTAAACAAATATCCTAATCATAATAGTCTTAGATAATACATGCATCACACTGTCCAACCCCGATTGACCAACTTATCTCTCTTTCTTCTCTCTTTTTTTTTTTTTTTTTTTTTGAAAACGACGTGGAAGCACGTGCTGTCGTGCTTCCCGGGTAGCTACGCCCCTGGATATAACTAATAACTATTCTATATCAAAATTAATTGTTTTATCATGAATGTGATACCTTCATACACATTGATTTCATTTCAGAAACATTTAATGTGCCATCCAAAACATCTTAGTTCAGTGGTAGATGAATATCATTTTGTAAATGAATCTTTTTCACAAATGAAGTAAGTAATCTATATGAAAGTAAAAATTTGTTGTAGGATTGCCAATGAGACAATTAATTTCCCACAAAAAAAACTAATTATGTAGATGTTAGATTTATAGGTCACTGTATTATTTTCAACATTGAGTAAAACTCCTACCACATATAGAATATTGTGCATTTCAAACATGATAGAAATTCCATGTGTAATGAACACAGTTTTTCCTGATAAATGTTTTTTCAGTTCCTCTTGATTCTGAACTGATCATTGGTTTTAGACAGTATACACAATCTTTACCTATTATCTATTAAATCCAATAAGTACAAAAGGATGTGATAATATTATAGCAGGAGAATATAACTGGAAATCAATAGAATCAGGAAAGACTGAATAAGAATTAGACATCTCAAAATTCTGTTTTTCAACATAATGACTTGATATTTTGAGAGTATTATACAATTGAAACATAAATATTTTTTTTTATAAACGTGCTCTTAATTTTTACTAGTTACATTGCATGTTATCCTAGAAATCAGAATTTTAGATGCCAAACCCCCATAGTTTATATTTTGAAAATTATCACCAGATGGTATAAGGGAGATAATCCTTAGTTTATTTAAATCCTGTTTTCTAATGAATTTTATATTTACAACTGCTATCAGTCTTTGGCTAAAATTGTTCATCTTAATATTAAATGTTATCTATTGTTAAAGAAAATCTATTGGGATATCTTTAGAAGTGTTTCAGATTTTAAGTCCTATTAGAATATGAAAATAAGCAAAACTCCATTGAGCACAATCGCAAACCAATTTTAAAAACATTTACTTTTCAATAAACTACATTGCTGTTTTATACATATTAAAAAAAATCAAAAAAAATCTGTATTTCATTTCTACATAGTTTTCAAAATAAATTAGTTAACCTGAGGGAATATCCTTTACGTTGGAAAATTCCTGAAACATGATAAAATCCAATCTGTATTGTTAGATGTTTGTTGGTTTGTTCTTAAATTCTAATGTGTATTTCTTACTTTTCAGGACATTACGGATGATAAAGAGTTTACCGGACAATATTTCGGTTACAGTTATAAATGGAAATTATTATGATGAACAAATGCCCAGTTATTTAAACAAAGTATGTTATTTTACTGGTTTTCCATACACTTTTTATATAATAATGTTGTGTTAACATTGACTATGCGAAAGTAGAAGCCAGGGTGAGAGACAATAGTGCACGACTGAAGGGGAGTTCACTATTGTCTCAAACCCTGGCTACTATTTTCCATAGTCAATGTTAAACACAACATAAATAACATTATTATACTGACTGTTTACTATTTGAATAGTGATATTAGTGTATTATACTGCATATACATGAATTTATACTGCAACCAGTTGTGTTTATTTCCTGAATATAGTAGCATAGCTATAATTTGTATAATGTCGATTTCATCATGGAACACTTTCTCAACAATCAGAGGTCCATTAAGGGATATAAAAAAAAAGTTTGACATTTTTGTTACGATAAATAAAGCTATCATTTTATTGGTTTTAGTTGCAGTATAAAAACAATACTCATATAACTCAATAACTCACAAAAAATCCAATGATATTGGATTATAACTATTTATCTGTAATTTAAAAAATGACTTCTTAATTATTCAAAAAATTGTGGCTTCAACAGCAGTAAGCAGAAGTAAACAAAGAACAAAAACATTCCAACAGAAATTAAAGTATTTTAAATTCTCCGTTACAATTTCAGAAAAAAAATTAAATGAATATATTTTCTATTTTCCCCTGATTGATCAATTGTAATTGTTTATTAATTGTCATGCTTATAAATCCAACCCACTTGTCTGTCAAAGCAACTTAGCTGCGGAACTGTAGCTCATTGGTCCTTATGTTATTTTTTGACTATTTGTGGACTGGTAAGGACCTATGAGCTACGGTTCCCCAGCTAAAAGCAACTAAGCTCTGCCTTTGCACATAAAATTGACAATGATTGACATGAAAATCAATAGTCTGTTGCAACAGCAAGGCACACTATTTTCGCATATTGCAGTTAACGCTATATATATCTTTAAAAAACAATGCAAAAATAGAGCAATTTTACTATAGAAGGACATCTTACAGGAAGTATAATAATGAGTTGTAGCAAAATTTCCATTCAAAGGAGAATTTCCAGTGATGGATGAGACAATACAATAATCTTTTTGGGTATAGAACTATTTTGCCATGCCTGACCAGCAATCATTTAAAAAAGTATTGTATTTTTCTCTCTTGAAGTTATTTGTCTCTAATTTTCCATAAATTAAACACTCTTTATTTAATTTGGTAGGATTCTGAAGTGTTCACAAAACAAAACAAAATATTTGGTGTTTGATACAATGCTCTTACCTTTGATTTATTCATTTTCATGGGTACCAATTTTCATAGATTGAGGACAACTTGTATTTTCATGGATACAATGTATTTGATTTCATAGTTTTGGAAAAAAATTCTGCATACAACTTAAAAGAAAATTTATGAGATTTGTTGAACAAAAACTATGATTGAAATATTCATTGTTTTGTTTATTTTGTATTTGAATTCAGATAACCTGATTGTACTTTAACAGAGGCGGATTAAGAGGATTTTTCAGGGTGTCTGCCCCCCCTTTTTGGGGAAAATTTGGTTGATTATATATATAGGGAATAAATGAAGCATGACTAGAGCCTGCCTCCTTTAAGGCAGTCAGTGAGCCCCCCTTTTGAAAATTTCTGGATCCACCACTGTTTAAGCCTACATACATAAACTAAATTTTATCATGAATGACAGATGAAGTACACTAAGTGATGATAATAGCTTACATGAACCTTTGGTCATGGGAGTTTAAAATGTCAATTATTTAATAATTGAAGACAAGAATGGAAAATTTTGCCTTTTAACACAACTGTACTGAATAAATCTTGACATAAGCTAGAAAATATTCATTATGCTAAAACACTGCAGGGTTGTAAAAAACCTAGGGTTTTATGAGAATAGCCCAGCCCTGTTCGGAATATTGTTTTGACAATTTTGTTTTAATATGCTTGAATCATAGAAAATAAATGGTCTAATTTTATAATCATTTTCTGTTTCAGGCTTGGGCGAAATCAGAACAGACATTACTGACCAAACATTACCCTAAGGCAAACCATATAGTTATAAACGGTGCAGATAAACATATGTTATATAGAAATCCTAGAGCAGTCATAGACCCAGTCAGTCGGATCATCAGACAGTATAAAAATAGAATGAAAACAAAACAGCAATAAAACATTAACCTCTAACTTTACTGATTTACATTTTTTTTACTTTTTAGTTTTCTTTTCTTTCATGGTCTTAGCTCTGCATTTTTTAATTTAAAAAATTATGACAAATTACTATGGCATTCTCTGGCATTGCCATATAGGAAGTTCATTGTATAAAAAGGGTGACTGATGAATGATGTCATGCAGAAAGAACACGTTTTTGCTATTCACCAAAATTTGTTTCAATTTATAATGAATTTATTCAAAGATGTGGTATGATTGCCAGTAAGAAAACTCCCCACCAGAGACCAAATAATGTATCTTTCACAATACAGCCATCAACAATGTCAGAGAAAAATTCATACAGCAAAGCAAGCTATTAAACAAGAGTACACACACTGAAATGTCTGGCCTTCTTTACTAACTATTGATTTTATGTTGAAATTCTTAAAATAAAGCTTTCCTTTCACATAAACTTAACAAGATCCAAGAAAATGAGGTCAAGGTCTGATGAACCAATATGAACTACAATGTTACTACATGTACACCTTGCAATCATTCCATACAAAAAAAATGTGCTTTAAATATAGTTGACCTATTGCATATAGTATCTAAGAAACAAACTTAACCAGGAAATCATAAGATTGACCAATGAACCATGAAAATGAGGTCATGGTCACATTATAATTTCCAGACAGACCAATACACCTAACAATCATTCCATATAAACAAAATAAAGTAGACAAGAAAAACAGATGAAAAAACAAAAACTTAACATTGAGCAATGAGCCATGAAAATGAGATCAAAGTCGATTAAAACATGCTTACCTGACACGTACATCATAAAATATTTGCATACACCAAAAATAGTGGACAAATTGCATAGTGTTAGAAAAATAGAACAAAGCACAAAAACTTTAATCACTGAACCATGAAAATTAGGTCTAGGTCAGATGAAACTTACCAGTTGGACATGTAAACCTTACAATCATTCTAAACACCAAATATAGTAGACATATTGTATTTACTATTAGAATAACAGACAAAACTCAAAAACTTAAAACTATAACCACTAAACCATGAAAATCAGGTCAAGGACAGATGACACCTGCCAGTTGGAAATTAACACCTTACAATCATTGCATATGCTAAACATAGAAGACCTATTGCTTATAGTATCTGAGAAATTTACTTGTTCACTAAAACTTAAGATTGTTCACTGATCCATGAAATGATTTGGATGTCAAGTGAAAACTTACAGACATGAGGACCTTACAAGATATGCACATACCAAATATAGTTATCCTATAACTAATATTAAAAGAGAAATAAAGAATACTAGAAATCTTTTTTATGCACCCGCTGTACCAGAAGTGGCATTAAGTTTTACCCTTATCTGTCTGTAAGTATGCTGGTTTCCATTCTCTTAACTTAAGTTTGCCTCAACTAAATGTTATGAAACTTATACACAATGCTTATTACTACATCACACGGATTAAGTTTGAATTTGATGGTGCCACTTTAATCATTCTAGAGTTATGCCCCTTTATAAATGGAAAAATTGCTGAATTTTTAGTTTCCATTCTCTAACTTAAGTTTGCCTAAACCAAATTAGTTCGCCTCAACCAAATGTTATGAAACCTATACTCAATGCTTATTGCAACAAAACACAGATTAAGTTTGAATTGTGGTGGCGTCATTTTAATTTTCAAGTAGTCCTCTGAACAATGAAAATGAGGTCAAGGACAATGGACATATGAAAAGACAGAAACTAACAAGGCATCTATGTACAAGGACTGAGGGATCCAGGTCTGCTACCTTCTAATTAATCTTTTAGGAAGTAAGCTAATGCAGTCAATTTTGACGGAAACCGTCTAAAAATTAACCAAAATGCTAAAATTTTGAAAATTGTAGTGATTTAGCATGTTTTAATGGTGCTAGAATGCCATATGTGTGCATTGTATTGTCAAAAACAGCTCAAATTTATGTAGCAGAAGCATTTTACTTTATAAAATATAGCGTAAAGATTACATTTTCACAATTTTCTAAAACTGCTATATTTTGGGGTCAAAAAGGGGTCATACTGAACCTACTCCTTTGTAAACCTTCATGGATTGTAATGAAACCTGGACAGAATCTTATCTTCCAAAGACCAAGAAAAAAGCATCTTAACAGTGTTTTACTGATAAATAGACTCACATTTTAAATCCTCTTTTACTTTTACACTAACAGCAGCAATCTCAGGTGAGACACATGGTTGCATGGAACCCTAACAAATTTGTGGGTATTGATATTTATATCAGTTAGTCAAAATCAAACAAATATTAAATTTGATACATTAATGGCTCCAATATGTGCAGATAACTGTATCTTGGCATTGCAGTCATGTTTTTCTCCAACTGTTTATGTTGTCTTTGTACTAAATTCATTTAGTTGGGATAAGGATGGATTAATATTTTAGTTTTTATTGGCTTTGAACTAGCTTTCAGTATTTGGGAGTGCACCCAGATCTGTGCATAATGTGTCTTTTTGTTGTGGTGATGTATTAGAACTGTTGGGTCCACTCATGTTTTTTTTGAGATGTGTACCTGCCTTGAATCTACATGTATCTAATGAGTTGAGCCATTTTTCTCTATTTCTTATGTTGTTCTGTTACACCACTGTTCCAAGATGGGGAGGGTTGCTGACTTCATAAAACTTGGACCTGGACACATTATTTATGTGTCTGTCTAATACCAAGAGCCTGTAATTCAGTGGTTGTTGTTCTTTGTTGTACATCATATTTGTTTTTGTTCATTATTTTCGTTTATAAATCAGGACATTAGTTTTCTTGTTCGAGTTCTTATACATTTTGTCTTTTCAAGGTCTTTAATGACTATTTAGTAAGGGTTTTGTTCATTGTTGAAGTATATACTGTCATTTGGTCTCTTTTGGTTTAAAGTGGGAGGTTTGACATGCCACAAAACCAGGTTCAACCCACCATTTTGATCTTTAAAAATGTCCTGTACCAAGTCAGGAAAATGGCCATTGTTATTTTATAATTCGTTTCTGTGTGTGTGTAACATTTTTTAATACGTTGTGTGTCCGTTGTGTCGTTTGTTTTCTCTTATATTTGAGTACGAATTCACATTACATTACTATATCACTGTACTTTTCTATACCAAATTCATGTATTTGGTTTTGATGTTATATTTGTTATTCTCATCGGATTTTGTCTAATGCTTAGTCTGTTTCTGTGTGTGTTACATTTTAATGTTGTGTCGTTGTTCTCCTCTTATATTTAATGCGTTTCCCTCAGTTTTAGTTTGTTACCCCAATTTTGTTTTTGTCCATAGATTTACGAGTTTTGAACAGCAGTATACTACTGTTGCCTTTATTTCGGAGAGTTGTCTTATTGGCAATCATATCACATCTTCTTAAATTTCTTCTCTCTCATGTACAACTTAGTACATCAAGAATTTTACAAGTGATACTAATTAACACTACAGCAACTAAGACACAAAACAACTGAAAAAGAATGATCAGATTTTTATTTTTTCTAAATAGAAGCATTTTTTGTTTATCTTGAACATATAAAACTAAATGATAAATAGATAAAACACAATATAAACATGGTTTATGGTCAGTAATGGTCAAAGAGTCACAACCAGATAGTTTTGGTTCATATACAACAATTTGGTAGCACGGTTTTGAACTTTTCAAACACACAAATATTTATGTGCAAAATATGTATTTCTATATCAAGTGGTTTACTTAAACTAAAAAGTCTCATATTGTAATAAGTCTTGATTTGGAAACTTATATATTCTTTAAGCTCCTAAACCAATTTTTTAAGCGAAAAACCCTTGTTTGCTTTTAATTAAGGGATTTAATAATTTGCAGTAAAAAAGCATCATTATAAAAAACTTTTAACAAGACCTGTATTAAAGTCCAAATTCATTATGAAATCTAGATTTCATGTTTTCAGTAAATTCTTTTTAATTATATTTTTCTAGATCGCTATTTGAATTTCTCAAAGCAAACTAATTTACAACACTCAACTTTTCTATGAAATGCTGGACATTGAAAATTATACATCAGCTTGAAATAAACAGTAAAGTTACCATCAAGATTGTTAGGTGGGTTATATGAGTAACATATTCATTTATCATTATATTTTTTTTCAATTTTTAAAACAATTTTTTTACATCCCCCTTTTTGTGTACGTCCAATACTGATGTTATTGATAACCAAAAAAACAATGATGTATCAGAAGTATTTCTACAGTAATGCACCTATAGTCAAATGTCCATTATGTCTCACCAAGCAAACACACCCTCAAAATATTGAAAATAACTACAGCACCAAAAATAATATCAAAATCATCTGAACAACTTGTGAAATATTTATGCAAACAAAAAATAATATTTTTTTTAAATAAGCAAAATATGTGAAGTTATTTCCCTTGAACATGTTTATTCAACAAATAAAAAATAAACATATTGTCATGCTGAGACTATCCCCACTTATTTTTCAAAGAAAAACAGGAAATATATATCTCGGCAAATTCAAATCAAATAAAAAGATACAATTAATCCTTATCAAAAAATACCACATATGAATTCATTCTGTTCAGTGATATCTGACCCAAGTTAGAGAGGCACTGTTATGTTGTTCATGTGTTTTTAACTGTTACCTTTGCATAAAAACAGACAATGATTTATGAAATAGAAGTATCATGATTACTGCTGTATGATCAAAAATAAAAATTTGCCATGAAATTACTGGTCTAGAGAAGTAATAATCTGCATCTCATCATATTTTAATGAAATAGCATACAAAATATTTTATAAGCTTAAGAAGGACCATCCTTACAATTCAAACAAAGTGAAGAGAATATAGAATCTATATAGTGTATCTGTGTAGCAGATAGAATTTGTATTAAGAGAGTATTTTGATGAAACTAAGGAAATAATCGCTTTTATTTGTAAGCTGAACATGTATATGATTATTAAAAAAAAGCCTATTTTCAAATTATAATTATCTATAGCCAGGACAAAAAAAATCAATATTTAAATGTTTACAAAATCTATATATAGATGACCAAGGTTACAACATGAAATAATAAATGAAAATGCCCAATTTCAAGGAGTTGTAAAATCTATCAAAAAGACCTGTCTCTTTCTATGACTTTCTAGATATCACTAAAATTGTTGATTTCTTAAAGTTTTTCAGCATGAATCATAAATTACAAAAACATTTTCCTCCCAAGCTTTTAATTAAATCCTAAATCAAATAAATTAAAAAAAATTAAATGCAACCCTAACCAAAAGTACCATTTATAAAGAACAACTTCACAATACACTGATCTAGATTAATAAAAAAAAATAAGTTTCATGTTTCATTAATTTGCATCAACACAATAAAACTAATAGAATATGGATATAAACTATAGATATGATGGTATGTTGTAAAGCTGCCTTTTAAATGCCATTACATTCACTTGTTTATTGAGTGCAGTTTCGACTTTCTAGTCTTCCTTCTTCAAGAGTTGCAATGTTTTTGTGGATTAATCAAATCTGACATAGAAAGGGCGAAACATTGCTGTATATAAGGCCGTCTTGATCGTTAGGTTTCTATATTGATGGAATTTATATTTCACCTTATGGAACAAGCAAACTTATTATTTACTTTTACCTTATGCTAAACCAGAGAAAAGTGTGTGCCAACAAATATATATTGTAGCTACATGTATGTGAAAAATACAATGCAGAAACCTAGTAGCTATGCATTATTATAAGGTTTTTACAGATTAATTATTCCTAGCTACACTGAATTTTTTGATTTATTATTCTAACTTTAATGCATTTCTATTTTGTTTTGCTTGAAGAATTCGAAGTATCTGCAAACTTCATATTTTCTATGAGGACACTTTTTATATATTTTAAAAATACTCTTTTTCAAAATGGGTGGGGTCAATTTTTATATCTTTCTTTAACTAATTGTGTAAATTTAACTACACTTAAAAATCTTAGAGGGGCCTGTATCAATAAATATGGAAGTCACAAAATGATTTTTATAAAATGTGCCACTGTCACCATTAACAAGTGAGATAAAAGTCTTTTCAGTCTTTTAAATTTTTATTTTACCCTGTTATATACAAAGAAGCACTAGAAGGCAAGAAAAGCACCAAAACCTAGTATATCCACAAAACTGGAATATAAAGAAATTCCTTTTTGTAATTATATTGACTGCTAATATTCGACTAGGCAATATACAATTTACTACTAACGTATAAAAACAGATCCTAAGTAACAAATAAAATAAAGGAACATAATAAAAATATTTACACATCAAATTAGATACAGCAGGTTGATATTATGCAAATATAACCCTATATATTCAAACATAAGTACTATTTATGATATTAATAAACCGGCTGTCTACAGCTAGTTGAAAACAAGTTGTCTACTTGTTTGTTGATCATAAAACATATCCAGACTATAGAAAAGACATTTTTTTTTGTTGGCATTCACAAAAACCTTTACAATAAAAAGTAATTTTGTTTTCACGATCTTTATGAATGAATAATAAAAGAAATAGAAATTGTCAAAGAAAGGAGCAAAAGCTACATTTATTAACAGAGAGAGATTCTTTAGTTTTTTTGCTTATCTATTTCTTAACACAGTTTCACTTATACTAATCAGCTATTACATATACATGTATAAATATCTTATAGTAAAAATTATAATAATAATCATATAAAAATTCTTAGTCATTTATAGATATGTATCAGATGACTTGTTCAAACAACGATACATTTGTAATACACACTTGCTTTTGCAAGACGTTCAAAAACAAAACTAGGAAAATTGAATTGATCAGGTAAAGCCTCAGATCAAGGTACAAAGCCATGCATAATCTCAAAATAATGGAACAGATGCCAAAATGAATCATACAAAAAAAAGCCCATTGCACAAGACAAAAACACAAAGTATATTATCACATATATAGTCATTCTAGATGTAATCACTGAGGAACGTAGCTTTACAAAGCAAATATTTTGAAACAAAGTCAGAGACCACATATTTCTAAAATCTATCCTATGAAAAATGTATTTTGTATTTTCATTTTTCAAATTAGTTTTAAGCTTTAATTAAATTGAATAACTGAAGAAAAAAAGATATTCCTGAAAGACATAAACAAGACCCAGGGAAGATTCTTAAAAATCTTAACTATGGATGAATTTCAAATAGTTATAGTACATTCTAAATGCAGGTGATATAAAAAAAAATGTTTTAATAGGTGGGTACCCAATTTTCAAAGTGCCTTCCCTGGGTAGTATATATGTGTTTAATTGGAACAGCTGACATTAATGCCCCATTTTTCTATGCTTTTGCTGCCTTAATCAATACAGAATATTGCAAGTTCAATAAGATTGTGAATGGAATAGCATTTGTTTTTTGTCTGACATCCATGAAAAACTTATTTAAAGGGACTACAGTTGAAGGAAAAATGAACACATTCCATAAGACATGAGGTATAACGTCCCTGAGAAACACTCAAAAAGCCTCCATCAGTCTTCATTTTCCAAAACACTCACAATAAATCTCTCTTAACAACCTTCTTTACATTTCTTTCAAAATTTAAACAATGAACAGGTACTTGTAAAATACAACCTTATAAAAATCAACCTTTCAAATACAACTTTTTCAACGTAAAACTTTCTTTATAATAACAAGTTACATCTTAAGTAAAAGACAATTACAATATTTCAGAGATAACCCATATATAAACTGTTCTTTTCTCAGTCTTTTCTTTAATGGTTTTCTTTTTAGGATAATCTTTGCTACATTCTTCAGTCATTACATGTATGGTGTACTATTCTCTATATAAACTATGTGGAGCAACTGGTCCTCAGGCAGTATTCTAGCCAGATGTCACATGCAGGGTGCTTATCTTAAATACTGGCATAAAGAGCAACGTATTTGTGACATGTGATCTCATATTTAATCATTAGTATTTAAATTCCCAACTTAAGTATTCTGCCATCGAGGGCTAGATATTTCACACTTAATTACCGGACAAGGACACATGATAAAACATAACGATGTAAAGAACTAGCAGTGCACCCTGCATATATAACCTGGCTAGAACATATGAAGCACTTCAATATAAGGATTACATTACAGCACATCCTTCCTTTTCTCTCTGAAAGTATAAATAAACCAAGAAATTAGGAATGAATATGGACTATTTTGTGATAAAAATAGGAATTTTTTAATATTGCTTTTTTCACAGGAATATATGAATGAACTAGTCATACGAAACGAGTGATTGGTGAAAAATATTGTTTATACAATTCTTGAACCAATGCCTGATATATCATAAACTTAGGTCTTTAGTGCAGGATTTTACCATTTTTTACCCATCCATATCCTATTATCGTCATTTTTTTCTCTCTCTGTCGGTTATGATATGAAAATATGGCAGCTAATTAATTGTTGTGTTTTGAAGCCGTAGTAAACAATCAACAAAGAAGCATGGATATTTAGCAAGTGTCTTCGCTGAGTTTCCTGCATACGGAAAACATTTTATTTTCTCAATTTGAAGTTTCAAATGATAGAAAGCTGAGTCTACTATCATTGAAATATTCTCTCTTGAGTTGTAGCCATTTTTCATTTATATTTTTTCTCATAAATTACTGTCTTTGATATCTACCCTATCATTAAAAATAGTTGTCCAGATTGGCATTAAGCAACCATATTATCATACTTTTTTAACATTTAAAAAAAAAGTTCGATAAATAATATTTATTTCCAATTTTCTTTTCAAAATAATTTGGACAAAAAAATATCTTCAGAGTCTACAGTACTGTATGTGTAATCCTTCTTCCAATTATGTGTCACAGAAAAAAATTGTGTACGATACACACATGGATACAGTAACATCCATATCATATGCACAAAAAAACACAACAGCAAAGTATCCCTACTTACCCCTCTAGACGAATCAGTTGTATCATAACTGGTTCTGAATGAGGAACTTGTTCTAGAGATCGTCTTGGACAACTTTCTGCTAGCTACCTCCTGTTTAACACAAATAAATAAAATCTTTATAAATTCATGCAAATACAATTTATTTTATTTAAATGGAATAAACAACTGCTTCTGTACAAATAATTTGTTGACACAGAGATGTGTCTAACCTTGAATTAATTTTATTTATAAACCATAATGCAACATTAATATCATAAATTCATTTTTTTAAACTAAAAATACTGAATCTGCTTTGTTTCAATTGTGCATCCAAAGAAGTTCTCATACAAGTCGCTTGTAAAATTAATAGATTACAAGTGTAACACTTTACTCCATAGTAAAATTATACAAGTGTAACATTTTTTTCCATATGAAGCAGAATGATAAACTTTGGGTTAGATCAAATATCAATACTGGTTTTGTTATAAACTGTTCCTCTCTAAATGATACTTTCAGACATTAATTAATAAAAAAAAAAAACACAAAAAAAATTGCATTGGTTTGTAACTATTCACTGGAGATTTTTCATTGCAATTAACTTTATGCATTTGGGAGAAAGTATTCATTGTTCAGTTTAAGATGATAATATAATTTCCTGTCAACTGCAGTTACTTACATCTCCATCAGAATTGATTAATTCTGCTTTCATCAAATCCTTACTCTTTAACCATTTCTGAGTCTTCATGACAAGATCACTTGGTGGACTATGTGTCTTTCCAGTACCAGAGCTCCATACCTTAAAATACAAAACATGTCTAGGATTGACAAATATACATGGCGTTCATTATCACTGAACTAGTATATATATTTGTTTAGGGGCCAGCTAGCTGAAGGACACCTCCGGGTGCGGGAATTTCTCACTGCATTGAAAACCTGCTGGTGGTCTTCGGCTGTTGTCTGCTCTATGGTCGGGTTGTTGTCTCTTTGGCACATTCCCCATTTCCATTCCCAATTTCATGGATTCATTTACTTTAGTGGGTACCAACTTTCATGGATATTCTGATAACTTTAAAGGTTTGAGATGCAAATTACTAGGTGTAAATAGTACTTAGTTATGTAACTACCTTGTTTGCTTGTTTTTACTACTCTATAGATCTTTAGTTGTATTTCCATTTTTTTTTCCTGCTTTGAAAAATCATCTTTAGATTATGTCTGTTAATTAGTAGACGTATAGCCAAAGCTTTCATATTGATTAAACCTGAACATGAAAAAATGTTTGCATCAAGACATTAAGCTTCCAACAATCATCTATTAATCATATTAATTTTTAGTTATTTCTTTTAAAGAGAAACTAAACATATAACTCATAGTGTTTAATCATTTAATAGACTTCAATATTGTTTTAATATTCATTTTCTACTTACAGTACATGTCTGGCCAGCCTTTAACTGCAATGTGCGGTGGAATTTGTAATGAGCTACTTCGTCAGCATCTATATCATCTGTATGTTTTAACTTGAGCAGCCATCCTCCAATTGGAATATCCTAATAATAAATACGCAGTTATTTTTAATTCTAAAACCAAATTTAAGTTAGCTGTTTGTGCAAATTTAAATAATTCTTTTCAAGTAAATTTCCTATCTATATATCTAAACTGGATCTAGACTTATCACAATTTATTTTTTTATTCTACAGAGTTCTATACTTCCAGGGGTAAGCTTGGTAATGTTGATTTTGATTAAAATATGGTCCAACAATTATACTTCTGTTGAGGCAAATGGACTTAGGGTCGTATCGGTGTCTTTCTTCATCTTGGATTGTAAAACACTGAGAACCAAAGGTCCAGATTTTTAAAACTAATTTATAAGAATATTACTCATTAATTTCAATATTTATGCAAATGTTGATTATTTCTGTTTTTTTTGTTTGTTTTTTTTAAATTGGCATTATTTTCTGAAGGATTCTACATGGAATTTTCCTATTTTGTATTTTAGCCGGAAAAAACGTACAGTGACCCTTTTTTTTCTTTTGATATTCCGAAAGCATTGTCTGAAAGCTATCTTTTCCCTAAGTATTTAACAATTCTATCATTTTTTTTGGTTTCTAATCACAAAATTGTGTTTTTCCCTGTATAATCCTTACACAATGTGTCATTTTGTCATGCCCTGAAGCTTGAGAAAATGCACGGTGACCTATCATTTTTAATATATTTTTCAACATATAGCAATAGATACTACATTTTGGCACAAAGTATGAACCAATTCTATCATTGTTATTTTAGACTCCCATACCACCTGAAATATACATATATATTCTATCTATTAAAAGTGTAAATCTTAAATCAAATATGGACCAATTATAGAATATTTCCAAGTTTATAGTTTTGAATATTTTGAGTTAGAACTTAAAACAAAAATGTGTTCATAGAACATTTGCATTTTCTATATTCAGTGAACCGTGAAATTGGAATCAAAACTCTAATTTGGCAATGAAATTAGAAAGATCATATCATAGGGAATAAGTGTACTAAGTTTCAAGTTGATTGGATTTCAACTTCATCAAAAACTACCTTGACCAAAATCTTTAACCTGAAACTCACACTATCTTTTTCTATGTTCAGTGGATCATAAAATTGGGATCAAAACTCTAATTTGACATTGAAATTAGAAAGACCATATTATTTAGAACATGTGTACTAAGTTTCAAGTGGATTGGACTTCAACTTCATCAAAAATTATCTCCACAAAAAATTTAACCTGAAGCGGGAAAGACAGACGAATGGACGCAGACCATTACACATAATGCCCCTCTACTATTGTAGGTGGGGCATAAGAACAATATAACAATCTTAACTGTTTTTTGTATATGTGTAATCATCATAGTTAAGATGTACCTCATCAGAGTTGTTTTTTAGCTGTATATAACTTCCATCAGCATCTACATCACTGACAACCACGTTACCAGTAGCCTCACTAGTGGAAGATAATCCACTGGACGTCTCGCCAAACTCTGTTACTTCTTCTGACAATGCCACTCTCTTCCTCTTAGCACCTCTGCTAGGAGTACCAGGAGACAAAGAACTAATACTACTAATATTCAGTCTGAAAAAGGTAATGATATAAAAATAAGAAGATGAGGTATGATTATCAATGAAAAATTTATAGACCAGAGACCATATGAGAAACCATAGTACAGCATATATGTATTTATTGTTAGTTTAATTTCCATATTTAATAATTATTCCTGTATATGATTTAATGGTCATTAAAAAAAAGAGCAAATTATCAAAATTCTAAACTTGGTTAATAAAAAGATCCTGTTTCTCTGACTAAACTAAGTGTTGATCTCCATCTATTGCAGTTTATATTACAAATCATATTTTTGATGACAATCACAATAAGAGGATATTTAGAAATTCTTAGTATCATTATCAAATATCAATGAGGTTGAGTTTAAGACTAATATAATTGTAAGTATGATTTATTTGCAATCTTCTGATTGTGGTTTTCTACAGACATTAGCACCACGAAAGTATTTTACAATTGTAAGTATGATTTATTTACGATCTTCTGATTGTGGTTTTCTACAGACATTAGCACCATGAAAGTATTTTACAATTGTAATTATGATTTATTTACGATCTTCTGATTGTGGTTTTCTACAGACATTAGCACCACGAAAGTATTTTACAATTGTAATTATGATTTATTTACGATCTTCTGATTGTGGTTTTCTACAGACATTAGCACCACGAAAGTATTTTACAATTGTAAGTATGATTTATTTACGATCTTCTGATTGTGGTTTTCTACAGACATTAGCACCACGAAAGTATTTTACAATTGTAATTATGATTTATTTACGATCTTCTGATTGTGGTTTTCTACAGACATTATCACCATGAAAGTATTTTACAATTGTAATTATGATTTATTTACGATCTTCTGATTGTGGTTTTCTACAGACATTAGCACCACGAAAGTATTTTACAATTGTAAGTATGATTTATTTACGATCTTCTGATTGTGGTTTTCTACAGACATTAGCACCACGAAAGTATTTTTTTAATTTGTAACTATTAAAATAGAACATTAAAAATCCAATCTTTTTAACAGTGAGTCAAAAACAAACAAAAAAAAAAACTGAAGAAAGGCCTACGATTGGCAATGGTTAATACCAATGAATTAGACTTCAACCATATAATTGAAGGTTGATCATGGATATCTCTACAAAACATTGCATCACATAATAATTACATTAGATGTATGTTTCATTATAACACGTTATTCTGATTGGCTAATTGCACATCACATGTTATTTCGTAAGCAATTGCATGAGACAATAACATTTCATTCATGATCACACAAGGTCCCACAATAAAGTGCACAGGTGAATTTAAATATTAAAATTCATGAAAATCGTGTTTTTATAATCCTAGCTAAAAAATGTAATTATAAGTATTGAATGCTTCTTTTTGTAACTTTATAGGGTTGTAAAAGCCTTAACTGTGCGTACATTTTTGAATGAAGCGCTTCCGCGCTTCATACAAAATGTACTTTGGTCAACGCTTTTACAACCCTATAAAGTTACAAGTAACTTTATAGGGTTGTAAAAGCCTTGACTGTGCGTACATTTTTGAATGAAGCGCTTCCGCGCTTCATACAAAATGTACTTTGGTCAACGCTTTTACAACCCTATAAAGTTACAAAAAGAAGCATTCAATTCTTAATTGCAATACAATTGGTGTTTTCAAAATTCAGGTTAGTAAGAAAACACAACTAAAATAACTTTTAAAACTTTTTTTTAAGGTTTTCAGGAAATCAACATTAAAACAGTTTTAATTAATTTAAACACCAGAGTGGAAACAGTGAAATGTCTCGCTTGCTTTACTGAATTTTTATGTCTTAGCATTTCTATGTCTCACATTCTGTAATGAAAGACACAAGGTCTGACAATAAAAACAAATGCACATTATGATAGTTTTTTTTTCTGGTTCTTCGCAAACAAATTCTGGTTCATCTCTTTCAATGCAGTTTGAAATACATTTGCTTTGAGGGCTAATTTAGCTCACAATTATACCTTCTACTGTGACAGTGACACTTATTTGGAAATATCAAATCATAAAATGTATAATTAAATTGTGTTTGCCAGAAAAATTCCTGAAAAAGTTAACTTTATTCCAATTATAAAATGTTAACAAAACCTGAAAATTCAAAAACTTTCTCTTACTTTTCCTTCTTATGCTTTGTTTGACCTCTTAACCTTTTGAAACTATGTAAAGAATAATTCCATTACTTGATAGATTGGTTAGAAATGTAAAGTACTTTAATCTTTAAAAGACATACATGTACATTGTACTAACTTATTTGCTTTGTAAGTTACTTCATAAAATCATTACAATGTTTTTCTGTTACTTTAACTTAGCAACTCATGAAAATATAACTTAATCTTCTGTCTAAATTTTGTTCTCCTACTGTGGATTCATTTATTTTTGTGGGTACCAATTTTCAGGGATTAAACAAATTTACACTTTTGTGGATATTTTATTTCATGGTTTTGCCAAAGTCTGCATTTTAACTTATGGAAAATTGAAATTTGTTGAATATTTACTTCCTGGTTCACTTGTACCCACGAAATCCACAAAAATTGGTATCCAACGAAAAATAATAAATCCACAGTAGAAAAAGTCCTATTAGCTACAATTTGTAGTTTTAAATTTAAATTATGCATAATAGGAAATTTGAACCAAGTATTGTTGGGATACCTTTCACTTATGTTAGGTTAAATAATCTTATTAACTTAGCTGTGTCTATGGCGCATTGTTTGCATAAAATATTTCCATAATTACCTGTCTTCTTCTCCTTCCAACAGTTTTCGGTAGTTGGCTATTTCAAGATCAAGTTTGATTTTAATCTCAAGCAGATCACTGTACTCTTGGGTTAATTCGTTAAGGTTTTCTTGTAGAGCCGTCATATCTAAATCTTTCTGAGCTAATCTTTCTAGGAAATCATCTTGTTCCTTCATTATTTGAGCTTCCAAAGTTCTAACTCTTCCTTCTAATGAAACGTTCTAAAATAAAACATTTAAAGTCTTAACTTAATATTTTGTGATTTTCGGTGACTTAACTTATTATCTAATAATGTTTTTCTCAGAATATTTATTGTCTATTGCTAAGACAAGTTACAATACAGACAGATATGTAGTTAAATATCAATCAACAATAAAATAAAGACTACTCTGGGTTCAATGTTTTCTAAAATATTGAGCGTTGTAAACTGCAATTATCTTTTATTGAATGTTTTTTTGTGATTTTCTGAAGGAACTCTTAAAATGCAAGAAAATAGGTATTCTATGAGTGGAAGGGAATCCACAATAATCATTTCTGAAAAGTTGAAAATAGGTCAAGTTATTTCCAGAGTGAAGACAAAGACAGTTAATAAATACAGACAACCAAACCATTTTTAAGAATCAAGGAGTCATTCGATCACACTTCATTTTTTTATGTTAACACCCGTGTTAATTTTGATTCAATAAAATAAATTGCATGCCCACTTCTGTGTAGGTGGGCAGACTACAAATTTTGCCAACCAGGTGCCCACTCCAATTGTGGGTGGGTGAACAAAGCAAATTTAACCAAAGTCGAAGTTTACTCGGTATATATATATAAACATACCTGGTCCCTGAGTCTTGCTAGCTCTGAATTGAGTTCATCCACTTGTCTACGATAGGTATAAGCATCATGGTTATGTACAGTGGAATCATTCATTGTTCTCTCTAACTGGGACTGGAGGTCATCAATCTGTTTGATAAAGCAGATAAACATTTAATATAATTTCCTAATGCATTGTGGCCAGTCTTTTAAGTCTCAGTGCTATTCTATAGGTTTAAATTAAAGTGTGGTTTAAGTCATGTCCTGAAAAAAGAGTCAGTAGGTGGGCATTTTTGTTCGTAAAATTAAACAATATCGAAATATTTTTTGGAAGTCTAATCCCCCCCTTAAAAAGGGTTTTCAGAGTCTGATTTTGATATCATACATGCATCTACTAGTAGTTCACCAATTTCGCCATGTTTGGTTGAAAAATTTACAGACATATTTTTTTTATAATTCTGTTAATATTTTTTTTCGAATTTTCAGCCATAGTGTATACTTCAAATGACAGAACTTTAGAAATCAAAACTTCTTACCCTTCTCTCATAAACTGTCTCTATTTCTTGTTTGCCAACAAACAGCTTCTCATCACTTTCATCTCTCATTTGTCTCAATGCATCCTGAAGTTTAGTCTCATAGTCCATTCTTACACTTGAGTCTACTTCTTCCACCTCTCTTGTGGTTCTTACTCTGGTTTCATTCAATTCCTGAAAAATATTCCAGTCAAAAGAGGTGTAAGTAAATTAGCAGTGAAGCAATCATGACTGTCTATAATTCAATAAAACAAAATAATTCTGATTTTGTTATATTCTAATGACAAATTAAGTACATTGTTATAACAAACTTTAATTTGAGTGTTTTCTAAAGTTAATCATAGGTTAGATAATAACTAGTTTAAATTCAATTCTTTATGAACAATGCTTTTAAACCAAACCTAAGAGAGGAACACTTAACTTGACTTCATGGCCAAAGTATGTCACCTATGCCAAAATAAATCTATGATTCTACAAGGAACTGATGAAAGTTTTCTTTCATTTTTAAGTGGTTATAAATGGTAGCATTAGAAAATCAATCAAATTTGTCTACATTTTACTGAAGATTGTTGCTCCTATTTTTCTTCAAAGAAGAAGTTTAGCATACTAATGCTGTCACAATTTCATGTTGAAGCTCTGCCTTTTTATATTTGCATTGAGGTTTTGAAATTTACAAATTTTGGTTCAATATCAATTTAAAGAAGTACATATTTGCACCATTTTCATTGTCAAATGATTGTAATTATTTTTTGGGGCATATATATCAATAATTCACTTGTTAAATTTTGAAAAAGGGAGACCATCCATAAAATTACAATATTAGACCTCTATGAGTCAAAAGCAAAACTTATGACAATATCCTTTGATATACCTGTTCATGCATTTGTGATTTAAAGGTCAGTTCCTCCTTCATTGTCTGTAATCTGTTCTGTAGGTCAACCCTAGCTAAGGTTTCCTCTTCCAGCTGCTTTTTGCTGGTTGCAAGCTGTCTTTCTAACATTGCAATATCACCTTTAATTTTCTGCAAAGGGAAAGAAAATAAAACTTATCTTGTAAATTACATAAAACTACAATGTTAAACCTAGAATCTGAAAAGAAAGAAGCAAATTTTTGAGCAGTCAGTATTTTCAAAAGGGAAAACAGACCACATGGGCATCCAAAGTTTTAAAATCAAGGATCAAACATTTTTAAGTACCTCAAATTTTTTTTTAATTCCACAAAGATATGAACATGTTCTGATGCAAGGGATTAGTCTAGATGTTCAAAGGAACCTGTATTACAAACATGTATTTATAATTGAACTTTGCAAATTTTGGTAGTCAAATTCCCCACTTTTTCAAGAACTCTGATTAGAGATGTGAAATGTTAATTACGACCCTAGACAATATTTATGTTTAAAGGGCATTTTGTTTAACCATGTTAGCTGGTGCACAAATCTTTTTTTTATTTTTTTGTTATATAGACATTATTATTGTAAGTGTTACCATAACATACATTATATTCCTTTTCCCAATGTTTTCTTTGTTGTTCAGATACAGCCAGTTTACCTTCCAAGTCTGCCAAGTCCTTTTGTAAACCATGTAGTTGTCCTTCAGCATCCTTAGCTTCCTTGTCCCTTTTATAGTATCTGTTTATAAAACAAAATTAGAAATATGCCGGCATATGATGATTATATGATAACTTCAGTTTTGTGACCTTAGAAGCTAGTAAAATATTTATGTAAAATAACGATCTCTTTTAAAATGTGGTGTAAATACATTTTCTTTTGTGACTTTTTAATTTTTGAAGCATCTGATGATTTTTTAGGAGGAATTATATACGTTTTGATTTTCACTTCTATTACATTTTCATTCCTCCATTTTCTGTGTGTCACTACATTGTACAACAGATATTTTTAGAGTAAGACAAGTCCTGTGACTAAGTTACTTGCATAGTACATGTACAGTCACTCATATGCGGAATGTTTATGTCAGTTTTAATAACATGAAAAAACATTTTGTAACTTTTTGTAGATCATGTTTCATGTGTTATGTATCTTTTTTGATTATCAACATGATCAAATTAAATATGTTTGCAATTATTTAATCATTAATTATTTGGTGACAAGTTTATTTGCCAAATAACAGCAACAAATGAAAACAAGTTTTGATGCTGGGGTTTTATGGCATAAGTGCTAGCTTAATTGTATATGACTCTAGTCAATCACATGATCATAAAGGTGCCTTAAATGTTTAAATTGACCATTTTATGGTTCAAAAATATTGTTTTCACTTTAGTTTGCTGAATGTTAAAACTCAACAACAATATTCAGCTACAGTCTACAAGTAGTGTAGTTGACATGTTCAGCATATGATAAACATGTATGCACATACATAAAATAGCATGTCCAATAATAGCTTCAGAAACATTAGCTCTCAGGTCCTTATGTTATTTTTTTACTATATCTGTGGTCAGCAAAATAGTTAAAAATTATCATAACTTCATGTAAAGCACCTTATGGCTACAGGATCGCAGCTAGTCCAGTACATGTAACTGTAAGTCTTAACAAGAAACCTGTATTTTGTTGGGAAGAACTGTCTTGGATAAACTTCAGATATTTTTGATACTTTTTGCAGTTCAAAAATCTATCAATTTATGTTTTATTAACAAATTCTTACTTAGATCTCCATTCATCTGTTTCAGCCTTCAGCTTAGATGCCTCAATTTGCAATCTTGCTTTCTCCTTGGCAGTGTCATCAAGCAGTTTTCTTGCATCTTCCAACTCTGTTTCGTACAAGTGTTTTACACTTGATACTTCACGGGTGACGGTCTCTTCTGTTGATTTTACAGCAACTTGTAAGCGGCTATTCTCATTTTCTAGATATCTAACTCTGTCGATATAAGCTGCTAGTCGATCGTTCAAACTTGAGAGCTCCTCCTTTTCTGCTTGACGGGAGATGCGTGCTGGTGATGGAGACCTCGCACGCCGGCCGGGTGAAGATGCTGCAGATGTGGACGGGGTTGACGTCCGTTGTGTTGTAGTGGTTGTAATTATGGTTTTCTTACTGCTTTTGGGGGTTTTGGTTGCCATCGCTATTTAATTTGTTAAAACAAATGTAAAAGGCGATTCCAAAGTTGCAGAGATGTAGAACCGGAAGTCACCTGGAAAAGATGGCGAGTTAGCGTGGGTTACGCGCCTTTTCGATCACGTGATCGAGACCTTTCACATTCTATTTTTACGCCTCATTAACCGTAAACACTTTCTGGTTATAATACTTTCTCCTGTCAACCATAAAAATCAAAACCAGTTCCCGACCAAGGATTTGTATAGTAAGATACTCTAATATACAAATTCCTTCATTATTTGTAAATAAATATTATGAAAATTGAAATTGTAAAGAAGGGGGATATGGTGTAAAAGCCTGATAACGGATATTATAGAGGGGGAGGGGTCCTGAGCTATAAAAGGCCCAGATATGACAATCAAATCGGAGAAAACTAACGGCCTTATTTATATAAAAAGATGAACAAAATAGCATTTTTTTGGTAAGTATAAATTAAAAGTCCGGCTGATATTTCGTTAGATAGGCCACACTAAGTTAGAACTTAGTGCTTCCATCGCAGCCAGTCTTTTTGTCAAGATGTTATAACATTAAGATAGCATCATTGTTATGGTCGAAACTAATTATATTATTTACAATATGAACTCGAAATTGATTCTCGTCACAATCTTGTATTTAATAACTTATAAACACAATAATAATCCGTCGGTTAACTTGGAGCTATTAAATACCGTGACGGTTTTGTACTAGGCTTTATTGATATAAAAGATAGTTTCTTGCTTTTTGTATATTGTCGTCTGTTGAGATTACAACTTAATATGTTTTATTTCATTTCCAGCCGCAAGTATTTAATAAACATAACTCCCAATTTTAATTTATTTTATTATCAAACTCGGACTACAATTTGATTTATTGCGCAATTTCCAACCGTGATCAAATTTTATTTATTGGGGGGGGGGGGGGGGGGGGGCGTTCAACGACATTGACATTGCCCTTGAGGGTCTCTATGGTAAGACCAAACCAGTCACTCTGAACATTTGATACAATTCAGTTAAGTAATATATATAAATATAAAAAGAAGATGAGGTATGATCTTGTAGTATGGTTATTTGTTCACTAGGACTGGGCCATTTTTTCGGTAGTGGTCTGTCAATTACATTACACTATTCTCTGCCCTCGATATCACCTTTTGTGTTGCTGGGGCATTAAACACCCATTACTAATGAATAAATCCTTCATTTGAATTTAAAATGTATATCAATAATCGTGTAAGAATTTGGCTATTGTTGAACTGACGACAAAAATAAAAGTTGCTGGGGCTCTAAATTACACCAAAATGTAAACGGAAAAGATCTATTTGACAAATAATGATAATATTTATGCTTGAATGATGTGTGTTGTAAAATTCAAATCTGATGATAAACCAGAAGAGACTGCACTGCTTATGCAAAACGTGCTTGCATGCTACAACTCCCCAACCTTATCATTCTGAAAACCATATTTAACATCATTCACTTTCATAGAATCCAATTCAATTTTCTACCCTTTTGATGGACAGACGGATGGACGGACCGAATGGTATGAAACTAGATCTGATTTCGCCGTTTGTGCAGAATATACAAAGGCATAGTTAAAAGAGATTTTTTTTTTCTAAATTGTTTCCCAGTCTTCAGCTATATAAGTACAGGAATAGGAACAGAGATTTTGGTCATTAATATAAATTTGAGCGTCCATAATGATATGGTAAAATCTGCTTTGTGTAAGAATTGACGTGTTTAACCCTATCAGGAAATGAATCACCGGAATTGCAATTTAAGAAATACATTCGTCTGTCTTTAATTGTTAGACGAGTCAATGATGCAATTTATAACATACGATGCAAATATTAGATACTTCAGAAGTTCACGAGGGCGTTAGCCCGATTGTGCGTGTTTCTAATTAAGTTAAACACCAAGATATTATATGATTAATGCAAAAGGCATATTTTATAAATTGAGGAGAGGGTTGATGAAGAAAGGGCATGCTTAATTTCAGTATTGAAAATATTTGGAAATATAAGATTATCTCAAGTTATCAAAGTTTATTTAAAAGAGATAATTATATATGCATATATTTTTTTCATATTTTTACTAGTTCGTCATGATAACCTATACTTAGTTTTGTAAATAATCGGAAACGTGCAATTCAGCATTTTCTCATTTATGAAAACCTAGCGGAATAACTCTAGAACAGTAACACGTACGTGCACGGCCCAAATTAATTTGAACTCTGTCTGCGAGTTTGGGTTTTCAGCAGTGTTATAAATTTCATGAAATTTACATAAAGTAAACTTAGTTGAAGAGCAAAAGTCTAAAGGGCGTAACTCTAGAACGGTAAGTGACTCACCGCCCAAATTCAAACCCTGTCACTCTTAGCATTATGTTTGAGTTTTATACAATTTTGACGAGGAAAGCTTAAGTAAAAGTGTGGAAACGAAAATGGGACGGATAGACGTTCAAGGGCACTGGTTGACTAGCGGGGTGAAAAAGGGGGGAGGGGGTACTGAATATTTTTTTTATTCTCATCATGCTCTGTTGTTCATAAAAACTGAAAATATTAAAAATTGACAATGATAAGGCATTGTGTGAAAAATGGAAATCTTAAAATTAATATGAATGTGTACAAACTAAGAGTTCCCTGAGGAGAAGGAACAAGGGGGTTCAAATAACAGCAGAACTTGCAGTAAATTGATTTGGCTTAAAACAGATAACGAGGAATTGAAGTGGGACAATAACAGATAACAGTGAATGAAATCTTAAAATCAGTCTGGCCCAGGACCAATACAGTAGATCTTATTATATCACTGGTTGTATTGACCTAGCTATATGTCTTAAAAGAGAGATATACATTCATTTTAGTTACGAACCTCATCAGGTATCCTTTGCCATATGTTTACCTTTTTGTTATTTTGATAATTGTTTTTTTTTTGTTCAAATTACAATTGTACAAAGTAAAAATACAAATTATAATTTGTACATTTTTTGGGTTTACAAATCATCATTTGTACATAATCAAAACTTGTACAAAGTATACATAAAAGGTGGACCTAGGTCTATTCTCGTCAGGTATGATCTGTCCCTGTCCCTATGTTTTCCTCCTTTGTGATATTATAAGAATTGTTCAAATTTGAATTTTACGTATATAGGGGGATTGTTCCTTGCATACATGTATATCAAATTCAAATCAATTATTATGATAACAAAAAGGTAAACATATGGCCAAGGATACCTGATGAGGATTTTGTTCAGCTTTAAGTGAATTAAGTAGTAAAATTTGCAAAGTATGGGTTGTCTTCAACTTATTTACGTCTCAGAAGAGACCATTCCATCTTTTTAAACATTCAAAGTATATAAAAAAAAGTCAGTTAAACAGAATCAATGTGATTGCTTATCAACTGACCTACGATTTATTAAAGATCATGATATAATGTATTTCAAAGGAAGGTGTCAAACGCGGAGATGCGTTTCATGACATATAATAGGTTTTTAGCAGTTAAAGTAAAAACAAATGTTACATTGTATTTGCGGTTTTCATAATCAATTTCTTTGCTAATCGAAGTTCCAAAACATCCCTTACTCACTTTCACAATTTCATCATGGCACGGTCAAGAAAACAGTCGGCAGGTGAGATTCTTTCATAATACTAGTATCCGTTATGAAAGATAGAAAAACTGTTTCAAGCGAAAGGTTAGTTATGTTTAGGTTGCAAGTGAGAAATAAGCCGAATTAAGTACCGTATTACATGCTTGGGATCCCAAGAAAATAAACATAACTTCGTAAATGCATCTCATTCTGATTCTAGTTGTTTGTGGCGAACTCAGTAAAGTCTGGCACGACCTCCGAAAATCGAAAAAGTAAAATAACAGATATTATGAGACGACAATTAAAGATCGCTGGTAAAAGTATACATTTTCGTTTGCAAAATATAATACTAGTATTGGTCAGGTGAACTGTGGTGCCGATCTGTCTCGTCTCACTTTGCGTCCGTCGGTCCGCCGGTCTATCTGTCAACTCTTCACATTTCCATCTTCTTAACCAAGCTTGACAGGGCTGGTGTTATATATATCTAGTGTTAAAGTAATTCATAAGTAACGCAGTTAAATTTCACATAAAGATAAGATAAGATAAGAGATAAGATATTTTATTTTCCAATTATGGGCCCCAAAGGGCATAAACATTACAACATCAATAATTTTTTTTTTTTTAATACAATACAAACAATGAGATAAAAAAAAAAAAAAAAAGTTAAACGAGAACTATTTAAGTTCTTAAAGAATACGTAGATAAAGAATCTATAGTATGTTTTTTTTTTAATACTAATGCATTTTATTGCAAGTGTGGTTGATATAGATAACAAACAAGTAGCCCAAAAAGAAAAAAAGAAAAATAGATATCCACATATGTATAGTACACAAAAAGTTGGATCAATTAAATATATAATAATTAGCCAAAAAGAAAGTAGAAATTAAACATGTCCATGACTCATCCTGTGTCAGCAGCAAATAGGAAAGCATTATGGTTTCCTAAAGGCAGCTGACACCAGGGGGCGATACCTTATGGGCCATAGGCATGTAAAATGTGTGTAAATGTCTCTTTCCTACCTGTATCAAAAGCAAACAAGGAAGCATCATAGGTAACTTGAATGCAGTTGATACCAGGGGACGATGCCTCAAGGATATAAGAGAACATTTGAATAAATAATATATCTTACAATTTTTTTTTTTTTTTAATCGGCTAGTATGTTTGTGATATTCAGATGAATATAATTTTCTATGTCCAATCAAATGTATATACACACATAGATCTCCTTTAACTAATCTTCACTAAGGAAGATGTTTGTATATAAAATTACATATTATTTTAAGTAACTCAACATTTTCTACACTAAATAACCAGATAATTTTGCTTTGACTGTTCATATGATTAAAATAAGAATTATATTGTGCAATACTAGCTAACATACAATTTCTATCATCCTCAAATTTGTTACAATCAAATAGAAAATGAGCCTCATCTTCGACAGTATTGGAAGAACATTTATTACATATTCTGTTAATTCGGGGAATACCCTGATATCTACCTAATTCTATTTGTAATCTATGAGAAGATACACGTAATTTAGTAAAACTTCTTCTAAGTTCAAAATTCTTGATCAATGTTAGATATTTTTCAAAACCAAAATTTGTTTTATATAAAAGGTAGGTTTTCAGTTTACTGTCTGAAAATTTATCTATTTGTTTTTTCCAACAGCTAATAAACAATATTGATAGCTTGGTTTGTATATATTTCTTAAATTTGTATAAGGATTCACAAAATGGAGCATTTATGGCATTTGTATAGTCAATACCAAGTATTTTAAAAACAACATTTATTGAACCATACCATGATGTTATATTCATGTGATGTAGTGTCTTTGATTGTGTATATGCCTCTTTTAATAGAGGAAAATTATCACCTAAATTCTCTAATCTATACCAGTACAATAACATTCCTTTTATAATATTAAAATATATTGGAAATCTTCCAAGTTCAGATAACACTGCAGCATTTGTTGTTTTCTTGTGTACCCCAAGTATAAATTTACAAAATTTTATATGAAGTTTCTCACAGGGTAAACCTGAATATAATTTTTCAAAAGATATATCTTCCTTCTTACATTTAGAGGAAAGAGAATTAAACATCCCCCATATTTCGCTACCATATAATAAAATAGGTAAATGAAACCATGTACAATTGAATTAGACACATTGACGATGTGCAAAACAATTATTTATTTGCGGTATTCCTGTATTTCTTTATGTCACATCTACCTAACCAGCATAATGTCTTTCAAGGTTTAGTTAAGATATTACCTGATATTGCTATATATAGATCATTTTACAAGTGCTGGTGTCTTGATTGTAGATTGGTTTTCACAGGAACACAGAATCAAAATAAAATGTCGCATGATCTTCAGCTTCTGTTTGTGGGGCTGCAAGCTTTATAACTATAGCTTCAAACTCACTCAAACATGCAGTTATGAATCCCTTAGTGCTTATTAAAGTTAGGAGATTGTTGTAAATTTGTAGGAGACCGTGTCGTCATAACTCGGTGGTTCTCCGCGTAACAAGGACGTATATTGTTAAACCTCTGTCCGTCCATCCGTCAGTCAGTCGCTTGATATTTGGTCCGGATGATCATTAGGAAGCATACCAATCTATTACTAGTACGTCATTATTGCATTTCCCCCTGAAGATATTCGATTGACTAATATGTAAGCAACACCAGTTTCCCAAGCAAACATTGACATAACGTTAACATTTGCTAGAATTTTTTATATGGAGGGTCAGCTTGTGTACTCCTGATTGAAGTCTGTCTCTATCCTTATTGTTTTCAGTCACGTTTTTTTCTGGGAAAGGTGTTGATTAAGGCGGTTTCAGCTTAAACCTTTAATTTCTCGCTAATTTTACCACACAATCGTTCGAGATATCTACATTTCATCCCTTTAGAAGAATATTTCAATAGTTTTACCTCAGAAAAAAATTTCGCCTCGCTCTGCTCGTCGAATATAAAACTTGGCGCCCCCCTAACCGGAAATCCTGGATTCGCCCCTGGTAATTTAAACTGGAATGGTCATGGGCACGACTGATTTTACTCATGTTTATGTGATGTATGTTACTGGAATCTTTCTGCAAATACATATAACCTCTATATCACCAATGAAAAGACCCCAATAGATTTAAGATGTAACATGAGACAACTCTCCATTCAAGTCACAATGTTAAACTTTCTTCAATTTCTACCAAAGATCAAGAAGATTGGCTGTCAAAATGCTAACATCCCAATTTTCAATAACACTTAACAACATATATACAATCTCAAAATAACAGATAATAATAAAAATAATAGTCCTATCATATAACTAACAAAGAAAAAGACAATAACATCTAACAGCAAATATATTTTCAGGATAAATAACTTCTAACAGCAAATATATTTTCAGGATAAATAACTTCTAACAGCAAATATATTTTCAGAATAACAGATAACAAAGAATTTCATGACCCCATAATAGCATAACAGTTTAACCCCTTGAGGCCCATATATATACAGGCGGACCCAGAGGGGCTTGGGAGACCGACACCCTACTTTCGTGGGAACAATTTGGTTGATTATATAGGGAATCACTGAAGCATGACTGGAACGGGCCCCTTTAGATTAGTCAGTGTCCCCCTTATGAAAAGTTCTAAATCCGCAGAGGCGGATTTTTTATTTTTTTTTTGGGGGGGGGGGGGGGGAGCCCGGCCCTCCCTTTTTTGGGAAAAAATTGGATGCTTATATAGGGAATCACTGAAGCGTGACTAGAGCGGCCCCCCTCTTAGGTCAGTCAGTCCGCCACTGATTCGCCTTGCCCCCTTTCTTCCCTCAATTTCCAAGACTGTATTAAAATAAAACCTGTGGTATTTTACTTGCTGTAGATTTGAGAGATTTAGAAGGATTACTTCTAATTTCAGTCATCACAACATTTTAAAATATAGGATTATCTTTATCGAAGTCATTTTAAAAGAGATATATTTGGGGGTTGGGTACAACTTTGTGAGTAGATTTATCCTTGATGTAAAGATTGCAAAGGAGACAAAGAATGAAACAGTTTCCTATAGTTAAAGCCAAACTTAAGGCAAAATCTTTATATCTTTGAAACAATATCATGCTGTGAAAGGTTTTAAGTAATTTGTGGTATGAAAATCTTTGACTTATGATAACAAAATTAAGTACATTAATTAAAAACAACAATTTTTAAACTACCGACAGCACATGTTACAGTTCATGTTTATTTTACACATTTATATATATGTGCTCGGCATCAGGTAGATAAGTGCAGACTTTCATTGGAATTTAATGTTTATATTCAAGATTTTCTAGAAATGGAATATATCATTATTTTGGCAGTAATGTTATTTTCAATTACCAAAGTGATTCCTCAAGACAATTTAAAGAAACCTATTTTTAATGCTATGACTCCGTATTTTTGGGTAAAAAATATCAATGAAATCATTCCGGAGAATAAAGATGGATCATTTGTGTATGGAGGACATTCATGTCATATTACAAATTTTAATTACTTATTCAGACACGCTGCTAGATATCCATCTTTACCATGGATACAAAAAATGGATAACATCTCCACAATTTTAAGAGAGAATCCATTTGTTGTTGCAAAACATCCGTTTATAGGTAACTGGAGAACCCCATTTCCAAAAAGCAAACAGTATCAACAGTCTGCCGTTGGAGATGAAGAAATGCTTCAGCTCGGGGAAAGATTTGGCAAAAGATTTAAAAACAATGTACGCAAAAATGCTGGCAAGATTATGTTTGAAACGACGTCGAAAGATAGGACAAAGCAAAGCAAAAGCAAGTTTTGTCTGGGTTTAGAGAATGTAATTGGTAAACAGTCAACGACAACATCTACAGACGATAGATTACTGAGGTATTACGACTACTGTGGTAAATACATAAAAGAGGTTGACCAAAACGAAGAAACTTTGACTGAATTTTACAAATTCTTAAATGGAGATGAAATGAAATCTGTTGTCAACAAAGTAAGACAGAAAATTGGAACTTCTAAAATCGAACCAGGTAAAACCCGAGGGTAAAACATTTGTATGATACAGTACTGTTTGTCCGATGGCTGATTTCGTTCGAAAAATTTTTGCAAAAGCAAACACTTCGTGTAAAAATGACCATGTAACAACTTATACTACCATTTTGGACATTGCCATGGCAATAAATCAAACAGACAGGCTAAATGAAAACAAACAAAAATATATTGCCATTGTTTTTAACCACGATAGATATTTCCTAGCTGACTATTGGTTGAGAACTATATACCGTGGTTCTTATGAGTTAACATGATTAAACTAAAGATTTTGAACGATTATTTTAAAAGAAAAAAATGCAATATATATGTTTTACAACATGTACTATTTATTTGAAACCAGGTCGAGACGTTGCAGAGATCATTGCGATTGTAAATGTTTTCGTTAATTTAGTAAAGAGATGAATCTATTAAAGCAGAGATTTTTCGCAAATCGGATATATAAAGCAAACATAATCAAAGTACTGAAGTACTGAACATCGGATGACCGCAGGTTCTTATGGATGGTCAAAAGCGCATGTCACAGAAACAGATCACATCTCTATACCTGAAACTTGGGTTAATTTACAGAGATATTTTTTTCTGATAGAAGTTCATGCTTGGATGATGAATAAATGACAGGAAATTCAACCTCACCTTAATAACTATTATATTGTAGTGCAAGAAATCAGTATACCTTGGACTATTATACTTATATAATAATAGTCGTAGAGAATACACTGGTTTGTTGTTATATATATTATTAATATTACGATTGCATGTATATATAATTTTCATCTATTTGTATATGATAATTCTATTCTACTATTATTATAGTGCAGTGCAAGTGCATGGTGGACACTCTTCTGTAAAAAGGCTTAAAGGCTGTAAAAGCAATTGCTGCCATGTTAATGTTTTGGGGACTTTTTTTTTCATCTACATGTATAAGAATTAAACCTGACAGGACATGGTTGTCTAGTGAAAAGCAAGAAGGTGTTGACTTTATATCAATAAAAGACTTAAGCAGGAAATCATTTTTAATATGTTTTATATTTCACAAGGAGACAACAAGTTTACCAGGCTAAAGTTGGGGGTAATTATGGATTATCCCCTGGTAGTGTTTGTAACTGGGCAATAATTACTTTTATTTAATTAATTTTAACAATTTTCATAATTAAGTTAAATTAACCATTCAGTTAAAACATTTCACCTTTCGAGACGCTAATGTTGAAAAATGGGACAGAAATAAAATAACTTACAAAACATAAACATGTAAAAAATAAATATATATTTCAGCTTACTAAAAATATTTTCATAGTGTTACTTTGACATCATTTCTTAAAACTAAGTCCCACACATAATTGTTCATTTGATATGTGTCATCCTCATGCGATACGAGAAGTTTTCATGTCGCTAAATAGTCTTCTTGTCGCTTAACTTATTCTTCTTGTCCGTTCTTGACGCTTCTTGTCGCTAAAATTCTTCTTGTCGTTATTAGTGAGACCGCTATTTTTAGATTACAGGTGGTCATTTACACTACACGTATAACCTGTGTAGTGATTTTTATTTTACGATAAATTTATGAATGAACGATAATTTTATGAATGAACAAGAGCACCTGACCTCTTTCTGAAACACCAATTAAACATGTAAAATCGTATTTATTAAGATATAATTCAGTCAAATTTTCACCACTAAATCAACAACTGAAATGATTCCATATTTTGTTGAAACATCGTACTACCGGAGAACAGAAATCGCAGGTATGAAAATGCACTTTTTTCACTGGTGTTGAAAACCCAAAACTAATTTGACTATAATTTATGAATGACGGAAATTTAAGAGATAACAATACATCGGAGTGACCTCAAGGTCATCCTCTGTAAAAATGAGATAAAACGTGAAATGAAACATAACTTTTATGTATTTCAGACTCTGAATAGAACAGGTTCACTGCGAAAGAAGAGTTAAGTTATAGTAATTTAATGACACAAAATCCCTTCATGTATTTAAATATACGTATTTGGTGAAGAAACACCGTTGCTATTGCTGCTGTTAACCAAACCGTAATTAAAACACGCAGCAATGCTTATGAACTGAACTTTTTAACTGGTAATTTTTCATTACACCTCTCTAATGTGTTGTTTTGACATGACTATTTCCTTACTTATTACCGTTTTTATTTTATATGTCTTTTTTTTTACAGCGGAAGTTGTTACCATTCAACAAATATGTGCGTTTGAACTTGGTATCTTTGAAAAATCAAAGTGGTGTCAATTCTTTGAGATGGAAGATCTACTGATCATTGACTATCTAATTGACATTCGTGTAAGTACTTAATCTTGATAATTTTCTCCTTGATCACATTTAAGTTTTCAGTAATAAAATGTATCGACAGGTTGTATGTAATTCTTAAGAGTACCAATTGTGCCCCTTTTAGAGCAGACTTGTTCCTGTATTGTTATGTTATCATTGCCAAGATCAGTAAAGAACAGTCTTAATTCCGCTTAAATGATAAATTCAACAACCCTCAATGTTGTCTTGATGAAATCGTTTCGTTAAATTTATTAAGAACACGAGAAACTCTACATAAAAATAACGACAAAAAAGGACGTTTTTTTCGTTTGATTTGTTAAAAAAATTGTCTTTTCTAGCTTGCTTTGTGGTATGTTTTATGTTCATTGACGAAAGCTGCGCGTTGACCTATAGTTGTTAGCTTCTACAGCCATTTTCCCTATTGAATGTGACTGTCAATTATACCATATTTTTTTAAATTGACCAAACTCGTAGATTGTCTGGGAGTCGGTGTTAATAGTAACTCCTTTTGTATTAAGATCTATTATAAAAAATAAAAATGAAATAATAATCTGACATAGGAAAACAGTATGAGCATAAAACATGCAAGTATACAGAGTATATAGCTAATAGATACAGGGGCGGTTGCAAACAGACGTGTCTCGGGGTTGGGCACCCCTTTTTGTTTGACAACTAAGGTTTTAGGATTGGGACATATGGTATAACCCCTTTAAAATGGTGGTCAGTGGTTTCCATTGGGCACTCAAGCTTCAAGTCCACCCATTAATAGAATATGACCACCTCGAAATAGCACAATAGTGCTAAAAATGGCGTAAACACCAACCAATTTAACAATAGTAATTTCTTCTTTATAGAACTACTGGGAGATGGGATATGGCTACAATATAAATTGGCAGACATCTTGTGCATACACGTCACGGCTGTTTAAAATGTTTAGAAATGTTGTTTATGGAAAACCACCAAAGTGAGTATATGCTAAGCCTATAGGTATAATAATGTGTTCATTTTTATATATGGATATGCAATGCAATGGTCTTAAATACCTACATGACTTTATACAATCAATCATCACCCACTATATTTCCTTCGTGGTGTTTAACATATTTATGATTTATCGTGGTCACGATGACAAATTATTTCACCGACAAAAAGACAAATAAATAAATATCTGAGAGTTCTTGCAGTTACAGACAGCTAAATCAAAGCCAATAACAACCGTAAATGAATGTGGGTACTGTGTAAGAGTGTTATTGCCTTTCAAAGTGTTAATTAAAAAAAAAATACATCTGCCCAATTCACCAGACAATAAATATCCAAAGATCAACATCCAGTGGCGGATCCAGAAATTTTCATAAGTGGGGCCCACTAACTGACCTAAGAGTGGCCCGCTCCGGTCATGCTTCAGAGATTCCCTATATAAGCAACCAATTTTTTTCCAAAAAGGGGGGGGCAGGCCCTGCCCCCCCCCCTACATCCGCCTCTCAGTGACATCATATTGTGTTCTCGTGTTTAAGGAAGTTCGCTACTAAGTTTCAAAATAACAAGCTTGTCATACCACTAGTATATATTGATAGAGGATTGATAAAGGAACTAAAAGATAAAAAATAAAATGTAGGCCAATGTGATTGTTTTCGAGATATATAAGCCAATGAGATTTTGGCGGGGAAATGTTCTCTTTTGATTTTTCATAGCTTTATATATATCAGTGACAAGTTTTAAAAAGTTCTCAAAAACTATGTAAAAAATAACAAAGATTTTATATGATTTTTACAGATGGCTTATAATGATACATGTAAAACATTTATAAAAAGAAATATGGGTGTCAGTGGGCTTTTTTTCAGTTAAGGCATTCAAATAGATAAAGTTATTTTTTGTCTATCTGATGAGTTAAGCTTTTTTCAACTGATTTTTATATTTCGTTCTTATGTTGTACTGTTATACCACTGTCCTAGGTTAGGGGGAGGGTTGGGATCCCGCTAACATGTTTAACCCCGCCACATTATTTATGTATGTGCCTGTCCCAAGCCAGGAGCCTGTAATGCAGTGGTTGTCTTTTGTTTATGTGTTACATATTTGTTTTTCGTTCATTTTTTTTACATAAATAAGGCCGTTAGTTTTCTCGCTTGAATTGTTTTACATTGTCTTATCGGGGCCTTTTATAGCTGACCAATGCGGTATGGGCTTTGCTCATTGTTGAAGGCCGTACGGTGACCCATAATTGTTAATGTTTGTGTCATTTTGGTCTTTTGTGGATAGTTGTCTCATTGGCAATCATACTGGTCACATCTTCTTTTTTTTTATAAAACCAGAGGATTACGAAAATCTGACAAAACGAGGCAGTTGAGAAATATCACTATAATCCTTTACAACCAATCTTCTTACAGTAACCAAAAGACATAACAAAAATACCGGTCTGAAGTTTTCTAGTCTTTGGTCATCAGTTTCACAATATATTCTGTTCTAAGTCTTTTTTTTCTGGTGAATAATACTCGCTCTGATATATGATTGTTTTTCAACTGAGACTACTATAACACAGTTATAGTAGTCTCAGTTTTTCAACTATCAAAAAGAAAGTTACGACAAAAATTACGATTAAGTCTTCCTCAAGGAAATGAAACTCTAAACATTGTGAACCGCAATATATTACATCTTATTAAATGTTTGTTAGAGAGAAAAGGTCTCGGAACGACACTCAGAAAGCAATGTAATTTGTCTACCCCAAACAACTACATTTTAACAAACGGTTTCACTGCTAAACACATTAATCTTAAAAGCATGAGTAATGGTCCCTGTTAAAAAGTGCCCGAAATGGTAAAAATTGCCAAACGGGTTTTAATTATTTATCATTTCCTTTTCCATTTATATAGGCCACGGTTTATGAGTTATACCGTCCATTGCCTTGTTATGAAATAAATAAAAAGGTGATATCAGGGGGAAAGTTAAATATTGTGTTCGGTCTCTAAGTTTTTCTAAAACCTACGATTCGAAATCGTGCGTAACATTATCTGATATACATCTAATGTTTGTAACTGGACCAATCCATCCATCAAGTAATTTGCACATGAACATTCGGCGTAAAAGGTCGTTGTATATTTCCATTATCAATCATTTCTCTTCGGTGTTCATACATTCTGTCATATATCAGAATGCACTGAAATAGGCATTTATCGTAGATAGAAAAACAATGCGATTAACTTAAAATAAGTAAGTAACTCTATGTCAAAACTGACAGACGTCCAAACGTATTCGATCTAATTAAAATCAAATATTTCACCAAACTGTGTTAGACTTAATGAAACATATCGAATGGTCAGAGTGAAAGATCCGAGTTTAATCAGTTTGCAGAATTCTTTTTTAATTGTTTGCCGATTTTATATATGCATGTGTCTGTAAGAAAACTCAAATTTATAAAAAGATTTATTATAAAAAATGCAGATTAAGCGTGCAAGATTTATATGGAATGCAAGGAAAGTATTCAATAAAAGCTTTCATATTATGAAATAAATCTCTTATTTTTCAACCTATAATGGTGAACCAATACGAAAAGAGTACTGCTTTCCTCAACAGTTAATGATCTGGCAAAAAAGTAAACTTTTGGCATAAATGCGCTGTGGAAATCGTCGAAATCCACTAGCATGCTCTTGGAGTAAGATAATCATAAACAGGAACTTTAACAGAAAAATTGTTTCTATAGCAAAAAACGACTTCTATAGTTGAATTTACCCTAAAACGGGAAAATAAATTCTTACACTAGTACTAATATATTTTGCTATTGTCTTGTGTTATGGCTATGCTTCCTTTTACTATAAATCTTATTTGGCGGTTATCTCTATGACTTTAAATTGACATTGAAATCGTTTAATTCTGCCCTGTTATAATAGAAAAATCTTAAAATATCTTAAATCTAGTATTGGTTTCTGTCTGCGTTAAACAGTGCTGCTAATATTTAAAATTAAATTTATTATAGTTCTATTTGATACATTTCAGTGAGACATACCCTGAACCTTTTAATATACAGTTTGGACATACTGATACTATTATTCCACTGTATACGGCTTTTGGGCTGTTTAACGACTCACAGAAAATTTTAGCAGACAACTACCAAATGAACAAGAACAGAACATTTAGAACTAGTTTGATTGGTCCCTTTTCAGCCAATCTTGGGTTTGGATTATACAAATGTGACACAACCATGGACTACGTAATTCGACTATTTGTAAACGAGGAACCAGTAGTTATTCCGGCATGTGGACAGACCAGTTGTCTGTTTTCAGAATTTGAAAGGTATTACCATCATCTTGCGAACTGCAATGTTAAGCAGATATGTGAAATTAATACCAACATGACCGGTAACAGTTTCATAATGAGTTCAGACTTTTTGATGGTATTGCTTTTGACTCATCTATCTTGCATACTGATACTGTTCAAATAATATTTCGGGTTATCTTTTATTTCACAAACAATCCAAGTATAAATACTAAATATTTTTTTTATTCAATACAATTGAAAGAAGAGCAGTAGCAGACGACACAGACAGACACCCTTTGTATGTGGCATTTAAACATGTGGGCCTTTATTTTCTGAACTCGTGTATTAGGTCATTAACAAACCAGGTAACTAATAATTAAGTTACGCTTATTAAAACTTTTGTTGATGCACACTTACAAAACAGAAATGATTGGTATTCCGACAGGAACTAGATGTGTCCCTTCTTTCGCTTATGTGTCCCTTACTGAAATAAACTAATTAAATTCATCCATGGATCTGAATTTACTCTAACTTGTTATTGTTTGTCGTTTTTATTGACATTGTCAAACAGTAAAAATATCATTATCATTGGAGAATAATGAGTTAACCTTACCTGAAAAGTTTATTTCTTATTGAATTGGCTCTGGAGTCTCTGAAAAACCAAAATTTGGATATTCGACCCATAAATAGATGACTTATGAATTAGCTAACAAGGACCCCACCAAAAACCTGGGTTGGTCTGAGGTGCTCTGGAAGGGTGAACAATCCTGCTCCACATGTGGCACCCGTCATGTTGCTAATGTAAGTACATTGAACTCGGTGGGGACAAACTATTAAGCCGAAGGAAAACGGACAACACCATGACAAACAAGAAAAAAGACGAAAAGACAATTAACAGTTCTAAAAACACCACTCACAGTAAAAAGAGACCGAACAAAACGAGCTACAGCAAAAACCAGTGATTGAACTTGCCATAAACTAGAAGTTCCTTTATAATATTCGTTCACAATTAAATGAATATTCTGGATTATTTCATATTGGTATTATTTTAGTAGGTTTCTCTATATGAATTGGATTTTGAATAAAAAAGCATATTCACCTGAGAAAGTGTTATTCACCGCGCTAAACGTCACGCGCTTTTCATGCAATGTTATGGTAAAATGTTTCATGTAAAATTTGTTTTGGTATATGTTTGTCATGAAATACATTTTATTTTTGCGGAATATGGAATAAAACAATTACTGTCTTTTGTTTCGGTAAATATGGGGTTTAATTGACTTTTGAAAAACTGATATTCATTTCCGCCGTCGGCCTCAATGAATATCAGTTTTTCAAAAGTCAATAATATACAATTACTGTCTTTTGATGAGGTAAATATGCGGTTTTATTGACTTTTGAAAAACTGATATTCACTGCATGAGGCCGACAGCCGAAGAGTATATCAGTTTTTCAAAAGTCAATTAAACCCCATATTTACCGAAACAAAAGACAGTATTTTTTTTATTCCATATTCCGAGAAAAGAAAATGATTTAACGACACACATATTATACCAGCACAAAGTTTACATAAAACGTTTTCCGTAGCGTTGCATGACTAGTAAAAGCACGTGACGTTTAGCGCGGTGAATAACACTTTCTCAGGTGAATATGCTTTTCTATTCAAAATCCAATTCGTATAGAGAAACCTACTAAAATAATACCAATATGGAATAAAACCGCATATTTACCTCACCAAAAGACAGTAATTGTATAATATTCTCTCTATTGGAAGAAATGTTACAGTATTTTTTCCTAACGGAAAAAGGGTTCCAATATGTTTTATAAAAGACGTTTTTTATGCATATGTGGTGGATAGTTGTTTCTTAAGCAGTCTTCGTTTAAATCAACTGATTTCTCTTTTTATGCCCCACCTGCGATAGTAGAGGGGCATTATGTTTTCTGGTTCGTTCGTCCATCCGTCCGTCCGTCGTACCGTCCGTTCGTCCGTGCGTCCGTTCGCCCCACTTCAGGTTAACGTTTTTGATCAAGGTAGTTTTTGATGAAGCTGAAGTCCAATCAGCTTGAAACTTGTTGCTTATGATATGATCTTTCCAATTTTGAAGCCAAATTAGACGTTTGGCCCCAATTTCATGGTCCACTGAACATAGAAAATAAAAGTGGGAATTCCAGGTTAAAGTTTTTGGTCAAGGTAGTTTTTGATGAAGCTGAAGTCCAATCAACTTGAAACTTTGTACACTTGTTGCTTATGATATGATCTTTCTAATTTTAAAGCCAAATTAGACTTTTGGCCCCAATTTCATGGATGTTCCACTGAACATAGAAAATGAAAGTGGGAGTTTCAGGTTAAATTTTTTGGTCAAGGTATTTTTTGATGAAGCTGAGGTCCAATTTACTTGAAACTTAGTACACTTGTTGCTTATGATATGACCTTTCTAATTTTAAAGCCAAATTAGAGTTTTGAACCCAATTTCACGGTCCACTGAACATAGAAAATGAAAATGGGAGTTTCAGGTTAAAGTTTTTGGTCAAGGTAGTTTTGATGAAGTTGAAGACCAAACAACATGAAACTTAGTACACATGTTCTCTATATGGTATGATTTTTTTTTAATTTTAATGGCAAATTAGATTTTTTACCCAATTTCACGGTCCTTTGAACATGGAAAATGATAGTGCAAGTGGGGCATCCGTGTACTTAGAACACATTCAAATTTATTCGTTCATTGTGTAATCATACGTTTTTTGATTGAGTTAAGTCTGCCAATTGATATTTTATCGTATGTTTTTCAATGTTGTGATGTTATGCTATTGTTTCAGAAAAAGGGAGAAGGTTTGGATCCATTAAAACGTTTAATCCCGCTGCAAATGTTTGCACCTGTCCTAAGTCAGAAATCTGATGTACAGTATAGTTGTCGTTTGTTTATGTAATATATACGTGTTTCTCGTTTCTCGTTTTGTTTATATAGATTGACCGTTAGTTTTCCCGTTTGAATGGTTTTACACTAGTAATTTTGGGGCCCTTTATAGCTTGTTGTTCGGTGTGAGCCAAGGCTCCGTGTTGAAGGCCGTACTTTAACCTATAATGGTTTACTTTTTAAATTGTTATTTGGATAGAGAGATGTCTCATTGGCACTTACACCACATCTTCCTATATCTATTGTTTTTTATATAATAATAGCGTTTTTATGAGTTTCAAGAGGAACTTTTGTTGAACTGAAAAAACTATACATTTACAATTTCAAGTGCTCCGGAAGAGACAACATTTCCTGGTTCACTAGTAACATGCACCAATCGTGTTGCCCATTACAAGTAAATATTCGGTGACATAGGGTATTTGGCGATATTATAATCGCAGAAAAAGGTCAACAAAACTAAGTAGCAGTGAGATTGCTTATAAAGTAGATATCCTGTTTGATTTGTATTAATATGCTAGATCAGAACCGAAAACGATCTTGATGAAAAGTATTTTTCTCCCTTTAAGTATTGATTCTAAACAATATTATAGGATTTATAGTAATACAATCTGTTTTTAAAGCATATTCCAAGGATAAAAATGTTCTATAACACATTTTTGTAATTCAATATTCCACATCTAATATCATCCTATTCATGAAATGTTCAGATGACTTTTAACAATGATCAATATCACTTTTATGACCACATTAACCACCTCGCTGAAGTACGGCCATTATTCAGTTTTTATTTTTCCGAACAATGGCATGAGGATTTTATTGCACATTATTATATTAGATCCGAACTATTGATAAAATACTACAAATTAAAAACTGAAAAAATAATCAATGTCTATTTATTTTTCATTTAACGTAATTGCAAATCGAATACAACTTGAAAAAAATGAAATTGAGTGAAACATGAGATAAATACAAGATTTCTACGGATGCCATCAAGGACTTGTTGATTTTTACAGTATTCCAGTGTTTTAGAATGAAATGACAGCCATATATATTCACGATTTATACTGACGCCATTCCGAACTGGTTGATATTTTAATGTCTCTAAATTTCTCAACTTATTATCTTGAAAATGATAAATATTTATCATAAATTCCACATACCATGAACTACTACATATCTTCAAATAAATAAGATGGTGTGGTACACTCTACCCCAGTTTCGAAATGACGTTTTTAAAAGTCAACTACCACAAGTCACTGTACGGCTTTCAACACTGAACAAAGCTCATACCGCATAGTCAGCTATAAAGGACAAATTTGATATGCAGCGGCATACAAAAACCAATGACTAACCGGTGCGTGACTTGGGACAGGCACATACATAATGTGGCGGGTTTAAACATGTTTGCTGGTACCCAACGGTCTCCTCTTTTAACCGTCCTATGACCGAAACCAAAAAAAACCAACAACATTTTCTGCATAATAGGGTCTCAAATTTTTTTGCGGTACATCGTTTCTTTCTAGCTACGCCCCTGCAGAGTAAGATTCGCAATTACATAAAGTGGGATATAAAAAGATCTAATGAATATAGATATTATACAACAAGAACAAAATAATGTATTGTCTAAATTGTGAATAACATTACCAATACAAATAACTTAAATCATGCTGTTAAGGAATTTACAAACATCTTATTTCATAGTGCTAAAAAAGTTTTTGGTAGATCCTTGTTAATTCACCAAACCGAAATTAAAGTTAGGCCGAACAACGAGTGGTTTGATAAAAATTGTGCGATTGCACGTAAAGATTTTCATGTGGTTAGAAACTTTTTCTAACATCATCCATCAGACGTCAACCGAAAGATATGGAACGCCATAGCTGTCTTATGTGATAGTATTTATTATGTGATGGTGGGTTTTGCATTATATGATGTGGGTTTGTTATTATATGATGTGGGTTTTTTATTATATGCTGTGGGTTTGTCATTATATATATGTTGTGGTTCCGTCATTATGTGCAGTGGGTTTATCATTAAGTGCTGCGGGTTTGTTATTATATGCTGTGGGTTTGTTATTATATGCTTGGGTTTGTTATTATATGCTTGGGTTTGTAATTATATGATGTGAGTTTGTTATTATATACTGTGGGTTTTTTATTATATGCTGTGGTTAGGTCTTTATACGCTTTTTCTTTATGATCACTCTTCTTTATTATGATCATTCTTCTTTATTATGATCACTCTTCTTTATTATGATCATTCTTCTTTATTATGATCACTCTTCTTTATTATGATCATTCTTCTTTATTATGATCACTCTTCTTTATCATGATCATTCTTCTTTATTATGATGAGGTAAAATTGTCCGGTTCTTCAGTATGTATGCAATGAAATTTTAGCAACTGACGAAAAAATGAGGGATTCAACCATGGAACATGTATTGCAAGATTTAAATCTCAAAGCATACACTGAAACATTTATTGATGAAAAAATAATTATATAACGCCAGGATATTGTCTGCAAATTGTCATCTCATGAAATGAAAGCTTTATGTGTTTCAAGCAGGGCAGACATGATGAGACTACGGACAGAGTGTGCCAAGTACGGAACTGACAAGCCCCAAAGGGTCCGGTCTCAGTGTGGTCCTCCAAACTTTGACATTGAAAAAATAGTGTTATGTTAAACTACGTTCATCATAAAAAAGACAATATTATAAGTTGTTTGCTACGAATTTCAAAAGGACACATGCCTTAACATTTGCAATTGTTACAAAACAAATTATTTGCCTTTGAAACGTTTTTTAATCTAGCACAAGATGAATGTTGCCACTCCAAACAGAAACTACACATTACACTGGCTTCCTTTGAATCTGTATCTTGTGTGCAAATGTTGCATATGTAGATAGGGTTCTTTTTCTTCTCTTTATATACGTCCATAATAGCTTCCCATGCATCTTTTTGACAATACTTTTTGATTAAATCAATGTTAACAATTGAGTCCAAACAAGAGGCAGTTAAAAGTTCAGGTCTTGCTTCAACTTGTTCCTCTGTTATTGAAATGTTGTTATTAACAGCATGTTTTGATAGTATCCAGGAGTAAGCTTAGTAAAAAAAATAATCCATTTTTTTCGTTTTTTACTTTTAAATGAACTGAGATTTTCTGCAAGGAACCAACACATTTACTCTGTGATTATTTTTTTTAAAAATTTAATGACTTTCTTATCTTATTTTTAATTTGTACCAAACTTGGACAGAAGCTTGTTTATGTTCAAAGGCTAGTATCTTTTGCTAGGAAATTTTGTTAATATATTGTACCTGTGTATCTGTATTTCACTTATACATGGACATTTTCTTCCAGTTAACATTACATACAGTCTGCAGTTAAAGTTTTTAAAACATTTATTAGATTCATAAACAATCCTGGATTTTTACCAAACTTGGACAGAAGGTTTTTACAATCAAAAGATAGCATCAAGAGGAATATTTTTATTGTTTTTTTCTCATTTTTGTTGAGCCTGCCATTTACAGCAAAAGAAGGCGAGGCACTGGGTTCTGCGGAACCCTTACAATTTTTTTTTCTAAATGAGAGTTGTATTTTGATTTTTAGAATATATTTAATTTAATAGTTAAAAGTTTTTTTTTATTGTACTGTATTTTTAATGCTTGATATTGTGATAAAATGATTCTAAATTATTATTAAGCTTTTTTATTCTTTACTTATCACATCAATGAACAGTTTTATTCAAATAGCAAATTGCCTACGTCGTCAATGATTTAAGTAATTTGAAGAAGTTTGTGGACTCAGCTTTATGCACCCCATCGTACATACATGCAAGTTCATGTATAATTCCCGCGGTACTACGATTTCCCTATTATTTACAAACATTTGTGATTTTACTTTTTTCAATCAAAACCCATTCGGTGTAATTACTGATACCTAGCGGCTTTGGAAATTTCACAGTCCCTTGATTGTTTTTTTCTTTCAAATACCCCTCCATTTCCTTTCTAATAGCATGGATTTGAGGAGGCATTCATATTTTCTGAATTTGGCTTTTTAACTATTTTGATCTGAGCGTCACTGATGAGTCTTATGTAGACGAAACGCGCGTCTGGCGTATACAATTATAATCCTGGTACTTTTGATAACTATTTTCACCACTGGGTCGATACCACTGCTGGTGGACGTTTCGTCCCCGAGGGTATCACCAGCCCAGTAGTCAGCACTTCGGTGTTGACATGAATATCAATTATATGGTCATTTTTTAAAATTTTCTGTTTACAAAACTTTGAATTTTTCGAAAAACTAAGGATTTTCTTACCCCAGGAGTAGATTACCATAGACAAATTTGGCACAACTTTTTGGAATTTTGGATCCTCAATGCTCTTCAACTTTGTATTTATTTGGCTTTTTAACTATTTTGATCTGAGCGTCACTGATGAGTCTTATGTAGACGAAACGCGCGTCTGGCGTATACAATTATAATCCTGGTACTTTTGATAACTATTTTCACCACTGGGTCGATACCACTGCTGGTGGACGTTTCGTCCCCGAGGGTATCACCAGCCCAGTAGTCAGCACTTCGGTGTTGACATGAATATCAATTATATGGTCATTTTTTAAAATTTTCTGTTTACAAAACTTTGAATTTTTCGAAAAACTAAGGATTTTCTTACCCCAGGAGTAGATTACCATAGACAAATTTGGCACAACTTTTTGGAATTTTGGATCCTCAATGCTCTTCAACTTTGTATTTATTTGGCTTTTTAACTATTTTGATCTGAGCGTCACTGATGAGTCTTATGTAGACGAAACGCGCGTCTGGCGTATAAAATTATAAACCTGGTACTTTTGATAACTATTTACACCACTGGGTCGATACCACTGCTGGTGGACGTTTCGTCCCCGAGGGTATCACCAGCCCAGTAGTCAGCACTTCGGTGTTGACATGAATATCAATTATATGGTCATTTTTTAAAATTTTCTGTTTACAAAACTTTGAATTTTTCGAAAAACTAAGGATTTTCTTACCCCAGGAGTAGATTACCATAGACAAATTTGGCACAACTTTTTGGAATTTTGGATCCTCAATGCTCTTCAACTTTGTATTTATTTGGCTTTTTAACTATTTTGATCTGAGCGTCACTGATGAGTCTTATGTAGACGAAACGCGCGTCTGGCGTATAAAATAAGAATCCTGGTACTTTTGATAACTATTCCCGCTTGAAAAAGTTGTTTATATTATGAGATATTGTTCAACATTTGTGTGCATATATATTAATGATTGTTTTTATTTATGTATATACAGACAACAAAACATTTAATATCATTAATTTACTAGACCCCCCCTAAAAAAACCAACCAAAAACAAAATAAACTTGATGTATAAGATTATTTTAATAATCAATTCTGGTTCAAATATACTCAGAGACAGCATGTACCGTGTAGACAGAAAAGGTATCATCTAGAAAGAAATAAGGGACGGTTACATAGAACCTATAGTGTGCAATCTCCAAATACTTGGCAGGAAGACACGAACCACAAGCTTATACGATGGAATATGATAATAGCTGGTGGTATCGATGGGTTCAGTTGTTTGATTACTTTTCTTGAGTGTGTTGACAGGAACATATATATGTTGGTGTTAGTGATCCAACTAGACGGAGTTAACTACAAAATGTACAAACATGTTGTTCGTTGTGAGCCAAGGCTCCGTGTTAAAGGCTGTACATTGACCTATAATAGTTTATATTTATAAATTGTTATTTGGATGGAGAGATGTCTCATTGGCACCTACACCACATCTTCCTATATCTATGTACTTAAAAACTGTTTCCCCAACATATCTTTTCTGTGCCATTCAAGACAGAAAAAAAATATAATGATAGTTTATTGATCAAGACGAGGCTTTAAAATACGGATATAATATTACATACAGACATAAAACATAATTATCCAAATGATACTGAATTTCACATTATTTTGTATATACAAATTAAAACATTACCCAATTGACAACTACATATATATATAAATAAGTAACATAGGTAATTACAGACAAAACAAGCGACTACAGATCATATATACACACATAAGGTTGCATGAGACTGACAGATAAGTCAAATGGTAACACTATTCTCATCACCACATTTATTAGTTTGCATTTGGAGTGTCCAAAAGACGACGGCGACAAACCTTCACACTTGGGCGACTCAAAGCCTCGTTCACCTTTTGAACCACAAGGTTTCTGAATGTCTCTTCTTTTCAGCACTCTGGGTAAAAGTGGTTAACATATTTCCTTACGGCTAAATTAGCCATAGGCAATCTTCCCTTTTTGCATTTATCCTGCCCCCGTTCCAATTGTACATATTTCTTTAAGATTTTCTTGCCCGAAAAGGTGTGGCATTAGTTCTTTTACTGATATTGACGCAAAGTTACCGGCGGAATGGGCTCTGTCTTTCAGAATGGTAAGTTTATCACCTGAAATGATCATTTCTTCGGGGGTTGGTGTTTTCTTCATCTGTGTCATCGTCACTAGTAACAGCCAGAAGTCCTGGTGTTGCCTGCTCTGTGTTGTTTAATACCGTTCTAAACTATCCTGCTTAGTGTGCAGTTTGTGTTGTTCGGTTTCCATGGCTTTTAGAAGCTTCTCAAAGTTTGCCATCATGGTCAATAGTCTGGATTGGCCGCAAATCATCACGTCAAACAATCGGTATATCCTGTTGTTGTCCGGGAATATGTTGTTGGTGCTGGTGGTTGAGAGGTCAATATTTCAGGAGCTGGGGGTGGCTGCTCCTTGTCTGATGAAGGAGGACTCCCTGTCAAAATCACATTTCCAGGTGTTGATTTCTGAAAATGAAACAAAAGTGTTACTGAAATGACTGTTTTAAGTGTTTATATATTTGGTTATACAATTCAAAATACTGTAATAATTCGACAAGGGCTGTGAGAATGTGGTATACAGGGGTCGAAATCAGCGCTAGTCCGGTGGACTGAGACCAGTAGAATTTGCGTCAGACCTATAGATTTTGTCAGCTGGTGGGTATTATGTATTCCAATTCATCAAGTTAATTTATAATATCTCGGGTGAGCGTCCTTTACAACAACACTAATGTCGAAAATTCTGAAAGGAGATATTATATAAATTGCCGGGAAAAATATTTAAAGCAACATTCAATATAGGAAGCACGGAATTAAGTTTATGAATTCGACAAAAGGAAACGTTACTTTAAAAATCTTGGGAACAAGATATAGCATCTTTTGAACCAATCCCGGCTATTGAAATGGGGAACATTTCTGGACAGCGCTTTAGACGACCCAGCTAGGCATCCTATGGTCGTCATGAAGATTGTGATGAACTCGAAGACAATGTTGACATTTTGTCCGTCCTTGAGCCTTATCTTGATAAAGAAAAAATAAAATAAAAGATTTTCAGTCCACTGGTCCGACTGGCTAGTACACAAAAACGCTTAAATTCGAGCCCTAGTGGTGTTCATAATATTTTTTTGTTTCATTCTTTGACACCATCTAGACTCGCCCAAGTACATGTTAAACATGTTAATAATGAAAGTCTTGAAACAAACTTAAATGTCTCCCCTTAATACATTTTACACAAAGTATAACCTCCTGTTACCTCAAACCTGACAGAATAAAACAAATCTTCATTGTTAACCACCTATGAAGTCATTTGGATTGAATATCTCCTGTTAATACATTATACACAAAGTTTTACCCGCCGTCAACTCAAACATGACAGTATAAAACAAATCTTTTTTATTCTCTCCCTATGAAGTCATTTGGATTGATTATCTCCCCTTAATACATTATACACAAAGTGTAACCTATCGTTACCTCAAACCGGACAAAATATGATTGATTGATTGAATGTTGGTTGCTTAATGTCCAGTGGCAAATATTTCATGCATATTCAGGACGAGAACAAGTTCACAATAAATACAATAGGTAGGCTGATACAATAGAGGCCATCTGGGTCGGAGAAATTTGGACTGCCACCGAAAAAGGGGGGTATATCGAATAGGGACAGAAATTTTGCCTTGCAACAGGCCACCTAAGGACCCCTCAGAGAGTTGTTGCAAGGGTTCTTAACGTACAGAGCGTGGCACTCTCTTTACACGAGGCAGCGGATTTAACGTCCCCCTTCTGACCGGACGTGACTGCGAACTTGATACATCCCGCACAGCCAAACGGACGCCCCACTTCGACAAGCGTTTTACTGCCGGTCGGGAGAAGACCAAGTGACCATATTTCTATACCCCAGTCACCCTTGGGGACTACCTGACAAAATAAAACATATCTTAATTGTTCACCCCTTATGAAGTCATTTTGGATTGATTACCTCCCCTTAATACATTATACACAAAGTATAACCTACCATTACCACAAACATTACAGTATAAAACAAATATTTATTCATCTCTCCCTATGAAGTCATTTGGATTGATTATCTGCCCTTAATACATTATACTCAAAGTATAACCTACCATTACCTCAAACCAGACAGTATAAAACAAATCTTTTTTATTCTCTCCCTGTGAAGTCATTTGGATTGATTATCTCCCCTTAATACATTATACACAAAGTATAACCTACCATTACCTCAAACCAGACAGTATAAAACAAATCTTTGTTATTGTCTCCCCATGAAGTCATTTGGATTGATTATCTCCCCTTAATACATTATACACAGAGTATTACCTATCGTTACCTCAAACCTGACAAAATAAAACATATATTTATCATTTTCTCCCAATGAAGTCATTTGGGTTGAATATCTCCTGTTAATACATTATACACAAAGTTTTACCTGCCGTCAACTCAAACATGACAGTTTAAAAAAAATATTTATTCTTCTCTCCCTATGAAGTCATTTGAATTGATTACCTCCCCTAAATACATTATACACAAAGTATAATCTATCATTACTACAAACATTACAGTATAAAACAAATATTTATTCTACTCTCCCTATGAAGTCATTTGGATTGATTATCTCCCCTTAATACATTATACACAAAGTATAACCTACCATTAGCACAAACATTACAGTATAAAACAAATATTTATTCTTCTCTCCCTACTAAGTCATTTGGATTGATTATCTCCCCTTAATACATTATACACAAAGTATAACCTACCATTACCTCAAACCTGACAAAATATAATATATCTTTATCATTTACTCCTTATGAAGTCATTTGGATTGAATATCTCCTGTTAATACATTATACACAAAGTTTTACCCGCCGTCAACTCAAACATGACAGTATAAAACAAATCTTTTTTATTCTCTCCCTATGAAGTCATTTGGATTGATTATCTCCCCTTAATACATTATACACAAAGTGTAACCTATCGTTACCTCAAACCGGACAAAATATGATTGATTGATTGAATGTTGGTTGCTTAATGTCCAGTGGCAAATATTTCATGCATATTCAGGACGAGAACAAGTTCACAATAAATACAATAGGTAGGCTGATACAATAGAGGCCATCTGGGTCGGAGAAATTTGGACTGCCACCGAAAAAGGGGGGTATATTGGATAGGGACAGAAATTTTGCCTTGCAACAGGCCACCTACGGACCCCTCAGAGAGTTGTTGCAAGGGTTCTTAACGTGCACAGAGCGTGGCACTCTCTTTACACGAGGCAGCAGATTTAACGTCCCCCTTCTGACCGGACGTGACTGCGAACTTGATACATCCCACATAGCCAAACGGACGCCCCACTTCGGCAAGCGTTTTACTGCCGGTCGGGAGAAGACCAAGTGACCATATTTCTATACCCCAGTCACCCTTGGGGACTACCTGACAAAATATAACATATCTTTATCATTTACTCCTTATGAAGTCATTTGGATTGAATATCTCCTGTTAATACATTATACACAAAGTTTTACCTGCCGTCAACTCAAACATGACAGTTTAAAACAAATATTTATTCTTCTCTCCCTATGAAGTCATTTGAATTGATTACCTCCCCTAAATACATTATACACAAAGTATAACCTACCATTACCTCAAACCAGACAGTATAAAACAAATCTTTGTTATTGTCTCCCCATGAAGTCATTTGGATTGATTATCTCCCCTTAATACATTATACACAAAGTATAACCTATCGTTACCTAAAACTTGACAAAATAAAACATATATTTATCATTTTCTTCTAATGAAGTCATTTAGATTGAATATCTCCATTTAATACATTATACACAAAGTATAAACTATCCTTACCTCAAACCTGACAAAATATAACATATCTTTATCATTTACTCCTTATGAAGTCATTTGGATTGAATATCTCCTGTTAATACATTATACACAAAGTTTTACCTGCCGTCAACTCAAACATGACAGTTTAAAACAAATATTTATTCTTCTCTCCCTATGAAGTCATTTGAATTGATTACCTCCCCTAAATACATTATACACAAAGTATAATCTATCATTACTACAAACATTTCAGTATAAAACAAATATTTATTCTACTCTCCCTATGAAGTCATTTGGATTGATTATCTCCCCTTAATACATTCTACACAAAGTATAACCTACCATTACCTCAAACCAGACAGTATAAAACAAATCTTTGTTATTGTCTCCCCATGAAGTCATTTGGATTGATTATCTCCCCTTAATACATTATACACAAAGTATTACCTATCGTTACCTCAAACCTGACAAAATAAAACATATATTTATCATTTTCTCCCAATGAAGTCATTTGGGTTGAATATCTCCTGTTAATACATTATACACAAAGTTTTACCTGCCGTCAACTCAAACATGACAGTTTAAAAAAAATATTTATTCTTCTCTCCCTATGAAGTCATTTGAATTGATTACCTCCCCTAAATACATTATACACAAAGTATAATCTATCATTACTACAAACATTACAGTATAAAACAAATATTTATTCTACTCTCCCTATGAAGTCATTTGGATTGATTATCTCCCCTTAATACATTATACACAAAGTATAACCTACCATTAGCACAAACATTACAGTATAAAACAAATATTTATTCTTCTCTCCCTACGAAGTCATTTGGATTGATTATCTCCCCTTAATACATTATACACAAAGTATAACCTACCATTACCTCAAACCTGACAAAATATAATATATCTTTATCATTTACTCCTTATGAAGTCATTTGGATTGAATATCTCCTGTTAATACATTATACACAAAGTTTTACCCGCCGTCAACTCAAACATGACAGTATAAAACAAATCTTTTTTATTCTCTCCCTATGAAGTCATTTGGATTGATTATCTCCCCTTAATACATTATACACAAAGTGTAACCTATCGTTACCTCAAACCGGACAAAATATGATTGATTGATTGTTGGTTGCTTAATGTCCAGTGGCAAATATTTCATGCATATTCAGGACGAGAACAAGTTCACAATAAATACAATAGGTAGGCCGATACAATAGAGGCCATCTGGGTCGGAGAAATTTGGACTGCCACCGAAAAAGGGGGGTATATTGGATAGGGACAGAAATTTTGCCTTGCAACAGGCCAACTACGGACCCCTCAGAGAGTTGTTGCAAGGGTTCTTAACGTGCACAGAGCGTGGCACTCTCTTTACACGAGGCAGCAGATTTAACGTCCCCCTTCTGACCGGACGTGACTGCGAACTTGATACATCCCACATAGCCAAACGGACGCCCCACTTCGGCAAGCGTTTTACTGCCGGTCGGGAGAAGACCAAGTGACCATATTTCTATACCCCAGTCACCCTTGGGGACTACCTGACAAAATATAACATATCTTTATCATTTACTCCTTATGAAGTCATTTGGATTGAATATCTCCTGTTAATACATTATACACAAAGTTTTACCTGCGGTCAACTCAAACATGACAGTTTAAAACAAATATTTATTCTTCTCTCCCTATGAAGTCATTTGAATTGATTACCTCCCCTAAATACATTATACACAAAGTATAACCTACCATTACCTCAAACCAGACAGTATAAAACAAATCTTTGTTATTGTCTCCCCATGAAGTCATTTGGATTGATTATCTCCCCTTAATACATTATACACAAAGTATAACCTATCGTTACCTAAAACTTGACAAAATAAAACATATATTTATCATTTTCTCCTAATGAAGTCATTTAGATTGAAAATCTCCATTTAATACATTATACACAAAGTATAAACTATCGTTACCTCAAACCTGACAAAATATAACATATCTTTATCATTTACTCCTTATGAAGTCATTTGGATTGAATATCTCCTGTTAATACATTATACACAAAGTTTTACCTGCCGTCAACTCAAACATGACAGTTTAAAACAAATATTTATTCTTCTCTCCCTATGAAGTCATTTGAATTGATTACCTCCCCTAAATACATTATACACAAAGTATAATCTATCATTACTACAAACATTTCAGTATAAAACAAATATTTATTCTACTCTCCCTATGAAGTCATTTGGATTGATTATCTCCCCTTAATACATTCTACACAAAGTATAACCTACCATTACCTCAAACCAGACAGTATAAAACAAATCTTTGTTATTGTCTCCCCATGAAGTCATTTGGATTGATTATCTCCCCTTAATACATTATACACAAAGTATTACCTATCATTACCTCAAACCTGACAAAATAAAACATATATTTATCATTTTCTCCCAATGAAGTCATTTGGGTTGAATATCTCCTGTTAATACATTATACACAAAGTATAAACTATCGTTACCTCAAACCTGACAAAATATAACATATCTTTATCATTTACTCCTTATGAAGTCATTTGGATTGAATATCTCCTGTTAATACATTATACACAAAGTTTTACCTGCCGTCAACTCAAACATGACAGTTTAAAACAAATATTTATTCTTCTCTCCCTATGAAGTCATTTGAATTGATTACCTCCCCTAAATACATTATACACAAAGTATAATCTATCATTACTACAAACATTTCAGTATAAAACAAATATTTATTCTACTCTCCCTATGAAGTCATTTGGATTGATTATCTCCCCTTAATACATTCTACACAAAGTATAACCTACCATTACCTCAAACCAGACAGTATAAAACAAATCTTTGTTATTGTCTCCCCATGAAGTCATTTGGATTGATTATCTCCCCTTAATACATTATACACAAAGTATTACCTATCATTACCTCAAACCTGACAAAATAAAACATATATTTATCATTTTCTCCCAATGAAGTCATTTGGGTTGAATATCTCCTGTTAATACATTATACACAAAGTTTTACCTGCCGTCAACTCAAACATGACAGTTTAAAAAAAATATTTATTCTTCTCTCCCTATGAAGTCATTTGAATTGATTACCTCCCCTAAATACATTATACACAAAGTATAATCTATCATTACTACAAACATTACAGTATAAAACAAATATTTATTCTACTCTCCCTATGAAGTCATTTGGATTGATTATCTCCCCTTAATACATTATACACAAAGTATAACCTACCATTAGCACAAACATTACAGTATAAAACAAATATTTATTCTTCTCTCCCTACTAAGTCATTTGGATTGATTATCTCCCCTTAATACATTATACACAAAGTATAACCTACCATTACCTCAAACCTGACAAAATATAATATATCTTTATCATTTACTCCTTATGAAGTCATTTGGATTGAATATCTCCTGTTAATACATTATACACAAAGTTTTACCCGCCGTCAACTCAAACATGACAGTATAAAACAAATCTTTTTTATTCTCTCCCTATGAAGTCATTTGGATTGATTATCTCCCCTTAATACATTATACACAAAGTGTAACCTATCGTTACCTCAAACCGGACAAAATATGATTGATTGATTGAATGTTGGTTGCTTAATGTCCAGTGGCAAATATTTCATGCATATTCAGGACGAGAAAAAGTTCACAATAAATACAATAGGTAGGCTGATACAATAGAGGCCATCTGGGTCGGAGAAATTTGGACTGCCACCGAAAAAGGGGGGTATATTGGATAGGGACAGAAATTTTGCCTTGCAACAGGCCACCTACGGACCCCTCAGAGAGTTGTTGCAAGGGTTCTTAACGTGCACAGAGCGTGGCACTCTCTTTACACGAGGCAGCAGATTTAACGTCCCCCTTCTGACCGGACGTGACTGCGAACTTGATACATCCCACATAGCCAAACGGACGCCCCACTTCGGCAAGCGTTTTACTGCCGGTCGGGAGAAGACCAAGTGACCATATTTCTATACCCCAGTCACCCTTGGGGACTACCTGACAAAATATAACATATCTTTATCATTTACTCCTTATGAAGTCATTTGGATTGAATATCTCCTGTTAATACATTATACACAAAGTTTTACCTGCCGTCAACTCAAACATGACAGTTTAAAACAAATATTTATTCTTCTCTCCCTATGAAGTCATTTGAATTGATTACCTCCCCTAAATACATTATACACAAAGTATAACCTACCATTACCTCAAACCAGACAGTATAAAACAAATCTTTGTTATTGTCTCCCCATGAAGTCATTTGGATTGATTATCTCCCCTTAATACATTATACACAAAGTATAACCTATCGTTACCTAAAACTTGACAAAATAAAACATATATTTATCATTTTCTCCTAATGAAGTCATTTAGATTGAGTATCTCCATTTAATACATTATACACAAAGTATAAACTATCGTTACCTCAAACCTGACAAAATATAACATATCTTTATCATTTACTCCTTATGAAGTCATTTGGATTGAATATCTCCTGTTAATACATTATACACAAAGTTTTACCTGCCGTCAACTCAAACATGACAGTTTAAAACAAATATTTATTCTTCTCTCCCTATGAAGTCATTTGAATTGATTACCTCCCCTAAATACATTATACACAAAGTATAATCTATCATTACTACAAACATTTCAGTATAAAACAAATATTTATTCTACTCTCCCTATGAAGTCATTTGGATTGATTATCTCCCCTTAATACATTCTACACAAAGTATAACCTACCATTACCTCAAACCAGACAGTATAAAACAAATCTTTGTTATTGTCTCCCCATGAAGTCATTTGGATTGATTATCTCCCCTTAATACATTATACACAAAGTATTACCTATCGTTACCTCAAACCTGACAAAATAAAACATATATTTATCATTTTCTCCCAATGAAGTCATTTGGGTTGAATATCTCCTGTTAATACATTATACACAAAGTTTTACCTGCCGTCAACTCAAACATGACAGTTTAAAAAAAATATTTATTCTTCTCTCCCTATGAAGTCATTTGAATTGATTACCTCCCCTAAATACATTATACACAAAGTATAATCTATCATTACTACAAACATTACAGTATAAAACAAATATTTATTCTACTCTCCCTATGAAGTCATTTGGATTGATTATCTCCCCTTAATACATTATACACAAAGTATAACCTACCATTAGCACAAACATTACAGTATAAAACAAATATTTATTCTTCTCTCCCTACTAAGTCATTTGGATTGATTATCTCCCCTTAATACATTATACACAAAGTATAACCTACCATTACCTCAAACCTGACAAAATATAATATATCTTTATCATTTACTCCTTATGAAGTCATTTGGATTGAATATCTCCTGTTAATACATTATACACAAAGTTTTACCCGCCGTCAACTCAAACATGACAGTATAAAACAAATCTTTTTTATTCTCTCCCTATGAAGTCATTTGGATTGATTATCTCCCCTTAATACATTATACACAAAGTGTAACCTATCGTTACCTCAAACCGGACAAAATATGATTGATTGATTGAATGTTGGTTGCTTAATGTCCAGTGGCAAATATTTCATGCATATTCAGGACGAGAACAAGTTCACAATAAATACAATAGGTAGGCTGATACAATAGAGGCCATCTGGGTCGGAGAAATTTGGACTGCCACCGAAAAAGGGGGGTATATTGGATAGGGACAGAAATTTTGCCTTGCAACAGGCCACCTACGGACCCCTCAGAGAGTTGTTGCAAGGGTTCTTAACGTGCACAGAGCGTGGCACTCTCTTTACACGAGGCAGCAGATTTAACGTCCCCCTTCTGACCGGACGCGACTGCAAACTTGATACATCCCACATAGCCAAACGGACGCCCCACTTCGGCAAGCGTTTTACTGCCGGTCGGGAGAAGACCAAGTGACCATATTTCTATACCCCAGTCACCCTTGGGGACTACCTAACAAAATATAACATATCTTTATCATTTACTCCTTCTGAAGTCATTTGGATTGAATATCTCCTGTTAATACATTATACACAAAGTTTTACCTGCCGTCAACTCAAACATGACAGTTTAAAACAAATATTTATTCTTCTCTCCCTATGAAGTCATTTGAATTGATTACCTCCCCTAAATACATTATACACAAAGTATAACCTACCATTACCTCAAACCAGACAGTATAAAACAAATCTTTGTTATTGTCTCCCCATGAAGTCATTTGGATTGATTATCTCCCCTTAATACATTATACACAAAGTATAACCTATCGTTACCTAAAACTTGACAAAATAAAACATATATTTATCATTTTCTCCTAATGAAGTCATTTAGATTGAGTATCTCCATTTAATACATTATACACAAAGTATAAACTATCGTTACCTCAAACCTGACAAAATATAACATATCTTTATCATTTACTCCTTATGAAGTCATTTGGATTGAATATCTCCTGTTAATACATTATACACAAAGTTTTACCTGCCGTCAACTCAAACATGACAGTTTAAAACAAATATTTATTCTTCTCTCCCTATGAAGTCATTTGAATTGATTACCTCCCCTAAATACATTATACACAAAGTATAATCTATCATTACTACAAACATTTCAGTATAAAACAAATATTTATTCTACTCTCCCTATGAAGTCATTAGGATTGATTATCTCCCCTTAATACATTCTACACAAAGTATAACCTACCATTACCTCAAACCAGACAGTATAAAACAAATCTTTGTTATTGTCTCCCCATGAAGTCATTTGGATTGATTATCTCCCCTTAATACATTATACACAAAGTATTACCTATCATTACCTCAAACCTGACAAAATAAAACATATATTTATCATTTTCTCCCAATGAAGTCATTTGGGTTGAATATCTCCTGTTAATACATTATACACAAAGTTTTACCTGCCGTCAACTCAAACATGACAGTTTAAAAAAAATATTTATTCTTCTCTCCCTATGAAGTCATTTGAATTGATTACCTCCCCTAAATACATTATACACAAAGTATAATCTATCATTACTACAAACATTACAGTATAAAACAAATATTTATTCTACTCTCCCTATGAAGTCATTTGGATTGATTATCTCCCCTTAATACATTATACACAAAGTATAACCTACCATTAGCACAAACATTACAGTATAAAACAAATATTTATTCTTCTCTCCCTACTAAGTCATTTGGATTGATTATCTCCCCTTAATACATTATACACAAAGTATAACCTACCATTACCTCAAACCTGACAAAATATAATATATCTTTATCATTTACTCCTTATGAAGTCATTTGGATTGAATATCTCCTGTTAATACATTATACACAAAGTTTTACCCGCCGTCAACTCAAACATGACAGTATAAAACAAATCTTTTTTATTCTCTCCCTATGAAGTCATTTGGATTGATTATCTCCCCTTAATACATTATACACAAAGTGTAACCTATCGTTACCTCAAACCGGACAAAATATGATTGATTGATTGAATGTTGGTTGCTTAATGTCCAGTGGCAAATATTTCATGCATATTCAGGACGAGAACAAGTTCACAATAAATACAATAGGTAGGCTGATACAATAGAGGCCATCTGGGTCGGAGAAATTTGGACTGCCACCGAAAAAGGGGGGTATATTGGATAGGGACAGAAATTTTGCCTTGCAACAGGCCACCTACGGACCCCTCAGAGAGTTGTTGCAAGGGTTCTTAACGTGCACAGAGCGTGGCACTCTCTTTACACGAGGCAGCAGATTTAACGTCCCCCTTCTGACCGGACGTGACTGCAAACTTGATACATCCCACATAGCCAAACGGACGCCCCACTTCGGCAAGCGTTTTACTGCCGGTCGGGAGAAGACCAAGTGACCATATTTCTATACCCCAGTCACCCTTGGGGACTACCTAACAAAATATAACATATCTTTATCATTTACTCCTTCTGAAGTCATTTGGATTGAATATCTCCTGTTAATACATTATACACAAAGTTTTACCTGCCGTCAACTCAAACATGACAGTTTAAAACAAATATTTATTCTTCTCTCCCTATGAAGTCATTTGAATTGATTACCTCCCCTAAATACATTATACACAAAGTATAACCTACCATTACCTCAAACCAGACAGTATAAAACAAATCTTTGTTATTGTCTCCCCATGAAGTCATTTGGATTGATTATCTCCCCTTAATACATTATACACAAAGTATAACCTATCGTTACCTAAAACTTGACAAAATAAAACATATATTTATCATTTTCTCCTAATGAAGTCATTTAGATTGAGTATCTCCATTTAATACATTATACACAAAGTATAAACTATCGTTACCTCAAACCTGACAAAATATAACATATCTTTATCATTTACTCCTTATGAAGTCATTTGGATTGAATATCTCCTGTTAATACATTATACACAAAGTTTTACCTGCCGTCAACTCAAACATGACAGTTTAAAACAAATATTTATTCTTCTCTCCCTATGAAGTCATTTGAATTGATTACCTCCCCTAAATACATTATACACAAAGTATAATCTATCATTACTACAAACATTTCAGTATAAAACAAATATTTATTCTACTCTCCCTATGAAGTCATTAGGATTGATTATCTCCCCTTAATACATTCTACACAAAGTATAACCTACCATTACCTCAAACCAGACAGTATAAAACAAATCTTTGTTATTGTCTCCCCATGAAGTCATTTGGATTGATTATCTCCCCTTAATACATTATACACAAAGTATTACCTATCATTACCTCAAACCTGACAAAATAAAACATATATTTATCATTTTCTCCCAATGAAGTCATTTGGGTTGAATATCTCCTGTTAATACATTATACACAAAGTTTTACCTGCCGTCAACTCAAACATGACAGTTTAAAAAAAATATTTATTCTTCTCTCCCTATGAAGTCATTTGAATTGATTACCTCCCCTAAATACATTATACACAAAGTATAATCTATCATTACTACAAACATTACAGTATAAAACAAATATTTATTCTACTCTCCCTATGAAGTCATTTGGATTGATTATCTCCCCTTAATACATTATACACAAAGTATAACCTACCATTAGCACAAACATTACAGTATAAAACAAATATTTATTCTTCTCTCCCTACTAAGTCATTTGGATTGATTATCTCCCCTTAATACATTATACACAAAGTATAACCTACCATTACCTCAAACCTGACAAAATATAATATATCTTTATCATTTACTCCTTATGAAGTCATTTGGATTGAATATCTCCTGTTAATACATTATACACAAAGTTTTACCCGCCGTCAACTCAAACATGACAGTATAAAACAAATCTTTTTTATTCTCTCCCTATGAAGTCATTTGGATTGATTATCTCCCCTTAATACATTATACACAAAGTGTAACCTATCGTTACCTCAAACCGGACAAAATATGATTGATTGATTGAATGTTGGTTGCTTAATGTCCAGTGGCAAATATTTCATGCATATTCAGGACGAGAACAAGTTCACAATAAATACAATAGGTAGGCTGATACAATAGAGGCCATCTGGGTCGGAGAAATTTGGACTGCCACCGAAAAAGGGGGGTATATTGGATAGGGACAGAAATTTTGCCTTGCAACAGGCCACCTACGGACCCCTCAGAGAGTTGTTGCAAGGGTTCTTAACGTGCACAGAGCGTGGCACTCTCTTTACACGAGGCAGCAGATTTAACGTCCCCCTTCTGACCGGACGTGACTGCGAACTTGATACATCCCACATAGCCAAACGGATGCCCCACTTCGGCAAGCGTTTTACTGCCGGTCGGGAGAAGACCAAGTGACCATATTTCTATACCCCAGTCACCCTTGGGGACTACCTGACAAAATATAACATATCTTTATCATTTACTCCTTATGAAGTCATTTGGATTGAATATCTCCTGTTAATACATTATACACAAAGTTTTACCTGCCGTCAACTCAAACATGACAGTTTAAAACAAATATTTATTCTTCTCTCCCTATGAAGTCATTTGAATTGATTACCTCCCCTAAATACATTATACACAAAGTATAACCTACCATTACCTCAAACCAGACAGTATAAAACAAATCTTTGTTATTGTCTCCCCATGAAGTCATTTGGATTGATTATCTCCCCTTAATACATTATACACAAAGTATAACCTATCATTACCTAAAACTTGACAAAATAAAACATATATTTATCATTTTCTCCTAATGAAGTCATTTAGATTGAGTATCTCCATTTAATACATTATACACAAAGTATAAACTATCGTTACCTCAAACCTGACAAAATATAACATATCTTTATCATTTACTCCTTATGAAGTCATTTGGATTGAATATCTCCTGTTAATACATTATACACAAAGTTTTACCTGCCGTCAACTCAAACATGACAGTTTAAAACAAATATTTATTCTTCTCTCCCTATGAAGTCATTTGAATTGATTACCTCCCCTAAATACATTATACACAAAGTATAATCTATCATTACTACAAACATTTCAGTATAAAACAAATATTTATTCTACTCTCCCTATGAAGTCATTTGGATTGATTATCTCCCCTTAATACATTCTACACAAAGTATAACCTACCATTACCTCAAACCAGACAGTATAAAACAAATCTTTGTTATTGTCTCCCCATGAAGTCATTTGGATTGATTATCTCCCCTTAATACATTATACACAAAGTATTACCTATCGTTACCTCAAACCTGACAAAATAAAACATATATTTATCATTTTCTCCCAATGAAGTCATTTGGGTTGAATATCTCCTGTTAATACATTATACACAAAGTTTTACCTGCCGTCAACTCAAACATGACAGTTTAAAAAAAATATTTATTCTTCTCTCCCTATGAAGTCATTTGAATTGATTACCTCCCCTAAATACATTATACACAAAGTATAATCTATCATTACTACAAACATTACAGTATAAAACAAATATTTATTCTACTCTCCCTATGAAGTCATTTGGATTGATTATCTCCCCTTAATACATTATACACAAAGTATAACTACCATTAGCACAAACATTACAGTATAAAACAAATATTTATTCTTCTCTCCCTACGAAGTCATTTGGATTGATTATCTCCCCTTAATACATTATACACAAAGTATAACCTACCATTACCTCAAACCTGACAAAATATAATATATCTTTATCATTTACTCCTTATGAAGTCATTTGGATTGAATATCTCCTGTTAATACATTATACACAAAGTTTTACCCGCCGTCAACTCAAACATGACAGTATAAAACAAATCTTTTTTATTCTCTCCCTATGAAGTCATTTGGATTGATTATCTCCCCTTAATACATTATACACAAAGTGTAACCTTTCGTTACCTCAAACCGGACAAAATATGATTGATTGATTGAATGTTGGTTGCTTAATGTCCAGTGGCAAATATTTCATGCATATTCAGGACGAGAACAAGTTCACAATAAATACAATAGGTAGGCTGATACAATAGAGGCCATCTGGGTCGGAGAAATTTGGACTGCCACCGAAAAAGGGGGGTATATTGGATAGGGACAGAAATTTTGCCTTGCAACAGGCCACCTACGGACCCCTCAGAGAGTTGTTGCAAGGGTTCTTAACGTGCACAGAGCGTGGCACTCTCTTTACACGAGGCAGCAGATTTAACGTCCCCCTTCTGACCGGACGTGACTGCGAACTTGATACATCCCACATAGCCAAACGGACGCCCCACTTCGGCAAGCGTTTTACTGCCGGTCGGGAGAAGACCAAGTGACCATATTTCTATACCCCAGTCACCCTTGGGGACTACCTGACAAAATATAACATATCTTTATCATTTACTCCTTATGAAGTCATTTGGATTGAATATCTCCTGTTAATACATTATACACAAAGTTTTACCTGCCGTCAACTCAAACATGACAGTTTAAAACAAATATTTATTCTTCTCTCCCTATGAAGTCATTTGAATTGATTACCTCCCCTAAATACATTATACACAAAGTATAACCTACCATTACCTCAAACCAGACAGTATAAAACAAATCTTTGTTATTGTCTCCCATGAAGTCATTTGGATTGATTATCTCCCCTTAATACATTATACACAAAGTATAACCTATCGTTACCTAAAACTTGACAAAATAAAACATATATTTATCATTTTCTTCTAATGAAGTCATTTAGATTGAATATCTCCATTTAATACATTATACACAAAGTATAAACTATCGTTACCTCAAACCTGACAAAATATAACATATCTTTATCATTTACTCCTTATGAAGTCATTTGGATTGAATATCTCCTGTTAATACATTATACACAAAGTTTTACCTGCCGTCAACTCAAACATGACAGTTTAAAACAAATATTTATTCTTCTCTCCCTATGAAGTCATTTGAATTGATTACCTCCCCTAAATACATTATACACAAAGTATAATCTATCATTACTACAAACATTTCAGTATAAAACAAATATTTATTCTACTCTCCCTATGAAGTCATTTGGATTGATTATCTCCCCTTAATACATTCTACACAAAGTATAACCTACCATTACCTCAAACCAGACAGTATAAAACAAATCTTTGTTATTGTCTCCCCATGAAGTCATTTGGATTGATTATCTCCCCTTAATACATTATACACAAAGTATTACCTATCGTTACCTCAAACCTGACAAAATAAAACATATATTTATCATTTTCTCCCAATGAAGTCATTTGGGTTGAATATCTCCTGTTAATACATTATACACAAAGTTTTACCTGCCGTCAACTCAAACATGACAGTTTAAAAAAAATATTTATTCTTCTCTCCCTATGAAGTCATTTGAATTGATTACCTCCCCTAAATACATTATACACAAAGTATAATCTATCATTACTACAAACATTACAGTATAAAACAAATATTTATTCTACTCTCCCTATGAAGTCATTTGGATTGATTATCTCCCCTTAATACATTATACACAAAGTATAACCTACCATTAGCACAAACATTACAGTATAAAACAAATATTTATTCTTCTCTCCCTACGAAGTCATTTGGATTGATTATCTCCCCTTAATACATTATACACAAAGTATAACCTACCATTACCTCAAACCTGACAAAATATAATATATCTTTATCATTTACTCCTTATGAAGTCATTTGGATTGAATATCTCCTGTTAATACATTATACACAAAGTTTTACCCGCCGTCAACTCAAACATGACAGTATAAAACAAATCTTTTTTATTCTCTCCCTATGAAGTCATTTGGATTGATTATCTCCCCTTAATACATTATACACAAAGTGTAACCTATCGTTACCTCAAACCGGACAAAATATGATTGATTGATTGAATGTTGGTTGCTTAATGTCCAGTGGCAAATATTTCATGCATATTCAGGACGAGAACAAGTTCACAATAAATACAATAGGTAGGCCGATACAATAGAGGCCATCTGGGTCGGAGAAATTTGGACTGCCACCGAAAAAGGGGGGTATATTGGATAGGGACAGAAATTTTGCCTTGCAACAGGCCACCTACGGACCCCTCAGAGAGTTGTTGCAAGGGTTCTTAACGTGCACAGAGCGTGGCACTCTCTTTACACGAGGCAGCAGATTTAACGTCCCCCTTCTGACCGGACGTGACTGCGAACTTGATACATCCCACATAGCCAAACGGACGCCCCACTTCGGCAAGCGTTTTACTGCCGGTCGGGAGAAGACCAAGTGACCATATTTCTATACCCCAGTCACCCTTGGGGACTACCTGACAAAATATAACATATCTTTATCATTTACTCCTTATGAAGTCATTTGGATTGAATATCTCCTGTTAATACATTATACACAAAGTTTTACCTGCCGTCAACTCAAACATGACAGTTTAAAACAAATATTTATTCTTCTCTCCCTATGAAGTCATTTGAATTGATTACCTCCCCTAAATACATTATACACAAAGTATAACCTACCATTACCTCAAACCAGACAGTATAAAACAAATCTTTGTTATTGTCTCCCCATGAAGTCATTTGGATTGATTATCTCCCCTTAATACATTATACACAAAGTATAACCTATCGTTACCTAAAACTTGACAAAATAAAACATATATTTATCATTTTCTCCTAATGAAGTCATTTAGATTGAGTATCTCCATTTAATACATTATACACAAAGTATAAACTATCGTTACCTCAAACCTGACAAAATATAACATATCTTTATCATTTACTCCTTATGAAGTCATTTGGATTGAATATCTCCTGTTAATACATTATACACAAAGTTTTACCTGCCGTCAACTCAAACATGACAGTTTAAAACAAATATTTATTCTTCTCTCCCTATGAAGTCATTTGAATTGATTACCTCCCCTAAATACATTATACACAAAGTATAATCTATCATTACTACAAACATTTCAGTATAAAGCAAATATTTATTCTACTCTCCCTATGAAGTCATTTGGATTGATTATCTCCCCTTAATACATTCTACACAAAGTATAACCTACCATTACCTCAAACCAGACAGTATAAAACAAATCTTTGTTATTGTCTCCCCATGAAGTCATTTGGATTGATTATCTCCCCTTAATACATTATACACAAAGTATTACCTATCGTTACCTCAAACCTGACAAAATAAAACATATATTTATCATTTTCTCCCAATGAAGTCATTTGGGTTGAATATCTCCTGTTAATACATTATACACAAAGTTTTACCTGCCGTCAACTCAAACATGACAGTTTAAAACAAATATTTATTCTTCTCTCCCTATGAAGTCATTTGAATTGATTACCTCCCCTAAATACATTATACACAAAGTATAACCTACCATTACCTCAAACCAGACAGTATAAAACAAATCTTTGTTATTTCTCCCATGAAGTCATTTGGATTGATTATCTCCCCTTAATACATTATACACAAAGTATAACCTATCGTTACCTAAAACTTGACAAAATAAAACATATATTTATCATTTTCTTCTAATGAAGTCATTTAGATTGAATATCTCCATTTAATACATTATACACAAAGTATAAACTATCGTTACCTCAAACCTGACAAAATATAACATATCTTTATCATTTACTCCTTATGAAGTCATTTGGATTGAATATCTCCTGTTAATACATTATACACAAAGTTTTACCTGCCGTCAACTCAAACATGACAGTTTAAAACAAATATTTATTCTTCTCTCCCTATGAAGTCATTTGAATTGATTACCTCCCCTAAATACATTATACACAAAGTATAATCTATCATTACTACAAACATTTCAGTATAAAACAAATATTTATTCTACTCTCCCTATGAAGTCATTTGGATTGATTATCTCCCCTTAATACATTCTACACAAAGTATAACCTACCATTACCTCAAACCAGACAGTATAAAACAAATCTTTGTTATTGTCTCCCCATGAAGTCATTTGGATTGATTATCTCCCCTTAATACATTATACACAAAGTATTACCTATCGTTACCTCAAACCTGACAAAATAAAACATATATTTATCATTTTCTCCCAATGAAGTCATTTGGGTTGAATATCTCCTGTTAATACATTATACACAAAGTTTTACCTGCCGTCAACTCAAACATGACAGTTTAAAAAAAATATTTATTCTTCTCTCCCTATGAAGTCATTTGAATTGATTACCTCCCCTAAATACATTATACACAAAGTATAATCTATCATTACTACAAACATTACAGTATAAAACAAATATTTATTCTACTCTCCCTATGAAGTCATTTGGATTGATTATCTCCCCTTAATACATTATACACAAAGTATAACCTACCATTAGCACAAACATTACAGTATAAAACAAATATTTATTCTTCTCTCCCTACGAAGTCATTTGGATTGATTATCTCCCCTTAATACATTATACACAAAGTATAACCTACCATTACCTCAAACCTGACAAAATATAATATATCTTTATCATTTACTCCTTATGAAGTCATTTGGATTGAATATCTCCTGTTAATACATTATACACAAAGTTTTACCCGCCGTCAACTCAAACATGACAGTATAAAACAAATCTTTTTTATTCTCTCCCTATGAAGTCATTTGGATTGATTATCTCCCCTTAATACATTATACACAAAGTGTAACCTATCGTTACCTCAAACCGGACAAAATATGATTGATTGATTGAATGTTGGTTGCTTAATGTCCAGTGGCAAATATTTCATGCATATTCAGGACGAGAACAAGTTCACAATAAATACAATAGGTAGGCCGATACAATAGAGGCCATCTGGGTCGGAGAAATTTGGACTGCCACCGAAAAAGGGGGGTATATTGGATAGGGACAGAAATTTTGCCTTGCAACAGGCCACCTACGGACCCCTCAGAGAGTTGTTGCAAGGGTTCTTAACGTGCACAGAGCGTGGCACTCTCTTTACACGAGGCAGCAGATTTAACGTCCCCCTTCTGACCGGACGTGACTGCGAACTTGATACATCCCACATAGCCAAACGGACGCCCCACTTCGGCAAGCGTTTTACTGCCGGTCGGGAGAAGACCAAGTGACCATATTTCTATACCCCAGTCACCCTTGGGGACTACCTGACAAAATATAACATATCTTTATCATTTACTCCTTATGAAGTCATTTGGATTGAATATCTCCTGTTAATACATTATACACAAAGTTTTACCTGCGGTCAACTCAAACATGACAGTTTAAAACAAATATTTATTCTTCTCTCCCTATGAAGTCATTTGAATTGATTACCTCCCCTAAATACATTATACACAAAGTATAACCTACCATTACCTCAAACCAGACAGTATAAAACAAATCTTTGTTATTGTCTCCCCATGAAGTCATTTGGATTGATTATCTCCCCTTAATACATTATACACAAAGTATAACCTATCGTTACCTAAAACTTGACAAAATAAAACATATATTTATCATTTTCTCCTAATGAAGTCATTTAGATTGAGTATCTCCATTTAATACATTATACACAAAGTATAAACTATCGTTACCTCAAACCTGACAAAATATAACATATCTTTATCATTTACTCCTTATGAAGTCATTTGGATTGAATATCTCCTGTTAATACATTATACACAAAGTTTTACCTGCCGTCAACTCAAACATGACAGTTTAAAACAAATATTTATTCTTCTCTCCCTATGAAGTCATTTGAATTGATTACCTCCCCTAAATACATTATACACAAAGTATAATCTATCATTACTACAAACATTTCAGTATAAAGCAAATATTTATTCTACTCTCCCTATGAAGTCATTTGGATTGATTATCTCCCCTTAATACATTCTACACAAAGTATAACCTACCATTACCTCAAACCAGACAGTATAAAACAAATCTTTGTTATTGTCTCCCCATGAAGTCATTTGGATTGATTATCTCCCCTTAATACATTATACACAAAGTATTACCTATCGTTACCTCAAACCTGACAAAATAAAACATATATTTATCATTTTCTCCCAATGAAGTCATTTGGGTTGAATATCTCCTGTTAATACATTATACACAAAGTTTTACCTGCCGTCAACTCAAACATGACAGTTTAAAACAAATATTTATTCTTCTCTCCCTATGAAGTCATTTGAATTGATTACCTCCCCTAAATACATTATACACAAAGTATAACCTACCATTACCTCAAACCAGACAGTATAAAACAAATCTTTGTTATTGTCTCCCATGAAGTCATTTGGATTGATTATCTCCCCTTAATACATTATACACAAAGTATAACCTATCGTTACCTAAAACTTGACAAAATAAAACATATATTTATCATTTTCTTCTAATGAAGTCATTTAGATTGAATATCTCCATTTAATACATTATACACAAAGTATAAACTATCGTTACCTCAAACCTGACAAAATATAACATATCTTTATCATTTACTCCTTATGAAGTCATTTGGATTGAATATCTCCTGTTAATACATTATACACAAAGTTTTACCTGCCGTCAACTCAAACATGACAGTTTAAAACAAATATTTATTCTTCTCTCCCTATGAAGTCATTTGAATTGATTACCTCCCCTAAATACATTATACACAAAGTATAATCTATCATTACTACAAACATTTCAGTATAAAACAAATATTTATTCTACTCTCCCTATGAAGTCATTTGGATTGATTATCTCCCCTTAATACATTCTACACAAAGTATAACCTACCATTACCTCAAACCAGACAGTATAAAACAAATCTTTGTTATTGTCTCCCCATGAAGTCATTTGGATTGATTATCTCCCCTTAATACATTATACACAAAGTATTACCTATCGTTACCTCAAACCTGACAAAATAAAACATATATTTATTATTTTCTCCCAATGAAGTCATTTGGGTTGAATATCTCCTGTTAATACATTATACACAAAGTTTTACCTGCCGTCAACTCAAACATGACAGTTTAAAAAAAATATTTATTCTTCTCTCCCTATGAAGTCATTTGAATTGATTACCTCCCCTAAATACATTATACACAAAGTATAATCTATCATTACTACAAACATTACAGTATAAAACAAATATTTATTCTACTCTCCCTATGAAGTCATTTGGATTGATTATCTCCCCTTAATACATTATACACAAAGTATAACCTACCATTAGCACAAACATTACAGTATAAAACAAATATTTATTCTTCTCTCCCTACGAAGTCATTTGGATTGATTATCTCCCCTTAATACATTATACACAAAGTATAACCTACCATTACCTCAAACCTGACAAAATATAATATATCTTTATCATTTACTCCTTATGAAGTCATTTGGATTGAATATCTCCTGTTAATACATTATACACAAAGTTTTACCCGCCGTCAACTCAAACATGACAGTATAAAACAAATCTTTTTTATTCTCTCCCTATGAAGTCATTTGGATTGATTATCTCCCCTTAATACATTATACACAAAGTGTAACCTATCGTTACCTCAAACCGGACAAAATATGATTGATTGATTGAATGTTGGTTGCTTAATGTCCAGTGGCAAATATTTCATGCATATTCAGGACGAGAACAAGTTCACAATAAATACAATAGGTAGGCCGATACAATAGAGGCCATCTGGGTCGGAGAAATTTGGACTGCCACCGAAAAAGGGGGGTATATTGGATAGGGACAGAAATTTTGCCTTGCAACAGGCCACCTACGGACCCCTCAGAGAGTTGTTGCAAGGGTTCTTAACGTGCACAGAGCGTGGCACTCTCTTTACACGAGGCAGCAGATTTAACGTCCCCCTTCTGACCGGACGTGACTGCGAACTTGATACATCCCACATAGCCAAACGGACGCCCCACTTCGGCAAGCGTTTTACTGCCGGTCGGGAGAAGACCAAGTGACCATATTTCTATACCCCAGTCACCCTTGGGGACTACCTGACAAAATATAACATATCTTTATCATTTACTCCTTATGAAGTCATTTGGATTGAATATCTCCTGTTAATACATTATACACAAAGTTTTACCTGCGGTCAACTCAAACATGACAGTTTAAAACAAATATTTATTCTTCTCTCCCTATGAAGTCATTTGAATTGATTACCTCCCCTAAATACATTATACACAAAGTATAACCTACCATTACCTCAAACCAGACAGTATAAAACAAATCTTTGTTATTGTCTCCCCATGAAGTCATTTGGATTGATTATCTCCCCTTAATACATTATACACAAAGTATAACCTATCGTTACCTAAAACTTGACAAAATAAAACATATATTTATCATTTTCTCCTAATGAAGTCATTTAGATTGAGTATCTCCATTTAATACATTATACACAAAGTATAAACTATCGTTACCTCAAACCTGACAAAATATAACATATCTTTATCATTTACTCCTTATGAAGTCATTTGGATTGAATATCTCCTGTTAATACATTATACACAAAGTTTTACCTGCCGTCAACTCAAACATGACAGTTTAAAACAAATATTTATTCTTCTCTCCCTATGAAGTCATTTGAATTGATTACCTCCCCTAAATACATTATACACAAAGTATAATCTATCATTACTACAAACATTTCAGTATAAAGCAAATATTTATTCTACTCTCCCTATGAAGTCATTTGGATTGATTATCTCCCCTTAATACATTCTACACAAAGTATAACCTACCATTACCTCAAACCAGACAGTATAAAACAAATCTTTGTTATTGTCTCCCCATGAAGTCATTTGGATTGATTATCTCCCCTTAATACATTATACACAAAGTATTACCTATCGTTACCTCAAACCTGACAAAATAAAACATATATTTATCATTTTCTCCCAATGAAGTCATTTGGGTTGAATATCTCCTGTTAATACATTATACACAAAGTTTTACCTGCCGTCAACTCAAACATGACAGTTTAAAAAAAATATTTATTCTTCTCTCCCTATGAAGTCATTTGAATTGATTACCTCCCCTAAATACATTATACACAAAGTATAATCTATCATTACTACAAACATTACAGTATAAAACAAATATTTATTCTACTCTCCCTATGAAGTCATTTGGATTGATTATCTCCCCTTAATACATTATACACAAAGTATAACTACCATTAGCACAAACATTACAGTATAAAACAAATATTTATTCTTCTCTCCCTACGAAGTCATTTGGATTGATTATCTCCCCTTAATACATTATACACAAAGTATAACCTACCATTACCTCAAACCTGACAAAATATAATATATCTTTATCATTTACTCCTTATGAAGTCATTTGGATTGAATATCTCCTGTTAATACATTATACACAAAGTTTTACCCGCCGTCAACTCAAACATGACAGTATAAAACAAATCTTTTTTATTCTCTCCCTATGAAGTCATTTGGATTGATTATCTCCCCTTAATACATTATACACAAAGTGTAACCTTTCGTTACCTCAAACCGGACAAAATATGATTGATTGATTGAATGTTGGTTGCTTAATGTCCAGTGGCAAATATTTCATGCATATTCAGGACGAGAACAAGTTCACAATAAATACAATAGGTAGGCTGATACAATAGAGGCCATCTGGGTCGGAGAAATTTGGACTGCCACCGAAAAAGGGGGGAATATTGGATAGGGACAGAAATTTTGCCTTGCAACAGGCCACCTACGGACCCCTCAGAGAGTTGTTGCAAGGGTTCTTAACGTGCACAGAGCGTGGCACTCTCTTTACACGAGGCAGCAGATTTAACGTCCCCCTTCTGACCGGACGTGACTGCGAACTTGATACATCCCACATAGCCAAACGGACGCCCCACTTCGGCAAGCGTTTTACTGCTGGTCGGGAGAAGACCAAGTGACCATATTTCTATACCCCAGTCACCCTTGGGGACTACCTGACAAAATATAACATATCTTTATCATTTACTCCTTATGAAGTCATTTGGATTGAATATCTCCTGTTAATACATTATACACAAAGTTTTACCTGCCGTCAACTCAAACATGACAGTTTAAAACAAATATTTATTCTTCTCTCCCTATGAAGTCATTTGAATTGATTACCTCCCCTAAATACATTATACACAAAGTATAATCTATCATTACTACAAACATTTCAGTATAAAACAAATATTTATTCTACTCTCCCTATGAAGTCATTTGGATTGATTATCTCCCCTTAATACATTCTACACAAAGTATAACCTACCATTACCTCAAACCAGACAGTATAAAACAAATCTTTGTTATTGTCTCCCCATGAAGTCATTTGGATTGATTATCTCCCCTTAATACATTATACACAAAGTATTACCTATCGTTACCTCAAACCTGACAAAATAAAACATATATTTATCATTTTCTCCCAATGAAGTCATTTGGGTTGAATATCTCCTGTTAATACATTATACACAAAGTTTTACCTGCCGTCAACTCAAACATGACAGTTTAAAAAAAATATTTATTCTTCTCTCCCTATGAAGTCATTTGAATTGATTACCTCCCCTAAATACATTATACACAAAGTATAATCTATCATTACTACAAACATTACAGTATAAAACAAATATTTATTCTACTCTCCCTATGAAGTCATTTGGATTGATTATCTCCCCTTAATACATTATACACAAAGTATAACCTACCATTAGCACAAACATTACAGTATAAAACAAATATTTATTCTTCTCTCCCTACGAAGTCATTTGGATTGATTATCTCCCCTTAATACATTATACACAAAGTATAACCTACCATTACCTCAAACCTGACAAAATATAATATATCTTTATCATTTACTCCTTATGAAGTCATTTGGATTGAATATCTCCTGTTAATACATTATACACAAAGTTTTACCCGCCGTCAACTCAAACATGACAGTATAAAACAAATCTTTTTTATTCTCTCCCTATGAAGTCATTTGGATTGATTATCTCCCCTTAATACATTATACACAAAGTGTAACCTTTCGTTACCTCAAACCGGACAAAATATGATTGATTGATTGAATGTTGGTTGCTTAATGTCCAGTGGCAAATATTTCATGCATATTCAGGACGAGAACAAGTTCACAATAAATACAATAGGTAGGCTGATACAATAGAGGCCATCTGGGTCGGAGAAATTTGGACTGCCACCGAAAAAGGGGGGAATATTGGATAGGGACAGAAATTTTGCCTTGCAACAGGCCACCTACGGACCCCTCAGAGAGTTGTTGCAAGGGTTCTTAACGTGCACAGAGCGTGGCACTCTCTTTACACGAGGCAGCAGATTTAACGTCCCCCTTCTGACCGGACGTGACTGCGAACTTGATACATCCCACATAGCCAAACGGACGCCCCACTTCGGCAAGCGTTTTACTGCTGGTCGGGAGAAGACCAAGTGACCATATTTCTATACCCCAGTCACCCTTGGGGACTACCTGACAAAATATAACATATCTTTATCATTTACTCCTTATGAAGTCATTTGGATTGAATATCTCCTGTTAATACATTATACACAAAGTTTTACCTGCCGTCAACTCAAACATGACAGTTTAAAACAAATATTTATTCTTCTCTCCCTATGAAGTCATTTGAATTGATTACCTCCCCTAAATACATTATACACAAAGTATAACCTACCATTACCTCAAACCAGACAGTATAAAACAAATCTTTGTTATTGTCTCCCCATGAAGTCATTTGGATTGATTATCTCCCCTTAATACATTATACACAAAGTATAACCTATCGTTACCTAAAACTTGACAAAATAAAACATATATTTATCATTTTCTCCTAATGAAGTCATTTAGATTGAGTATCTCCATTTAATACATTATACACAAAGTATAAACTATCGTTACCTCAAACCTGACAAAATATAACATATCTTTATCATTTACTCCTTATGAAGTCATTTGGATTGAATATCTCCTGTTAATACATTATACACAAAGTTTTACCTGCCGTCAACTCAAACATGACAGTTTAAAACAAATATTTATTCTTCTCTCCCTATGAAGTCATTTGAATTGATTACCTCCCCTAAATACATTATACACAAAGTATAATCTATCATTACTACAAACATTTCAGTATAAAACAAATATTTATTCTACTCTCCCTATGAAGTCATTTGGATTGATTATCTCCCCTTAATACATTCTACACAAAGTATAACCTACCATTACCTCAAACCAGACAGTATAAAACAAATCTTTGTTATTGTCTCCCCATGAAGTCATTTGGATTGATTATCTCCCCTTAATACATTATACACAAAGTATTACCTATCGTTACCTCAAACCTGACAAAATAAAACATATATTTATCATTTTCTCCCAATGAAGTCATTTGGGTTGAATATCTCCTGTTAATACATTATACACAAAGTTTTACCTGCCGTCAACTCAAACATGACAGTTTAAAAAAAATATTTATTCTTCTCTCCCTATGAAGTCATTTGAATTGATTACCTCCCCTAAATACATTATACACAAAGTATAATCTATCATTACTACAAACATTACAGTATAAAACAAATATTTATTCTACTCTCCCTATGAAGTCATTTGGATTGATTATCTCCCCTTAATACATTATACACAAAGTATAACCTACCATTAGCACAAACATTACAGTATAAAACAAATATTTATTCTTCTCTCCCTACGAAGTCATTTGGATTGATTATCTCCCCTTAATACATTATACACAAAGTATAACCTACCATTACCTCAAACCTGACAAAATATAATATATCTTTATCATTTACTCCTTATGAAGTCATTTGGATTGAATATCTCCTGTTAATACATTATACACAAAGTTTTACCCGCCGTCAACTCAAACATGACAGTATAAAACAAATCTTTTTTATTCTCTCCCTATGAAGTCATTTGGATTGATTATCTCCCCTTAATACATTATACACAAAGTGTAACCTTTCGTTACCTCAAACCGGACAAAATATGATTGATTGATTGAATGTTGGTTGCTTAATGTCCAGTGGCAAATATTTCATGCATATTCAGGACGAGAACAAGTTCACAATAAATACAATAGGTAGGCTGATACAATAGAGGCCATCTGGGTCGGAGAAATTTGGACTGCCACCGAAAAAGGGGGGAATATTGGATAGGGACAGAAATTTTGCCTTGCAACAGGCCACCTACGGACCCCTCAGAGAGTTGTTGCAAGGGTTCTTAACGTGCACAGAGCGTGGCACTCTCTTTACACGAGGCAGCAGATTTAACGTCCCCCTTCTGACCGGACGTGACTGCGAACTTGATACATCCCACATAGCCAAACGGACGCCCCACTTCGGCAAGCGTTTTACTGCTGGTCGGGAGAAGACCAAGTGACCATATTTCTATACCCCAGTCACCCTTGGGGACTACCTGACAAAATATAACATATCTTTATCATTTACTCCTTATGAAGTCATTTGGATTGAATATCTCCTGTTAATACATTATACACAAAGTTTTACCTGCCGTCAACTCAAACATGACAGTTTAAAACAAATATTTATTCTTCTCTCCCTATGAAGTCATTTGAATTGATTACCTCCCCTAAATACATTATACACAAAGTATAACCTACCATTACCTCAAACCAGACAGTATAAAACAAATCTTTGTTATTGTCTCCCCATGAAGTCATTTGGATTGATTATCTCCCCTTAATACATTATACACAAAGTATAACCTATCGTTACCTAAAACTTGACAAAATAAAACATATATTTATCATTTTCTCCTAATGAAGTCATTTAGATTGAGTATCTCCATTTAATACATTATACACAAAGTATAAACTATCGTTACCTCAAACCTGACAAAATATAACATATCTTTATCATTTACTCCTTATGAAGTCATTTGGATTGAATATCTCCTGTTAATACATTATACACAAAGTTTTACCTGCCGTCAACTCAAACATGACAGTTTAAAACAAATATTTATTCTTCTCTCCCTATGAAGTCATTTGAATTGATTACCTCCCCTAAATACATTATACACAAAGTATAATCTATCATTACTACAAACATTTCAGTATAAAACAAATATTTATTCTACTCTCCCTATGAAGTCATTTGGATTGATTATCTCCCCTTAATACATTCTACACAAAGTATAACCTACCATTACCTCAAACCAGACAGTATAAAACAAATCTTTGTTATTGTCTCCCCATGAAGTCATTTGGATTGATTATCTCCCCTTAATACATTATACACAAAGTATTACCTATCGTTACCTCAAACCTGACAAAATAAAACATATATTTATCATTTTCTCCCAATGAAGTCATTTGGGTTGAATATCTCCTGTTAATACATTATACACAAAGTTTTACCTGCCGTCAACTCAAACATGACAGTTTAAAAAAAATATTTATTCTTCTCTCCCTATGAAGTCATTTGAATTGATTACCTCCCCTAAATACATTATACACAAAGTATAATCTATCATTACTACAAACATTACAGTATAAAACAAATATTTATTCTACTCTCCCTATGAAGTCATTTGGATTGATTATCTCCCCTTAATACATTATACACAAAGTATAACCTACCATTAGCACAAACATTACAGTATAAAACAAATATTTATTCTTCTCTCCCTACGAAGTCATTTGGATTGATTATCTCCCCTTAATACATTATACACAAAGTATAACCTACCATTACCTCAAACCTGACAAAATATAATATATCTTTATCATTTACTCCTTATGAAGTCATTTGGATTGAATATCTCCTGTTAATACATTATACACAAAGTTTTACCCGCCGTCAACTCAAACATGACAGTATAAAACAAATCTTTTTTATTCTCTCCCTATGAAGTCATTTGGACTGATTATCTCCCCTTAATACATTATACACAAAGTGTAACCTATCGTTACCTCAAACCGGACAAAATATGATTGATTGATTGAATGTTGGTTGCTTAATGTCCAGTGGCAAATATTTCATGCATATTCAGGACGAGAACAAGTTCACAATAAATACAATAGGTAGGCCGATACAATAGAGGCCATCTGGGTCGGAGAAATTTGGACTGCCACCGAAAAAGGGGGGTATATTGGATAGGGACAGAAATTTTGCCTTGCAACAGGCCACCTACGGACCCCTCAGAGAGTTGTTGCAAGGGTTCTTAACGTGCACAGAGCGTGGCACTCTCTTTACACGAGGCAGCAGATTTAACGTCCCCCTTCTGACCGGACGTGACTGCGAACTTGATACATCCCACATAGCCAAACGGACGCCCCACTTCGGCAAGCGTTTTACTGCCGGTCGGGAGAAGACCAAGTGACCATATTTCTATACCCCAGTCACCCTTGGGGACTACCTGACAAAATATAACATATCTTTATCATTTACTCCTTATGAAGTCATTTGGATTGAATATCTCCTGTTAATACATTATACACAAAGTTTTACCTGCCGTCAACTCAAACATGACAGTTTAAAACAAATATTTATTCTTCTCTCCCTATGAAGTCATTTGAATTGATTACCTCCCCTAAATACATTATACACAAAGTATAACCTACCATTACCTCAAACCAGACAGTATAAAACAAATCTTTGTTATTGTCTCCCCATGAAGTCATTTGGATTGATTATCTCCCCTTAATACATTATACACAAAGTATAACCTATCGTTACCTAAAACTTGACAAAATAAAACATATATTTATCATTTTCTCCTAATGAAGTCATTTAGATTGAGTATCTCCATTTAATACATTATACACAAAGTATAAACTATCGTTACCTCAAACCTGACAAAATATAACATATCTTTATCATTTACTCCTTATGAAGTCATTTGGATTGAATATCTCCTGTTAATACATTATACACAAAGTTTTACCTGCCGTCAACTCAAACATGACAGTTTAAAACAAATATTTATTCTTCTCTCCCTATGAAGTCATTTGAATTGATTACCTCCCCTAAATACATTATACACAAAGTATAATCTATCATTACTACAAACATTTCAGTATAAAACAAATATTTATTCTACTCTCCCTATGAAGTCATTTGGATTGATTATCTCCCCTTAATACATTCTACACAAAGTATAACCTACCATTACCTCAAACCAGACAGTATAAAACAAATCTTTGTTATTGTCTCCCCATGAAGTCATTTGGATTGATTATCTCCCCTTAATACATTATACACAAAGTATTACCTATCGTTACCTCAAACCTGACAAAATAAAACATATATTTATCATTTTCTCCCAATGAAGTCATTTGGGTTGAATATCTCCTGTTAATACATTATACACAAAGTTTTACCTGCCGTCAACTCAAACATGACAGTTTAAAAAAAATATTTATTCTTCTCTCCCTATGAAGTCATTTGAATTGATTACCTCCCCTAAATACATTATACACAAAGTATAATCTATCATTACTACAAACATTACAGTATAAAACAAATATTTATTCTACTCTCCCTATGAAGTCATTTGGATTGATTATCTCCCCTTAATACATTATACACAAAGTATAACCTACCATTAGCACAAACATTACAGTATAAAACAAATATTTATTCTTCTCTCCCTACGAAGTCATTTGGATTGATTATCTCCCCTTAATACATTATACACAAAGTATAACCTACCATTACCTCAAACCTGACAAAATATAATATATCTTTATCATTTACTCCTTATGAAGTCATTTGGATTGAATATCTCCTGTTAATACATTATACACAAAGTTTTACCCGCCGTCAACTCAAACATGACAGTATAAAACAAATCTTTTTTATTCTCTCCCTATGAAGTCATTTGGATTGATTATCTCCCCTTAATACATTATACACAAAGTGTAACCTTTCGTTACCTCAAACCGGACAAAATATGATTGATTGATTGAATGTTGGTTGCTTAATGTCCAGTGGCAAATATTTCATGCATATTCAGGACGAGAACAAGTTCACAATAAATACAATAGGTAGGCTGATACAATAGAGGCCATCTGGGTCGGAGAAATTTGGACTGCCACCGAAAAAGGGGGGAATATTGGATAGGGACAGAAATTTTGCCTTGCAACAGGCCACCTACGGACCCCTCAGAGAGTTGTTGCAAGGGTTCTTAACGTGCACAGAGCGTGGCACTCTCTTTACACGAGGCAGCAGATTTAACGTCCCCCTTCTGACCGGACGTGACTGCGAACTTGATACATCCCACATAGCCAAACGGACGCCCCACTTCGGCAAGCGTTTTACTGCTGGTCGGGAGAAGACCAAGTGACCATATTTCTATACCCCAGTCACCCTTGGGGACTACCTGACAAAATATAACATATCTTTATCATTTACTCCTTATGAAGTCATTTGGATTGAATATCTCCTGTTAATACATTATACACAAAGTTTTACCTGCCGTCAACTCAAACATGACAGTTTAAAACAAATATTTATTCTTCTCTCCCTATGAAGTCATTTGAATTGATTACCTCCCCTAAATACATTATACACAAAGTATAACCTACCATTACCTCAAACCAGACAGTATAAAACAAATCTTTGTTATTGTCTCCCCATGAAGTCATTTGGATTGATTATCTCCCCTTAATACATTATACACAAAGTATAACCTATCGTTACCTAAAACTTGACAAAATAAAACATATATTTATCATTTTCTCCTAATGAAGTCATTTAGATTGAGTATCTCCATTTAATACATTATACACAAAGTATAAACTATCGTTACCTCAAACCTGACAAAATATAACATATCTTTATCATTTACTCCTTATGAAGTCATTTGGATTGAATATCTCCTGTTAATACATTATACACAAAGTTTTACCTGCCGTCAACTCAAACATGACAGTTTAAAACAAATATTTATTCTTCTCTCCCTATGAAGTCATTTGAATTGATTACCTCCCCTAAATACATTATACACAAAGTATAATCTATCATTACTACAAACATTTCAGTATAAAACAAATATTTATTCTACTCTCCCTATGAAGTCATTTGGATTGATTATCTCCCCTTAATACATTCTACACAAAGTATAACCTACCATTACCTCAAACCAGACAGTATAAAACAAATCTTTGTTATTGTCTCCCCATGAAGTCATTTGGATTGATTATCTCCCCTTAATACATTATACACAAAGTATTACCTATCGTTACCTCAAACCTGACAAAATAAAACATATATTTATCATTTTCTCCCAATGAAGTCATTTGGGTTGAATATCTCCTGTTAATACATTATACACAAAGTTTTACCTGCCGTCAACTCAAACATGACAGTTTAAAAAAAATATTTATTCTTCTCTCCCTATGAAGTCATTTGAATTGATTACCTCCCCTAAATACATTATACACAAAGTATAATCTATCATTACTACAAACATTACAGTATAAAACAAATATTTATTCTACTCTCCCTATGAAGTCATTTGGATTGATTATCTCCCCTTAATACATTATACACAAAGTATAACCTACCATTAGCACAAACATTACAGTATAAAACAAATATTTATTCTTCTCTCCCTACGAAGTCATTTGGATTGATTATCTCCCCTTAATACATTATACACAAAGTATAACCTACCATTACCTCAAACCTGACAAAATATAATATATCTTTATCATTTACTCCTTATGAAGTCATTTGGATTGAATATCTCCTGTTAATACATTATACACAAAGTTTTACCCGCCGTCAACTCAAACATGACAGTATAAAACAAATCTTTTTTATTCTCTCCCTATGAAGTCATTTGGATTGATTATCTCCCCTTAATACATTATACACAAAGTGTAACCTTTCGTTACCTCAAACCGGACAAAATATGATTGATTGATTGAATGTTGGTTGCTTAATGTCCAGTGGCAAATATTTCATGCATATTCAGGACGAGAACAAGTTCACAATAAATACAATAGGTAGGCTGATACAATAGAGGCCATCTGGGTCGGAGAAATTTGGACTGCCACCGAAAAAGGGGGGAATATTGGATAGGGACAGAAATTTTGCCTTGCAACAGGCCACCTACGGACCCCTCAGAGAGTTGTTGCAAGGGTTCTTAACGTGCACAGAGCGTGGCACTCTCTTTACACGAGGCAGCAGATTTAACGTCCCCCTTCTGACCGGACGTGACTGCGAACTTGATACATCCCACATAGCCAAACGGACGCCCCACTTCGGCAAGCGTTTTACTGCTGGTCGGGAGAAGACCAAGTGACCATATTTCTATACCCCAGTCACCCTTGGGGACTACCTGACAAAATATAACATATCTTTATCATTTACTCCTTATGAAGTCATTTGGATTGAATATCTCCTGTTAATACATTATACACAAAGTTTTACCTGCCGTCAACTCAAACATGACAGTTTAAAACAAATATTTATTCTTCTCTCCCTATGAAGTCATTTGAATTGATTACCTCCCCTAAATACATTATACACAAAGTATAACCTACCATTACCTCAAACCAGACAGTATAAAACAAATCTTTGTTATTGTCTCCCCATGAAGTCATTTGGATTGATTATCTTCCCTTAATACATTATACACAAAGTATAACCTATCGTTACCTAAAACTTGACAAAATAAAACATATATTTATCATTTTCTCCTAATGAAGTCATTTAGATTGAGTATCTCCATTTAATACATTATACACAAAGTATAAACTATCGTTACCTCAAACCTGACAAAATATAACATATCTTTATCATTTACTCCTTATGAAGTCATTTGGATTGAATATCTCCTGTTAATACATTATACACAAAGTTTTACCTGCCGTCAACTCAAACATGACAGTTTAAAACAAATATTTATTCTTCTCTCCCTATGAAGTCATTTGAATTGATTACCTCCCCTAAATACATTATACACAAAGTATAATCTATCATTACTACAAACATTTCAGTATAAAACAAATATTTATTCTACTCTCCCTATGAAGTCATTTGGATTGATTATCTCCCCTTAATACATTCTACACAAAGTATAACCTACCATTACCTCAAACCAGACAGTATAAAACAAATCTTTGTTATTGTCTCCCCATGAAGTCATTTGGATTGATTATCTCCCCTTAATACATTATACACAAAGTATTACCTATCGTTACCTCAAACCTGACAAAATAAAACATATATTTATCATTTTCTCCCAATGAAGTCATTTGGGTTGAATATCTCCTGTTAATACATTATACACAAAGTTTTACCTGCCGTCAACTCAAACATGACAGTTTAAAAAAAATATTTATTCTTCTCTCCCTATGAAGTCATTTGAATTGATTACCTCCCCTAAATACATTATACACAAAGTATAATCTATCATTACTACAAACATTACAGTATAAAACAAATATTTATTCTACTCTCCCTATGAAGTCATTTGGATTGATTATCTCCCCTTAATACATTATACACAAAGTATAACCTACCATTAGCACAAACATTACAGTATAAAACAAATATTTATTCTTCTCTCCCTACGAAGTCATTTGGATTGATTATCTCCCCTTAATACATTATACACAAAGTATAACCTACCATTACCTCAAACCTGACAAAATATAATATATCTTTATCATTTACTCCTTATGAAGTCATTTGGATTGAATATCTCCTGTTAATACATTATACACAAAGTTTTACCCGCCGTCAACTCAAACATGACAGTATAAAACAAATCTTTTTTATTCTCTCCCTATGAAGTCATTTGGACTGATTATCTCCCCTTAATACATTATACACAAAGTGTAACCTATCGTTACCTCAAACCGGACAAAATATGATTGATTGATTGAATGTTGGTTGCTTAATGTCCAGTGGCAAATATTTCATGCATATTCAGGACGAGAACAAGTTCACAATAAATACAATAGGTAGGCCGATACAATAGAGGCCATCTGGGTCGGAGAAATTTGGACTGCCACCGAAAAAGGGGGGTATATTGGATAGGGACAGAAATTTTGCCTTGCAACAGGCCACCTACGGACCCCTCAGAGAGTTGTTGCAAGGGTTCTTAACGTGCACAGAGCGTGGCACTCTCTTTACACGAGGCAGCAGATTTAACGTCCCCCTTCTGACCGGACGTGACTGCGAACTTGATACATCCCACATAGCCAAACGGACGCCCCACTTCGGCAAGCGTTTTACTGCCGGTCGGGAGAAGACCAAGTGACCATATTTCTATACCCCAGTCACCCTTGGGGACTACCTGACAAAATATAACATATCTTTATCATTTACTCCTTATGAAGTCATTTGGATTGAATATCTCCTGTTAATACATTATACACAAAGTTTTACCTGCCGTCAACTCAAACATGACAGTTTAAAACAAATATTTATTCTTCTCTCCCTATGAAGTCATTTGAATTGATTACCTCCCCTAAATACATTATACACAAAGTATAACCTACCATTACCTCAAACCAGACAGTATAAAACAAATCTTTGTTATTGTCTCCCCATGAAGTCATTTGGATTGATTATCTCCCCTTAATACATTATACACAAAGTATAACCTATCGTTACCTAAAACTTGACAAAATAAAACATATATTTATCATTTTCTCCTAATGAAGTCATTTAGATTGAGTATCTCCATTTAATACATTATACACAAAGTATAAACTATCGTTACCTCAAACCTGACAAAATATAACATATCTTTATCATTTACTCCTTATGAAGTCATTTGGATTGAATATCTCCTGTTAATACATTATACACAAAGTTTTACCTGCCGTCAACTCAAACATGACAGTTTAAAACAAATATTTATTCTTCTCTCCCTATGAAGTCATTTGAATTGATTACCTCCCCTAAATACATTATACACAAAGTATAATCTATCATTACTACAAACATTTCAGTATAAAACAAATATTTATTCTACTCTCCCTATGAAGTCATTTGGATTGATTATCTCCCCTTAATACATTCTACACAAAGTATAACCTACCATTACCTCAAACCAGACAGTATAAAACAAATCTTTGTTATTGTCTCCCCATGAAGTCATTTGGATTGATTATCTCCCCTTAATACATTATACACAAAGTATTACCTATCGTTACCTCAAACCTGACAAAATAAAACATATATTTATCATTTTCTCCCAATGAAGTCATTTGGGTTGAATATCTCCTGTTAATACATTATACACAAAGTTTTACCTGCCGTCAACTCAAACATGACAGTTTAAAAAAAATATTTATTCTTCTCTCCCTATGAAGTCATTTGAATTGATTACCTCCCCTAAATACATTATACACAAAGTATAATCTATCATTACTACAAACATTACAGTATAAAACAAATATTTATTCTACTCTCCCTATGAAGTCATTTGGATTGATTATCTCCCCTTAATACATTATACACAAAGTATAACCTACCATTAGCACAAACATTACAGTATAAAACAAATATTTATTCTTCTCTCCCTACGAAGTCATTTGGATTGATTATCTCCCCTTAATACATTATACACAAAGTATAACCTACCATTACCTCAAACCTGACAAAATATAATATATCTTTATCATTTACTCCTTATGAAGTCATTTGGATTGAATATCTCCTGTTAATACATTATACACAAAGTTTTACCCGCCGTCAACTCAAACATGACAGTATAAAACAAATCTTTTTTATTCTCTCCCTATGAAGTCATTTGGATTGATTATCTCCCCTTAATACATTATACACAAAGTGTAACCTTTCGTTACCTCAAACCGGACAAAATATGATTGATTGATTGAATGTTGGTTGCTTAATGTCCAGTGGCAAATATTTCATGCATATTCAGGACGAGAACAAGTTCACAATAAATACAATAGGTAGGCTGATACAATAGAGGCCATCTGGGTCGGAGAAATTTGGACTGCCACCGAAAAAGGGGGGAATATTGGATAGGGACAGAAATTTTGCCTTGCAACAGGCCACCTACGGACCCCTCAGAGAGTTGTTGCAAGGGTTCTTAACGTGCACAGAGCGTGGCACTCTCTTTACACGAGGCAGCAGATTTAACGTCCCCCTTCTGACCGGACGTGACTGCGAACTTGATACATCCCACATAGCCAAACGGACGCCCCACTTCGGCAAGCGTTTTACTGCCGGTCGGGAGAAGACCAAGTGACCATATTTCTATACCCCAGTCACCCTTGGGGACTACCTGACAAAATATAACATATCTTTATCATTTACTCCTTATGAAGTCATTTGGATTGAATATCTCCTGTTAATACATTATACACAAAGTTTTACCTGCCGTCAACTCAAACATGACAGTTTAAAACAAATATTTATTCTTCTCTCCCTATGAAGTCATTTGAATTGATTACCTCCCCTAAATACATTATACACAAAGTATAACCTACCATTACCTCAAACCAGACAGTATAAAACAAATCTTTGTTATTGTCTCCCCATGAAGTCATTTGGATTGATTATCTCCCCTTAATACATTATACACAAAGTATAACCTATCGTTACCTAAAACTTGACAAAATAAAACATATATTTATCATTTTCTCCTAATGAAGTCATTTAGATTGAGTATCTCCATTTAATACATTATACACAAAGTATAAACTATCGTTACCTCAAACCTGACAAAATATAACATATCTTTATCATTTACTCCTTATGAAGTCATTTGGATTGAATATCTCCTGTTAATACATTATACACAAAGTTTTACCTGCCGTCAACTCAAACATGACAGTTTAAAACAAATATTTATTCTTCTCTCCCTATGAAGTCATTTAAATTGATTACCTCCCCTAAATACATTATACACAAAGTATAATCTATCATTACTACAAACATTTCAGTATAAAACAAATATTTATTCTACTCTCCCTATGAAGTCATTTGGATTGATTATCTCCCCTTAATACATTCTACACAAAGTATAACCTACCATTACCTCAAACCAGACAGTATAAAACAAATCTTTGTTATTGTCTCCCCATGAAGTCATTTGGATTGATTATCTCCCCTTAATACATTATACACAAAGTATTACCTATCGTTACCTCAAACCTGACAAAATAAAACATATATTTATCATTTTCTCCCAATGAAGTCATTTGGGTTGAATATCTCCTGTTAATACATTATACACAAAGTTTTACCTGCCGTCAACTCAAACATGACAGTTTAAAAAAAATATTTATTCTTCTCTCCCTATGAAGTCATTTGAATTGATTACCTCCCCTAAATACATTATACACAAAGTATAATCTATCATTACTACAAACATTACAGTATAAAACAAATATTTATTCTACTCTCCCTATGAAGTCATTTGGATTGATTATCTCCCCTTAATACATTATACACAAAGTATAACCTACCATTAGCACAAACATTACAGTATAAAACAAATATTTATTCTTCTCTCCCTACGAAGTCATTTGGATTGATTATCTCCCCTTAATACATTATACACAAAGTATAACCTACCATTACCTCAAACCTGACAAAATATAATATATCTTTATCATTTACTCCTTATGAAGTCATTTGGATTGAATATCTCCTGTTAATACATTATACACAAAGTTTTACCCGCCGTCAACTCAAACATGACAGTATAAAACAAATCTTTTTTATTCTCTCCCTATGAAGTCATTTGGATTGATTATCTCCCCTTAATACATTATACACAAAGTGTAACCTTTCGTTACCTCAAACCGGACAAAATATGATTGATTGATTGAATGTTGGTTGCTTAATGTCCAGTGGCAAATATTTCATGCATATTCAGGACGAGAACAAGTTCACAATAAATACAATAGGTAGGCTGATACAATAGAGGCCATCTGGGTCGGAGAAATTTGGACTGCCACCGAAAAAGGGGGGAATATTGGATAGGGACAGAAATTTTGCCTTGCAACAGGCCACCTACGGACCCCTCAGAGAGTTGTTGCAAGGGTTCTTAACGTGCACAGAGCGTGGCACTCTCTTTACACGAGGCAGCAGATTTAACGTCCCCCTTCTGACCGGACGTGACTGCGAACTTGATACATCCCACATAGCCAAACGGACGCCCCACTTCGGCAAGCGTTTTACTGCTGGTCGGGAGAAGACCAAGTGACCATATTTCTATACCCCAGTCACCCTTGGGGACTACCTGACAAAATATAACATATCTTTATCATTTACTCCTTATGAAGTCATTTGGATTGAATATCTCCTGTTAATACATTATACACAAAGTTTTACCTGCCGTCAACTCAAACATGACAGTTTAAAACAAAAATTTATTCTTCTCTCCCTATGAAGTCATTTGAATTGATTACCTCCCCTAAATACATTATACACAAAGTATAACCTACCATTACCTCAAACCAGACAGTATAAAACAAATCTTTGTTATTGTCTCCCCATGAAGTCATTTGGATTGATTATCTCCCCTTAATACATTATACACAAAGTATAACCTATCATTACCTAAAACTTGACAAAATAAAACATATATTTATCATTTTCTCCTAATGAAGTCATTTAGATTGAGTATCTCCATTTAATACATTATACACAAAGTATAAACTATCGTTACCTCAAACCTGACAAAATATAACATATCTTTATCATTTACTCCTTATGAAGTCATTTGGATTGAATATCTCCTGTTAATACATTATACACAAAGTTTTACCTGCCGTCAACTCAAACATGACAGTTTAAAACAAATATTTATTCTTCTCTCCCTATGAAGTCATTTGAATTGATTACCTCCCCTAAATACATTATACACAAAGTATAATCTATCATTACTACAAACATTTCAGTATAAAACAAATATTTATTCTACTCTCCCTATGAAGTCATTTGGATTGATTATCTCCCCTTAATACATTCTACACAAAGTATAACCTACCATTACCTCAAACCAGACAGTATAAAACAAATCTTTGTTATTGTCTCCCCATGAAGTCATTTGGATTGATTATCTCCCCTTAATACATTATACACAAAGTATTACCTATCGTTACCTCAAACCTGACAAAATAAAACATATATTTATCATTTTCTCCCAATGAAGTCATTTGGGTTGAATATCTCCTGTTAATACATTATACACAAAGTTTTACCTGCCGTCAACTCAAACATGACAGTTTAAAAAAAATATTTATTCTTCTCTCCCTATGAAGTCATTTGAATTGATTACCTCCCCTAAATACATTATACACAAAGTATAATCTATCATTACTACAAACATTACAGTATAAAACAAATATTTATTCTACTCTCCCTATGAAGTCATTTGGATTGATTATCTCCCCTTAATACATTATACACAAAGTATAACCTACCATTAGCACAAACATTACAGTATAAAACAAATATTTATTCTTCTCTCCCTACGAAGTCATTTGGATTGATTATCTCCCCTTAATACATTATACACAAAGTATAACCTACCATTACCTCAAACCTGACAAAATATAATATATCTTTATCATTTACTCCTTATGAAGTCATTTGGATTGAATATCTCCTGTTAATACATTATACACAAAGTTTTACCCGCCGTCAACTCAAACATGACAGTATAAAACAAATCTTTTTTATTCTCTCCCTATGAAGTCATTTGGATTGATTATCTCCCCTTAATACATTATACACAAAGTGTAACCTTTCGTTACCTCAAACCGGACAAAATATGATTGATTGATTGAATGTTGGTTGCTTAATGTCCAGTGGCAAATATTTCATGCATATTCAGGACGAGAACAAGTTCACAATAAATACAATAGGTAGGCTGATACAATAGAGGCCATCTGGGTCGGAGAAATTTGGACTGCCACCGAAAAAGGGGGGAATATTGGATAGGGACAGAAATTTTGCCTTGCAACAGGCCACCTACGGACCCCTCAGAGAGTTGTTGCAAGGGTTCTTAACGTGCACAGAGCGTGGCACTCTCTTTACACGAGGCAGCAGATTTAACGTCCCCCTTCTGACCGGACGTGACTGCGAACTTGATACATCCCACATAGCCAAACGGACGCCCCACTTCGGCAAGCGTTTTACTGCTGGTCGGGAGAAGACCAAGTGACCATATTTCTATACCCCAGTCACCCTTGGGGACTACCTGACAAAATATAACATATCTTTATCATTTACTCCTTATGAAGTCATTTGGATTGAATATCTCCTGTTAATACATTATACACAAAGTTTTACCTGCCGTCAACTCAAACATGACAGTTTAAAACAAATATTTATTCTTCTCTCCCTATGAAGTCATTTGAATTGATTACCTCCCCTAAATACATTATACACAAAGTATAACCTACCATTACCTCAAACCAGACAGTATAAAACAAATCTTTGTTATTGTCTCCCCATGAAGTCATTTGGATTGATTATCTCCCCTTAATACATTATACACAAAGTATAACCTATCGTTACCTAAAACTTGACAAAATAAAACATATATTTATCATTTTCTCCTAATGAAGTCATTTAGATTGAGTATCTCCATTTAATACATTATACACAAAGTATAAACTATCGTTACCTCAAACCTGACAAAATATAACATATCTTTATCATTTACTCCTTATGAAGTCATTTGGATTGAATATCTCCTGTTAATACATTATACACAAAGTTTTACCTGCCGTCAACTCAAACATGACAGTTTAAAACAAATATTTATTCTTCTCTCCCTATGAAGTCATTTGAATTGATTACCTCCCCTAAATACATTATACACAAAGTATAATCTATCATTACTACAAACATTTCAGTATAAAACAAATATTTATTCTACTCTCCCTATGAAGTCATTTGGATTGATTATCTCCCCTTAATACATTCTACACAAAGTATAACCTACCATTACCTCAAACCAGACAGTATAAAACAAATCTTTGTTATTGTCTCCCCATGAAGTCATTTGGATTGATTATCTCCCCTTAATACATTATACACAAAGTATTACCTATCGTTACCTCAAACCTGACAAAATAAAACATATATTTATCATTTTCTCCCAATGAAGTCATTTGGGTTGAATATCTCCTGTTAATACATTATACACAAAGTTTTACCTGCCGTCAACTCAAACATGACAGTTTAAAAAAAATATTTATTCTTCTCTCCCTATGAAGTCATTTGAATTGATTACCTCCCCTAAATACATTATACACAAAGTATAATCTATCATTACTACAAACATTACAGTATAAAACAAATATTTATTCTACTCTCCCTATGAAGTCATTTGGATTGATTATCTCCCCTTAATACATTATACACAAAGTATAACCTACCATTAGCACAAACATTACAGTATAAAACAAATATTTATTCTTCTCTCCCTACGAAGTCATTTGGATTGATTATCTCCCCTTAATACATTATACACAAAGTATAACCTACCATTACCTCAAACCTGACAAAATATAATATATCTTTATCATTTACTCCTTATGAAGTCATTTGGATTGAATATCTCCTGTTAATACATTATACACAAAGTTTTACCCGCCGTCAACTCAAACATGACAGTATAAAACAAATCTTTTTTATTCTCTCCCTATGAAGTCATTTGGACTGATTATCTCCCCTTAATACATTATACACAAAGTGTAACCTATCGTTACCTCAAACCGGACAAAATATGATTGATTGATTGAATGTTGGTTGCTTAATGTCCAGTGGCAAATATTTCATGCATATTCAGGACGAGAACAAGTTCACAATAAATACAATAGGTAGGCCGATACAATAGAGGCCATCTGGGTCGGAGAAATTTGGACTGCCACCGAAAAAGGGGGGTATATTGGATAGGGACAGAAATTTTGCCTTGCAACAGGCCACCTACGGACCCCTCAGAGAGTTGTTGCAAGGGTTCTTAACGTGCACAGAGCGTGGCACTCTCTTTACACGAGGCAGCAGATTTAACGTCCCCCTTCTGACCGGACGTGACTGCGAACTTGATACATCCCACATAGCCAAACGGACGCCCCACTTCGGCAAGCGTTTTACTGCCGGTCGGGAGAAGACCAAGTGACCATATTTCTATACCCCAGTCACCCTTGGGGACTACCTGACAAAATATAACATATCTTTATCATTTACTCCTTATGAAGTCATTTGGATTGAATATCTCCTGTTAATACATTATACACAAAGTTTTACCTGCCGTCAACTCAAACATGACAGTTTAAAACAAATATTTATTCTTCTCTCCCTATGAAGTCATTTGAATTGATTACCTCCCCTAAATACATTATACACAAAGTATAACCTACCATTACCTCAAACCAGACAGTATAAAACAAATCTTTGTTATTGTCTCCCCATGAAGTCATTTGGATTGATTATCTCCCCTTAATACATTATACACAAAGTATAACCTATCGTTACCTAAAACTTGACAAAATAAAACATATATTTATCATTTTCTCCTAATGAAGTCATTTAGATTGAGTATCTCCATTTAATACATTATACACAAAGTATAAACTATCGTTACCTCAAACCTGACAAAATATAACATATCTTTATCATTTACTCCTTATGAAGTCATTTGGATTGAATATCTCCTGTTAATACATTATACACAAAGTTTTACCTGCCGTCAACTCAAACATGACAGTTTAAAACAAATATTTATTCTTCTCTCCCTATGAAGTCATTTGAATTGATTACCTCCCCTAAATACATTATACACAAAGTATAATCTATCATTACTACAAACATTTCAGTATAAAACAAATATTTATTCTACTCTCCCTATGAAGTCATTTGGATTGATTATCTCCCCTTAATACATTCTACACAAAGTATAACCTACCATTACCTCAAACCAGACAGTATAAAACAAATCTTTGTTATTGTCTCCCCATGAAGTCATTTGGATTGATTATCTCCCCTTAATACATTATACACAAAGTATTACCTATCGTTACCTCAAACCTGACAAAATAAAACATATATTTATCATTTTCTCCCAATGAAGTCATTTGGGTTGAATATCTCCTGTTAATACATTATACACAAAGTTTTACCTGCCGTCAACTCAAACATGACAGTTTAAAAAAAATATTTATTCTTCTCTCCCTATGAAGTCATTTGAATTGATTACCTCCCCTAAATACATTATACACAAAGTATAATCTATCATTACTACAAACATTACAGTATAAAACAAATATTTATTCTACTCTCCCTATGAAGTCATTTGGATTGATTATCTCCCCTTAATACATTATACACAAAGTATAACCTACCATTAGCACAAACATTACAGTATAAAACAAATATTTATTCTTCTCTCCCTACGAAGTCATTTGGATTGATTATCTCCCCTTAATACATTATACACAAAGTATAACCTACCATTACCTCAAACCTGACAAAATATAATATATCTTTATCATTTACTCCTTATGAAGTCATTTGGATTGAATATCTCCTGTTAATACATTATACACAAAGTTTTACCCGCCGTCAACTCAAACATGACAGTATAAAACAAATCTTTTTTATTCTCTCCCTATGAAGTCATTTGGATTGATTATCTCCCCTTAATACATTATACACAAAGTGTAACCTTTCGTTACCTCAAACCGGACAAAATATGATTGATTGATTGAATGTTGGTTGCTTAATGTCCAGTGGCAAATATTTCATGCATATTCAGGACGAGAACAAGTTCACAATAAATACAATAGGTAGGCTGATACAATAGAGGCCATCTGGGTCGGAGAAATTTGGACTGCCACCGAAAAAGGGGGGAATATTGGATAGGGACAGAAATTTTGCCTTGCAACAGGCCACCTACGGACCCCTCAGAGAGTTGTTGCAAGGGTTCTTAACGTGCACAGAGCGTGGCACTCTCTTTACACGAGGCAGCAGATTTAACGTCCCCCTTCTGACCGGACGTGACTGCGAACTTGATACATCCCACATAGCCAAAAGGACGCCCCACTTCGGCAAGCGTTTTACTGCCGGTCGGGAGAAGACCAAGTGACCATATTTCTATACCCCAGTCACCCTTGGGGACTACCTGACAAAATATAACATATCTTTATCATTTACTCCTTATGAAGTCATTTGGATTGAATATCTCCTGTTAATACATTATACACAAAGTTTTACCTGCCGTCAACTCAAACATGACAGTTTAAAACAAATATTTATTCTTCTCTCCCTATGAAGTCATTTGAATTGATTACCTCCCCTAAATACATTATACACAAAGTATAACCTACCATTACCTCAAACCAGACAGTATAAAACAAATCTTTGTTATTGTCTCCCCATGAAGTCATTTGGATTGATTATCTCCCCTTAATACATTATACACAAAGTATAACCTATCGTTACCTAAAACTTGACAAAATAAAACATATATTTATCATTTTCTCCTAATGAAGTCATTTAGATTGAGTATCTCCATTTAATACATTATACACAAAGTATAAACTATCGTTACCTCAAACCTGACAAAATATAACATATCTTTATCATTTACTCCTTATGAAGTCATTTGGATTGAATATCTCCTGTTAATACATTATACACAAAGTTTTACCTGCCGTCAACTCAAACATGACAGTTTAAAACAAATATTTATTCTTCTCTCCCTATGAAGTCATTTGAATTGATTACCTCCCCTAAATACATTATACACAAAGTATAATCTATCATTACTACAAACATTTCAGTATAAAACAAATATTTATTCTACTCTCCCTATGAAGTCATTTGGATTGATTATCTCCCCTTAATACATTCTACACAAAGTATAACCTACCATTACCTCAAACCAGACAGTATAAAACAAATCTTTGTTATTGTCTCCCCATGAAGTCATTTGGATTGATTATCTCCCCTTAATACATTATACACAAAGTATTACCTATCGTTACCTCAAACCTGACAAAATAAAACATATATTTATCATTTTCTCCCAATGAAGTCATTTGGGTTGAATATCTCCTGTTAATACATTATACACAAAGTTTTACCTGCCGTCAACTCAAACATGACAGTTTAAAAAAAATATTTATTCTTCTCTCCCTATGAAGTCATTTGAATTGATTACCTCCCCTAAATACATTATACACAAAGTATAATCTATCATTACTACAAACATTACAGTATAAAACAAATATTTATTCTACTCTCCCTATGAAGTCATTTGGATTGATTATCTCCCCTTAATACATTATACACAAAGTATAACCTACCATTAGCACAAACATTACAGTATAAAACAAATATTTATTCTTCTCTCCCTACGAAGTCATTTGGATTGATTATCTCCCCTTAATACATTATACACAAAGTATAACCTACCATTACCTCAAACCTGACAAAATATAATATATCTTTATCATTTACTCCTTATGAAGTCATTTGGATTGAATATCTCCTGTTAATACATTATACACAAAGTTTTACCCGCCGTCAACTCAAACATGACAGTATAAAACAAATCTTTTTTATTCTCTCCCTATGAAGTCATTTGGATTGATTATCTCCCCTTAATACATTATACACAAAGTGTAACCTTTCGTTACCTCAAACCGGACAAAATATGATTGATTGATTGAATGTTGGTTGCTTAATGTCCAGTGGCAAATATTTCATGCATATTCAGGACGAGAACAAGTTCACAATAAATACAATAGGTAGGCTGATACAATAGAGGCCATCTGGGTCGGAGAAATTTGGACTGCCACCGAAAAAGGGGGGAATATTGGATAGGGACAGAAATTTTGCCTTGCAACAGGCCACCTACGGACCCCTCAGAGAGTTGTTGCAAGGGTTCTTAACGTGCACAGAGCGTGGCACTCTCTTTACACGAGGCAGCAGATTTAACGTCCCCCTTCTGACCGGACGTGACTGCGAACTTGATACATCCCACATAGCCAAACGGACGCCCCACTTCGGCAAGCGTTTTACTGCTGGTCGGGAGAAGACCAAGTGACCATATTTCTATACCCCAGTCACCCTTGGGGACTACCTGACAAAATATAACATATCTTTATCATTTACTCCTTATGAAGTCATTTGGATTGAATATCTCCTGTTAATACATTATACACAAAGTTTTACCTGCCGTCAACTCAAACATGACAGTTTAAAACAAAAATGTATTCTTCTCTCCCTATGAAGTCATTTGAATTGATTACCTCCCCTAAATACATTATACACAAAGTATAACCTACCATTACCTCAAACCAGACAGTATAAAACAAATCTTTGTTATTGTCTCCCCATGAAGTCATTTGGATTGATTATCTCCCCTTAATACATTATACACAAAGTATAACCTATCATTACCTAAAACTTGACAAAATAAAACATATATTTATCATTTTCTCCTAATGAAGTCATTTAGATTGAGTATCTCCATTTAATACATTATACACAAAGTATAAACTATCGTTACCTCAAACCTGACAAAATATAACATATCTTTATCATTTACTCCTTATGAAGTCATTTGGATTGAATATCTCCTGTTAATACATTATACACAAAGTTTTACCTGCCGTCAACTCAAACATGACAGTTTAAAACAAATATTTATTCTTCTCTCCCTATGAAGTCATTTGAATTGATTACCTCCCCTAAATACATTATACACAAAGTATAATCTATCATTACTACAAACATTTCAGTATAAAACAAATATTTATTCTACTCTCCCTATGAAGTCATTTGGATTGATTATCTCCCCTTAATACATTCTACACAAAGTATAACCTACCATTACCTCAAACCAGACAGTATAAAACAAATCTTTGTTATTGTCTCCCCATGAAGTCATTTGGATTGATTATCTCCCCTTAATACATTATACACAAAGTATTACCTATCGTTACCTCAAACCTGACAAAATAAAACATATATTTATCATTTTCTCCCAATGAAGTCATTTGGGTTGAATATCTCCTGTTAATACATTATACACAAAGTTTTACCTGCCGTCAACTCAAACATGACAGTTTAAAAAAAATATTTATTCTTCTCTCCCTATGAAGTCATTTGAATTGATTACCTCCCCTAAATACATTATACACAAAGTATAATCTATCATTACTACAAACATTACAGTATAAAACAAATATTTATTCTACTCTCCCTATGAAGTCATTTGGATTGATTATCTCCCCTTAATACATTATACACAAAGTATAACCTACCATTAGCACAAACATTACAGTATAAAACAAATATTTATTCTTCTCTCCCTACGAAGTCATTTGGATTGATTATCTCCCCTTAATACATTATACACAAAGTATAACCTACCATTACCTCAAACCTGACAAAATATAATATATCTTTATCATTTACTCCTTATGAAGTCATTTGGATTGAATATCTCCTGTTAATACATTATACACAAAGTTTTACCCGCCGTCAACTCAAACATGACAGTATAAAACAAATCTTTTTTATTCTCTCCCTATGAAGTCATTTGGATTGATTATCTCCCCTTAATACATTATACACAAAGTGTAACCTTTCGTTACCTCAAACCGGACAAAATATGATTGATTGATTGAATGTTGGTTGCTTAATGTCCAGTGGCAAATATTTCATGCATATTCAGGACGAGAACAAGTTCACAATAAATACAATAGGTAGGCTGATACAATAGAGGCCATCTGGGTCGGAGAAATTTGGACTGCCACCGAAAAAGGGGGGAATATTGGATAGGGACAGAAATTTTGCCTTGCAACAGGCCACCTACGGACCCCTCAGAGAGTTGTTGCAAGGGTTCTTAACGTGCACAGAGCGTGGCACTCTCTTTACACGAGGCAGCAGATTTAACGTCCCCCTTCTGACCGGACGTGACTGCGAACTTGATACATCCCACATAGCCAAACGGACGCCCCACTTCGGCAAGCGTTTTACTGCTGGTCGGGAGAAGACCAAGTGACCATATTTCTATACCCCAGTCACCCTTGGGGACTACCTGACAAAATATAACATATCTTTATCATTTACTCCTTATGAAGTCATTTGGATTGAATATCTCCTGTTAATACATTATACACAAAGTTTTACCTGCCGTCAACTCAAACATGACAGTTTAAAACAAATATTTATTCTTCTCTCCCTATGAAGTCATTTGAATTGATTACCTCCCCTAAATACATTATACACAAAGTATAACCTACCATTACCTCAAACCAGACAGTATAAAACAAATCTTTGTTATTGTCTCCCCATGAAGTCATTTGGATTGATTATCTCCCCTTAATACATTATACACAAAGTATAACCTATCGTTACCTAAAACTTGACAAAATAAAACATATATTTATCATTTTCTCCTAATGAAGTCATTTAGATTGAGTATCTCCATTTAATACATTATACACAAAGTATAAACTATCGTTACCTCAAACCTGACAAAATATAACATATCTTTATCATTTACTCCTTATGAAGTCATTTGGATTGAATATCTCCTGTTAATACATTATACACAAAGTTTTACCTGCCGTCAACTCAAACATGACAGTTTAAAACAAATATTTATTCTTCTCTCCCTATGAAGTCATTTGAATTGATTACCTCCCCTAAATACATTATACACAAAGTATAATCTATCATTACTACAAACATTTCAGTATAAAACAAATATTTATTCTACTCTCCCTATGAAGTCATTTGGATTGATTATCTCCCCTTAATACATTCTACACAAAGTATAACCTACCATTACCTCAAACCAGACAGTATAAAACAAATCTTTGTTATTGTCTCCCCATGAAGTCATTTGGATTGATTATCTCCCCTTAATACATTATACACAAAGTATTACCTATCGTTACCTCAAACCTGACAAAATAAAACATATATTTATCATTTTCTCCCAATGAAGTCATTTGGGTTGAATATCTCCTGTTAATACATTATACACAAAGTTTTACCTGCCGTCAACTCAAACATGACAGTTTAAAAAAAATATTTATTCTTCTCTCCCTATGAAGTCATTTGAATTGATTACCTCCCCTAAATACATTATACACAAAGTATAATCTATCATTACTACAAACATTACAGTATAAAACAAATATTTATTCTACTCTCCCTATGAAGTCATTTGGATTGATTATCTCCCCTTAATACATTATACACAAAGTATAACCTACCATTAGCACAAACATTACAGTATAAAACAAATATTTATTCTTCTCTCCCTACGAAGTCATTTGGATTGATTATCTCCCCTTAATACATTATACACAAAGTATAACCTACCATTACCTCAAACCTGACAAAATATAATATATCTTTATCATTTACTCCTTATGAAGTCATTTGGATTGAATATCTCCTGTTAATACATTATACACAAAGTTTTACCCGCCGTCAACTCAAACATGACAGTATAAAACAAATCTTTTTTATTCTCTCCCTATGAAGTCATTTGGACTGATTATCTCCCCTTAATACATTATACACAAAGTGTAACCTATCGTTACCTCAAACCGGACAAAATATGATTGATTGATTGAATGTTGGTTGCTTAATGTCCAGTGGCAAATATTTCATGCATATTCAGGACGAGAACAAGTTCACAATAAATACAATAGGTAGGCCGATACAATAGAGGCCATCTGGGTCGGAGAAATTTGGACTGCCACCGAAAAAGGGGGGTATATTGGATAGGGACAGAAATTTTGCCTTGCAACAGGCCACCTACGGACCCCTCAGAGAGTTGTTGCAAGGGTTCTTAACGTGCACAGAGCGTGGCACTCTCTTTACACGAGGCAGCAGATTTAACGTCCCCCTTCTGACCGGACGTGACTGCGAACTTGATACATCCCACATAGCCAAACGGACGCCCCACTTCGGCAAGCGTTTTACTGCCGGTCGGGAGAAGACCAAGTGACCATATTTCTATACCCCAGTCACCCTTGGGGACTACCTGACAAAATATAACATATCTTTATCATTTACTCCTTATGAAGTCATTTGGATTGAATATCTCCTGTTAATACATTATACACAAAGTTTTACCTGCCGTCAACTCAAACATGACAGTTTAAAACAAATATTTATTCTTCTCTCCCTATGAAGTCATTTGAATTGATTACCTCCCCTAAATACATTATACACAAAGTATAACCTACCATTACCTCAAACCAGACAGTATAAAACAAATCTTTGTTATTGTCTCCCCATGAAGTCATTTGGATTGATTATCTCCCCTTAATACATTATACACAAAGTATAACCTATCGTTACCTAAAACTTGACAAAATAAAACATATATTTATCATTTTCTCCTAATGAAGTCATTTAGATTGAGTATCTCCATTTAATACATTATACACAAAGTATAAACTATCGTTACCTCAAACCTGACAAAATATAACATATCTTTATCATTTACTCCTTATGAAGTCATTTGGATTGAATATCTCCTGTTAATACATTATACACAAAGTTTTACCTGCCGTCAACTCAAACATGACAGTTTAAAACAAATATTTATTCTTCTCTCCCTATGAAGTCATTTGAATTGATTACCTCCCCTAAATACATTATACACAAAGTATAATCTATCATTACTACAAACATTTCAGTATAAAACAAATATTTATTCTACTCTCCCTATGAAGTCATTTGGATTGATTATCTCCCCTTAATACATTCTACACAAAGTATAACCTACCATTACCTCAAACCAGACAGTATAAAACAAATCTTTGTTATTGTCTCCCCATGAAGTCATTTGGATTGATTATCTCCCCTTAATACATTATACACAAAGTATTACCTATCGTTACCTCAAACCTGACAAAATAAAACATATATTTATCATTTTCTCCCAATGAAGTCATTTGGGTTGAATATCTCCTGTTAATACATTATACACAAAGTTTTACCTGCCGTCAACTCAAACATGACAGTTTAAAAAAAATATTTATTCTTCTCTCCCTATGAAGTCATTTGAATTGATTACCTCCCCTAAATACATTATACACAAAGTATAATCTATCATTACTACAAACATTACAGTATAAAACAAATATTTATTCTACTCTCCCTATGAAGTCATTTGGATTGATTATCTCCCCTTAATACATTATACACAAAGTATAACCTACCATTAGCACAAACATTACAGTATAAAACAAATATTTATTCTTCTCTCCCTACGAAGTCATTTGGATTGATTATCTCCCCTTAATACATTATACACAAAGTATAACCTACCATTACCTCAAACCTGACAAAATATAATATATCTTTATCATTTACTCCTTATGAAGTCATTTGGATTGAATATCTCCTGTTAATACATTATACACAAAGTTTTACGCGCCGTCAACTCAAACATGACAGTATAAAACAAATCTTTTTTATTCTCTCCCTATGAAGTCATTTGGACTGATTATCTCCCCTTAATACATTATACACAAAGTGTAACCTATCGTTACCTCAAACCGGACAAAATATGATTGATTGATTGAATGTTGGTTGCTTAATGTCCAGTGGCAAATATTTCATGCATATTCAGGACGAGAACAAGTTCACAATAAATACAATAGGTAGGCCGATACAATAGAGGCCATCTGGGTCGGAGAAATTTGGACTGCCACCGAAAAAGGGGGGTATATTGGATAGGGACAGAAATTTTGCCTTGCAACAGGCCACCTACGGACCCCTCAGAGAGTTGTTGCAAGGGTTCTTAACGTGCACAGAGCGTGGCACTCTCTTTACACGAGGCAGCAGATTTAACGTCCCCCTTCTGACCGGACGTGACTGCGAACTTGATACATCCCACATAGCCAAACGGACGCCCCACTTCGGCAAGCGTTTTACTGCCGGTCGGGAGAAGACCAAGTGACCATATTTCTATACCCCAGTCACCCTTGGGGACTACCTGACAAAATATAACATATCTTTATCATTTACTCCTTATGAAGTCATTTGGATTGAATATCTCCTGTTAATACATTATACACAAAGTTTTACCTGCCGTCAACTCAAACATGACAGTTTAAAACAAATATTTATTCTTCTCTCCCTATGAAGTCATTTGAATTGATTACCTCCCCTAAATACATTATACACAAAGTATAACCTACCATTACCTCAAACCAGACAGTATAAAACAAATCTTTGTTATTGTCTCCCCATGAAGTCATTTGGATTGATTATCTCCCCTTAATACATTATACACAAAGTATAACCTATCGTTACCTAAAACTTGACAAAATAAAACATATATTTATCATTTTCTCCTAATGAAGTCATTTAGATTGAGTATCTCCATTTAATACATTATACACAAAGTATAAACTATCGTTACCTCAAACCTGACAAAATATAACATATCTTTATCATTTACTCCTTATGAAGTCATTTGGATTGAATATCTCCTGTTAATACATTATACACAAAGTTTTACCTGCCGTCAACTCAAACATGACAGTTTAAAACAAATATTTATTCTTCTCTCCCTATGAAGTCATTTGAATTGATTACCTCCCCTAAATACATTATACACAAAGTATAATCTATCATTACTACAAACATTTCAGTATAAAACAAATATTTATTCTACTCTCCCTATGAAGTCATTTGGATTGATTATCTCCCCTTAATACATTCTACACAAAGTATAACCTACCATTACCTCAAACCAGACAGTATAAAACAAATCTTTGTTATTGTCTCCCCATGAAGTCATTTGGATTGATTATCTCCCCTTAATACATTATACACAAAGTATTACCTATCGTTACCTCAAACCTGACAAAATAAAACATATATTTATCATTTTCTCCCAATGAAGTCATTTGGGTTGAATATCTCCTGTTAATACATTATACACAAAGTTTTACCTGCCGTCAACTCAAACATGACAGTTTAAAAAAAATATTTATTCTTCTCTCCCTATGAAGTCATTTGAATTGATTACCTCCCCTAAATACATTATACACAAAGTATAATCTATCATTACTACAAACATTACAGTATAAAACAAATATTTATTCTACTCTCCCTATGAAGTCATTTGGATTGATTATCTCCCCTTAATACATTATACACAAAGTATAACCTACCATTAGCACAAACATTACAGTATAAAACAAATATTTATTCTTCTCTCCCTACGAAGTCATTTGGATTGATTATCTCCCCTTAATACATTATACACAAAGTATAACCTACCATTACCTCAAACCTGACAAAATATAATATATCTTTATCATTTACTCCTTATGAAGTCATTTGGATTGAATATCTCCTGTTAATACATTATACACAAAGTTTTACCCGCCGTCAACTCAAACATGACAGTATAAAACAAATCTTTTTTATTCTCTCCCTATGAAGTCATTTGGATTGATTATCTCCCCTTAATACATTATACACAAAGTGTAACCTTTCGTTACCTCAAACCGGACAAAATATGATTGATTGATTGAATGTTGGTTGCTTAATGTCCAGTGGCAAATATTTCATGCATATTCAGGACGAGAACAAGTTCACAATAAATACAATAGGTAGGCTGATACAATAGAGGCCATCTGGGTCGGAGAAATTTGGACTGCCACCGAAAAAGGGGGGAATATTGGATAGGGACAGAAATTTTGCCTTGCAACAGGCCACCTACGGACCCCTCAGAGAGTTGTTGCAAGGGTTCTTAACGTGCACAGAGCGTGGCACTCTCTTTACACGAGGCAGCAGATTTAACGTCCCCCTTCTGACCGGACGTGACTGCGAACTTGATACATCCCACATAGCCAAACGGACGCCCCACTTCGGCAAGCGTTTTACTGCCGGTCGGGAGAAGACCAAGTGACCATATTTCTATACCCCAGTCACCCTTGGGGACTACCTGACAAAATATAACATATCTTTATCATTTACTCCTTATGAAGTCATTTGGATTGAATATCTCCTGTTAATACATTATACACAAAGTTTTACCTGCCGTCAACTCAAACATGACAGTTTAAAACAAATATTTATTCTTCTCTCCCTATGAAGTCATTTGAATTGATTACCTCCCCTAAATACATTATACACAAAGTATAACCTACCATTACCTCAAACCAGACAGTATAAAACAAATCTTTGTTATTGTCTCCCCATGAAGTCATTTGGATTGATTATCTCCCCTTAATACATTATACACAAAGTATAACCTATCGTTACCTAAAACTTGACAAAATAAAACATATATTTATCATTTTCTCCTAATGAAGTCATTTAGATTGAGTATCTCCATTTAATACATTATACACAAAGTATAAACTATCGTTACCTCAAACCTGACAAAATATAACATATCTTTATCATTTACTCCTTATGAAGTCATTTGGATTGAATATCTCCTGTTAATACATTATACACAAAGTTTTACCTGCCGTCAACTCAAACATGACAGTTTAAAACAAATATTTATTCTTCTCTCCCTATGAAGTCATTTGAATTGATTACCTCCCCTAAATACATTATACACAAAGTATAATCTATCATTACTACAAACATTTCAGTATAAAACAAATATTTATTCTACTCTCCCTATGAAGTCATTTGGATTGATTATCTCCCCTTAATACATTCTACACAAAGTATAACCTACCATTACCTCAAACCAGACAGTATAAAACAAATCTTTGTTATTGTCTCCCCATGAAGTCATTTGGATTGATTATCTCCCCTTAATACATTATACACAAAGTATTACCTATCGTTACCTCAAACCTGACAAAATAAAACATATATTTATCATTTTCTCCCAATGAAGTCATTTGGGTTGAATATCTCCTGTTAATACATTATACACAAAGTTTTACCTGCCGTCAACTCAAACATGACAGTTTAAAAAAAATATTTATTCTTCTCTCCCTATGAAGTCATTTGAATTGATTACCTCCCCTAAATACATTATACACAAAGTATAATCTATCATTACTACAAACATTACAGTATAAAACAAATATTTATTCTACTCTCCCTATGAAGTCATTTGGATTGATTATCTCCCCTTAATACATTATACACAAAGTATAACCTACCATTAGCACAAACATTACAGTATAAAACAAATATTTATTCTTCTCTCCCTACGAAGTCATTTGGATTGATTATCTCCCCTTAATACATTATACACAAAGTATAACCTACCATTACCTCAAACCTGACAAAATATAATATATCTTTATCATTTACTCCTTATGAAGTCATTTGGATTGAATATCTCCTGTTAATACATTATACACAAAGTTTTACCCGCCGTCAACTCAAACATGACAGTATAAAACAAATCTTTTTTATTCTCTCCCTATGAAGTCATTTGGATTGATTATCTCCCCTTAATACATTATACACAAAGTGTAACCTTTCGTTACCTCAAACCGGACAAAATATGATTGATTGATTGAATGTTGGTTGCTTAATGTCCAGTGGCAAATATTTCATGCATATTCAGGACGAGAACAAGTTCACAATAAATACAATAGGTAGGCTGATACAATAGAGGCCATCTGGGTCGGAGAAATTTGGACTGCCACCGAAAAAGGGGGGAATATTGGATAGGGACAGAAATTTTGCCTTGCAACAGGCCACCTACGGACCCCTCAGAGAGTTGTTGCAAGGGTTCTTAACGTGCACAGAGCGTGGCACTCTCTTTACACGAGGCAGCAGATTTAACGTCCCCCTTCTGACCGGACGTGACTGCGAACTTGATACATCCCACATAGCCAAACGGACGCCCCACTTCGGCAAGCGTTTTACTGCCGGTCGGGAGAAGACCAAGTGACCATATTTCTATACCCCAGTCACCCTTGGGGACTACCTGACAAAATATAACATATCTTTATCATTTACTCCTTATGAAGTCATTTGGATTGAATATCTCCTGTTAATACATTATACACAAAGTTTTACCTGCCGTCAACTCAAACATGACAGTTTAAAACAAATATTTATTCTTCTCTCCCTATGAAGTCATTTGAATTGATTACCTCCCCTAAATACATTATACACAAAGTATAACCTACCATTACCTCAAACCAGACAGTATAAAACAAATCTTTGTTATTGTCTCCCCATGAAGTCATTTGGATTGATTATCTCCCCTTAATACATTATACACAAAGTATAACCTATCGTTACCTAAAACTTGACAAAATAAAACATATATTTATCATTTTCTCCTAATGAAGTCATTTAGATTGAGTATCTCCATTTAATACATTATACACAAAGTATAAACTATCGTTACCTCAAACCTGACAAAATATAACATATCTTTATCATTTACTCCTTATGAAGTCATTTGGATTGAATATCTCCTGTTAATACATTATACACAAAGTTTTACCTGCCGTCAACTCAAACATGACAGTTTAAAACAAATATTTATTCTTCTCTCCCTATGAAGTCATTTGAATTGATTACCTCCCCTAAATACATTATACACAAAGTATAATCTATCATTACTACAAACATTTCAGTATAAAACAAATATTTATTCTACTCTCCCTATGAAGTCATTTGGATTGATTATCTCCCCTTAATACATTCTACACAAAGTATAACCTACCATTACCTCAAACCAGACAGTATAAAACAAATCTTTGTTATTGTCTCCCCATGAAGTCATTTGGATTGATTATCTCCCCTTAATACATTATACACAAAGTATTACCTATCGTTACCTCAAACCTGACAAAATAAAACATATATTTATCATTTTCTCCCAATGAAGTCATTTGGGTTGAATATCTCCTGTTAATACATTATACACAAAGTTTTACCTGCCGTCAACTCAAACATGACAGTTTAAAAAAAATATTTATTCTTCTCTCCCTATGAAGTCATTTGAATTGATTACCTCCCCTAAATACATTATACACAAAGTATAATCTATCATTACTACAAACATTACAGTATAAAACAAATATTTATTCTACTCTCCCTATGAAGTCATTTGGATTGATTATCTCCCCTTAATACATTATACACAAAGTATAACCTACCATTAGC